>NC_067473.1:132571925-132888800 GCF_947179515.1 Apodemus sylvaticus | reverse complement strand
GTTATCATGAGAACAAATCACTAGACATGTCAATGAGAGATTTTCTGTATTGTATTCATTGAGATAGGAAACCTAACCTGTGTGGGCAGCCTTTTTTCCATGGGTTAGTGGCCTGGAATGCATAAGAAACAGAAAATATGCTGAGTACAAAAATACATTATTCTCTACTTCCTTATGTTGAACACAATGCTATCTATGTCCTAATCTTTCTAATGCCTTTCCTATCCCCTCACACTATGAGCCAAAACAAACCCTCTAAGCTCTAAACTGCTTTGGGTTGGGTATTTTGTCACAACTTTGGGAAAGTAATTAATACAGCCTACGTCTCTATTTTGTCCTCCTCCACCCCAGGAATCTTCAGTGTACATTAATATTTGAAATGAAATCTTTTTCTAATATCTGTATTTTTTCATAGTGCTTTGACATCTCAGCTTTTATCTGGCCCTAAACCGGAAGTCTTCCTATAATGAGACTGGCTACAGTCTCTAGATCTACCCCTTGGTGTTGCCCCTTTCACTTTGACCTTGGGTCTCTTCTAGCCAAGAGTAGTTAACCAAAGGAGCCTTCTCCTGAACAGAAATATCTCCTTAGTGGGTTGAAAGCAGCCATTTCACAAAGCACCAGAAAGGCATCAAAAATTTTGTAAAGGACTCACAGTTCCTAATTAAAAAGAATTGGAAATGTCTGTTGATATCCCTGAGAGGCCTGCTTTTACTAAAGGGAAACAGAGTAGCTATGAGTATCTATGAGAGAGGGGAGATGAAAGTGGGGAACCTGGAGGAGTAGAGGGAGGAGAAGCTACATTACAATGAGAGAACAAATAAAGTAAAATATAAGATGGGGAAACTGTTTTTAAATTTCAATGCAGTTTTGTCTTCTCTGATTAAAATAGAAGCTGAATGAACTCATATTGCAAAGGTGTGTCAAATGTGGACTAAGGAGTTTATGGAAGGGATATTTTTTTAAGTGTCCCATAATTTGAGCTGTTAAAGTCTGACCAGGAAAATGATTTTGGGTCATTAAGATTTGCACAGTGAAAAATGTCAGCCTCCGTTTTTCCTATTGAAAATACAAATATATTCTTTTCATGAAGTTTTCTTTTTTTCACATAGCTGCTGACATTGAACATAATGATTGCACTCAACATGTATTTAAAATTTGTCATTGAAATTTCACTAACAAAGACTTGGAAATATTTAAGAGAATAAAACTGCAGGGAACAGAAGAAATGGGCTGTCAGTAACGTGGGCTGTTTAGTTCCTATGAGGCCAATTTGAAAATAATAGAGAAATAATAGAAAAAATAATAATAATAATGATAATGATAATAATGAAGTAACTATCATTTATTGGACCTTGCTAGGCTGCCAACTATACTGAGGATCTCATCCTCCCTCACCGACAAGCATTTACTGCGCACCAATCCATATGCAGGACACTAAAGTACATCAGTGGGGAAAACATCCTGACATTTTCTAACTTTGTGGGTTTTAGAGTTGATTCAAAATCAAGATGGTAGAGGCACTGTTATCTGGGAGAAAAAGATAAAGATAACTTAACAATCATCATGTATTTTTCAAGGTCATGCAGCTTATTAATAATGGAGCCAAGGTTAGAAGCAGAGTCTACGTGGCTTAGTTACAGGTCTGTCCAGCTATACTTAATTTCTGGTTGATGATTACTCATTGGGCTTTGTGAAACTAGAGGAAGGCTGCCTACTACACACCACACCCAGTTGTGTTTCATGAACTCCTTCTCAAGTGAATATAAAACAGTATTCTCAACTCCAACCTCAGTATCCACATGAGAAGGCGGGTCACTTTCTGTTTATTTGCTTTTACACTGCTCTGGATTAGTCTGCATGAGAATTCCGGGTGTAAAGAATGAGAGCATTACTTTTATCTTAAAGCAAAGATCGCATGACCATGAGGAAAAGCTCACAAAGAGCAGAGAAAAATCTTGAGTTAGAAGGGAATAAATGAAGTGTGTGGAAGCTGTCAATCACATTTCCCTTTGAAGAGCTCTGTTATTCATTTGAACTAAAGCCACATCATATAGCAAAAAAGAATGCTATTTATTGCAGAACTGTGCAATGGCAAATTTTATAAACAGCTTCAAAGTGTAGCTGAATCATCTTGTCTTAAAATCTGGGAACATTTTATATCTAAATCCTGACCCTTTACTCTAAACCACCTGTGCTGTCCAACAGGAAATGAAATGTTGTTCTTTACAAGATTTGTATAGATTTTTTTTTCCAGAGATGACAATAAAAAGAGAAATGATTTCTCAAAGCTTTGCCTAGCCTAAGGGGGGAAAAAGCATTTCCTCGTGTCCTTCTTTTTCCAAAAGCAATGGATATAATTGTTCAATTTTTAATTTGAGTCCTAATTCTGATGGATAAACCTTGTCCAGAATTAGATAATAAATACATTATTTCTAATTTTTAAATATCCCTTATTGAAGAGCCATAATCACAATGGTCACCTCTCTTTGGCTCTGCTGGATAGACATTATTAATAAACTGAAAGTCTCTTTACAAGAATCTCTCTGAGGCTTCAGGGCAGATGCACCCAGCTCTCCCATGTGGTGAGATAACAATTCTGGACCAGTTTTTATCAACTTGACACAAGCTGGAGTTATCTGGGTAAAGGAACCTTAATTTAGAAAATGTCTCCATAAATTGGCCTGTAGAGAAGTCTTGATTAATGATTGATGTGGGAGGGCCCACCGCATTGGGGTGATGCCAACCCTATGCAGATCATCCTGGATTGAATAAGAAAGCAGCTAGAGCAAGCCATGAGAAGTAAAGCAATACACAGTGATCTTCTGTGGCTAGAACTTCAGCCCCTGCCACTAGGTTCCTGCCTTGAGTTTCTTCCCTGACTTCCCTCAGTGATGGAGTATAACCTGAGAATTGTAAAAGGAATAAAGAAGTAAATAAATAAATAAACCCTTTCCTCACTGAGTGGCTTTTGATCATGATCTTTATTAAATCACTGGAAACCCTACCTCAGACTGGTACTCAGTTTGTGAGTTAGGACTGTTCACATAAAACCTGAGGGACCAAGCTCTGGACAGACATAGATATCTGTTCATAAAAGAGATGCTTAACCAGTCTCTACTCAGGATGACCCACCAGCTAAATAATGAGATGATAAACTGAGTCACTTCTTGATTATGAACATGTGTCTTTTTCTAGAATTGTAGCACAAAGAACACTGGCATTGACAGTGCTACAACATGGCGCTGAATGGTCAATGCTACCTATAGTTAAATTTTCTCCTAAAATTAGAAGCAAAGTGAAATTGGCCTCCCACCGCTAAGATAAAGTAGATAATTACTGAGAAGGATGGAAGATCTCTTCTAGTTCATTTCCATCTTCCTGTTTTGGCCAGAGGAGACTGACAGATCACAGAGGAACTCTGTGTAGTAGATTAAAGTCAGATCTGGGGAAGGATTTGAATTCCTTTGTCTCCCAGCTGTATAATCTTGAGCACATCACTTCCTACTTCTAAAACTTAATGTCTGGCTTAGTGTCTGCTATCTAGCTCACGAAGTTGCTATAAGAGGAAAAAACACATCTCAAAGCTGTTGTCAAATGATCCCTCTTCTCTCTCTCTCTCTCTCTCTCTCTCTCTCTCTCTCTCTCTCTCTCTCTCTCTCTCTCTCTCTCTCTCTCTCTCCCCTCTCTATGTGTGTATGTATATATCTGTGTATGTGTCTGTCTGTCTCTGTCTCTTTGTCTCTCTGTCTCTCTCTGCATTAGACTCCAATGAAACATTGAGTATGATCTAATGAATCATCTGTTACTTGTTAAAACACAATCAGTTCAAGATTCAAAAAAGTTTGCTATTTCCCCAGTGGGGTGTAATGAAGCATCAACTTTGAGACTGGAGAGAGCTAGAATCTTTTTTCTGTTTTTTTCCTTTTGCTACATACATTATTTGAGCCAGATTAATTATTCTCTTGAGTTATTTTTCTGTAGAATATGCATGTAATCATGACTTTAACTCCATAGATATGTTCATATTCAGTGAGGAACCACGGACATGATCTGAGAACAGGTAGAAAGCAGTGAGTTTTCTTGTGAAATAAAAATATAGCATTGTTATGAGGAGAAGAAGTATGGCTAAGAACTAGATATGGAGGGTAGACAGGCATGAGCAGTAGGAGAAAAGACATAATGGTGACAGCAAATGAGGAAACCAGGACATGGGATAAGGATGCCAGGGCTCAGAGAACAGAAATCTGCAGTGTTCAGAAACTGCCCTATGGCATGGTACCCATGCACTTGCCCACATGCAGAACATTTCCTAAGTACCCCTCAGACCCTAAGCCTCTGTTGTATACCATGCACTTAGCTGACAACACAACAAGCTCAACTTGACTTTCATTCTTAGAGCTGAGGATCCAGATAACTAGAAAAATGTGAGTGAGTAATGGTGGAGAAATGGATTTTGACAGGGAGACTTACCTAAGACAGGAAGGCTGATTGGACAGGTTGAGAGGACAGTTCTCTTGCCCAGTGGCCCTACTGGTGTGTGTCCCATCAGACAGGATAGTCAATAAACCAGAATTGGCAACATGAGATTTTCAAATAATTGAACTCACACAGCTTGATTACATCACCCCTTTATTAATTATAAAACCATATATGTAGCTTATATGTACATTTACATACAAACAATGCATATAATTTAAATGCATTATAGGTATACACAGATGTTACTGGTGTCTTCTATTTATTATAAAAATAATAGTCACAGCACATTCCCATTCCCTGGTCTCTCTTAATGTTAATTGCCCCTTTAAGAGTTTTGCATCTAAATTCAGTCACATTAAGTGTGATGGACTCAATAGAAGGCTGTGGGTTCAATCCATAAAATGACTACTTGAGAGAGATCAATGGAGAGTCCACAGTTAGAAACAACCCCCAGATAAGATTATCATGTCTTCCTAATAATTACACAATTATTTAGAAGTCTATAATTTACACACAATAATTTAGAAATCTATAAATTAACATTAAATATCAAATGTCCTCGAAGCAGGACAGAAAAGGAAGCTCAGCAGCTAAGAGCATTAACTGCTCTTTAAGGGGTTTTGAGTTCAGTTCCCATCACTCGTGTCTCCAGTTCCAGGCAACACAACATCACACTCTGACTTCCATAGGCAATACCATATATGTAGTTAATACACAGGCATACATATAAAAAATAAATAGTTCTTTAAATGTCAGAACCTTGGGGCTAGGGAAATAAATCACTGAAGTGCTTATGTGAACAAGAGGACCCAAACTGTATTCCCAGAACCAAAGATAAAAGAATACTTGTCTATGCTTATAATACCAGAGCTGAGGAGGCATAAACAGTACAATCTCTGTGGTTTAATGGCCAGTCACTATAATTAGTTAGCCCTAAATCCCATTAAGAGACCCTGGTTGAAAAAAATAATATCTCCCAAAGAAAATTGACCTTAAGCACCTCGCTGACCTCAACATACATGTGAACATAGGCATCCACACGTCTTTATCTCATAGATCTGATTTCCAGCATCTCTAGATTTGGTAATACTGAGTCTCAGTTACAGCATTTTATACTGCTATAGTAGCCAAGCTGAGTGGCCCTATTTCCACTGCTCACATCACACTAGCTGTGCTTTGAGAGAGTGGCAGAGAGGGAAGCTGGATCACGTGCTTAGACTTTTATCTCATTATATTAATATTTTAACACCATCATCTAGCAGAACTGTCTCCTACTAATCTGAATTCTATAGATTTGGGATAAATGTACATTTCTCTGAAACAATATATTAGTAGAAAGTATAGGACACCAAAATACCAGTTCAAATATAAGGAAAAATAGATTAGTCAGGGTTTTCTAGCGTCACAGAAATTATGCAACGTCTCTAAATCTTAAGGGAATTTATTACAATGATTTACAGTCTACAGTTGAACTAACCCAACAATGTGCAGCTGTTAGTGGGAAGTATAAGAATCTAGTATAAGAATCAATCCAATGAGGCTAGGTGTTTCAGCTAATCTTCTCTATAAGCTGGAATCCTGAAGAAGTAGTTTCATTCCAACAGATGTGCTGGCAAGTAAGTACAAGAAGGCAAAGAGTGAGTCTTTCTTCTTCCCCTGTCCTTATATAGGCCTCCAGCAGAAGGTATGGCTCAGAGTAAAGGTGTGTACCACCACTCCTGGACTTGGAACTTGCTCTGTCCCAGGCTGGCCTAGAACTCAAAGATCTGCTTGTCTCAGGCTCCTGGGATTAAAGACTTGCAGAACCTTGCCCAAGCCTAAGTTTTTCATGTGCACTATGCCTCAAGATCTGGATGCAAATCATGTGTCATCCTATGTAAGATCTAGGTCAGAAACCTGTGTCTTTCAGCCTCAAGATATAGATCACAGTGGTGCCCTCCATGTTTGGATTATAGTTCATTCTATATATAGTCAAGTTGGCAACCAGGAATATCCATCACAAATTGCACAATTGATATTTTGTAAAACTAGGTAGAGAAATAAAATTACTTGCTTGTCTGTAGGGAAATTTTAAGCCAGCAACATGACTGCTCTGGCAAGGGATCACATCCAAAGATATGATCTAGCCAGAATGCAGATATGCCTTGGATTACAGTATGATCTCGATATATAGATTTGCCCTTAGTATAAACTTTTAATCCTTAACAGTGAAATAAGGTTTGTAGAAGAAAGCAGCCATGTTTGAAAGTGGCATCTAATTGAGGGGCAGATGAAATGATGAATCAGAGAAACATTTGACAGAATGAGTCAGGAATACGACATGCCCATCGTAGAACAACAAAGTAAGACAGGCAACTTAAGAGCAGTAAGAGAGAAAAATGTTGGTGTGGTAGGTGGTGGTGTGTATGACATTTTTACAGAGACGGTTTCAGAGAGAACAAGCTAGACACAGAAGGCAGAACTAGCCAAAGAATGAGAAGGAGCCAGAAGATTAGAACATATTGCCAAAGTTAGTATGAGGCCAGACATAGCAATTCAGTCAGAAGCAGAGAAAAGATGGATTGAATCAGTCAGTTTGGAAGGTTAGATTGTACAGAGGCTAAAGGCTTCCAGGGCTAGGCATAAGGACAAGTAGAACAGAAAAAAGAAAATGTTCTGGGCTCAGCCCAAGCCATGTATTCACACAACTCAGGTATGGCTTTTGTTTAATCACCTCATCTGAGGAAATTAAAAAGATATTACATTCATCTCCCTGTTATACATTTTATATGTAATGAAAAAGGATTTGGAAGACACTCTGTTGACATGGACATTATCAAGAGCTCTCACTGAAGCTATGATGGTGCATTACAAGAGATATACAGTTTACCTGACTCATATTCTGATATATTTCAATGTGGCCTGAAAGTCAGGGGTGTGTGTCTTCCTTCCTTTCCTGAGTAGGATTTACAATAATAAAACTAGTATGGCACACTGGCCCCCCAGCCTGGGAATGATAAATGGAGACTTTGATATTTACATGCTTCTTGTAGCATGGACCTCAGTAGGCTTCTTACCTGCAAAAGAATCACAAGCTTCCATGTGCTAACTGCGGAAAACAGTTCAAATATTAAATTTGCAAGGACGGTGTAAAGAGCTGCTTTGTACCTTTCCTTTCAAGTCACACGCATAGGCTTTAGCATTTGCCCCCCTTATTTATTCCCTATCTCTTGTTTCTCTTTGGATCTACACACACACACACACACACACACACACACACACATACATCCATATACACACACATATACACACACACATATATACATATATATAATTTATATTGTATAGGCATGTATGCAGAATTTTCTTGTGTTTATGTTAATGTATCTTTCTGGCAATTTTATTTTCTAGAGCATTGGAAAGTATGATGCTGAAAATTGCTTTCCTTGAGAATATCTCCATTTTCCATGTGAGAGTTTAACAATGCTTAAGTTTCTGAAGCTACTTTGCAGTCATTTAACTTTCATGATTTTCCTAATCACAGCACTGAATAATAGGAAATCTAAAGTTATAAGAAACATAAAGTAGACTATGTGTGTCTTTCCTGTCACCATGCTTAACATTTTGAAGTAAAACTTTTACTTTCATGTGTCCTCTTATGTCCCAGGAACATATCCAGAGGTCAAAACATGTCCGAAGCATCCTAAGAATCCCCTCAGACCACCGGCCCCCACTGTTCATATTCTATGAAACCTGTCTGTCTCCAGGTGCCAAAGTCCTCACTCTAACTGACATTTCCCAATTGTTAAGATAAATAAGCTGATCGACCTAGTTTTGTTTATATTGGTGTAAGGACACTGCATTTTTAGAAACTGGCCTTTTCCAAAAGGACTTTCTTGACACAAATTAATTCCTCCTTGGTGAGGATAGAGGTGATATATAAAAATGAGGTGGGAGCACAAATGATAGACTGAGGAAAGATGGTGGAAACTAGCATCTAAAAGCCACAGACCCCCTGATCTATAATCATCTCTCTAAAACTGTTGCTACCTTTCTCATTTTTCCTTCTTCCTTTCCAAAGGTATCATCAAAATATATAAGATTGAATAGTGTTTACCCATTTATGGAGATCAATAAGTTGCAAATAACCATCTTGTATTGATTTAAAGGTAGAGCAATAGACTGAATAAGAGAATAGGGAAAAAGGAAGGCTCCTTGCAAAGTACTCTTATGAGCAGTTCTCCCAGGCCCTGATTTGCATCCACCATTCAGCCTAATAACTGGACTACCTTCTTAGAAGAAGGCTTATGGGGTCAATGACTGTCAATTATTGTGGCTCACCCATGTGTCTTAGATGCACATCTTCATCCTAACCACTACCCTGAAATTACACAAATGCTCACACAGACTAGATTGGAATATTTCCCTACCAGCACCAACCACCTGCACCTGTCACAGTGTAGAGTGTGTTCTACCAAGTCACTAATAGATAAGAGACTTATGTTAAATGGCTGCTATAAAGAGCATAGAATTCCAGGGCTGGGATTTACTACAGAGGAACAGTGCTTACCTAATACCCAGAAGGCCCTGGATTGAAGCTCCAGCAAAACTACCATAAATCGTGTGATAATTTTCTTCCCACATGAGAAGATGCATTTCATTCTCCTTTTAAAATAAAGAAGCCCTAAGTCTCTGTACAGCAACATCCAACTGGAGTTGGGTCATGGCATCCCCAGAGACCCCGTATATGAACATTCATACACTCACCTTGCAAAACCTGGCTATTTCTTCTCCAGGCCCTGGCAACTGTGTTAATTAAGGCTGTCATCCGGAATTTGAAGACTTCCCTTGAGAATTCTCTTTGGCTTTGTTTCTCCAGTTTTATTTTGATAGTCCCCATGAAGTTCTTTGATCTAGCTGGGCATCTGTTAGGCTCCTCTTGAGTCCATAAAAGTCCTGTAAAACACACAGATTTTAATAAGAGTTTTCCTGTCACCACAGCCATCAAGGTAAAGTGGCAAATGTTGAAAGGTGGGGGCTGAGGCAGAGCAGCATTGCCTGCACAGGCCCATCATGGTTGTGCCAATAGCAGCCTATAGAAATATAGTGTGGCCATTGTTATGGTTGATGTGTGAACAGTAGGAACTATATATTGGAAACCCAATCTTTCCTATTACATGCTAATCTATTTGAGGGGTGGGGTCTCTGGAAGGTAGGTAGGATTAGATGAGACCCACAAGGGATGACCCACACCCCTTTATAACATTAGAGCAGAATCATGCTGGCTCTGTCTCATATGTAACACCCTGTGCTATGCTGTGACCCTCAGGACTCAGTCCTGAGACCCTAGTCTACTGTCAAGCAGATGCTAGTACCTTGTTCTTGAACATGAACTTACCAGTTCCCAGAACTGGAAGACACATAAACCTCTCTTCCTTACAAAAGTTCAGGTGTGAGGCAGTAAGTTATAGTACCAGAAATTGGACTTTGGCATGCCACTTAAATATAAAAGAACATATTGCTGTCTCCTCCCCTTTTCTGTGTCTATGTGGCATTCTTATATTCATACCACACCACCATCTAGAGTTATTTAAATCATTGATAGAGCCAGAGGATTAGTGATAGTTCTACATCCTGATGTCCTGTCAGAGACTCTCTTAATGATCAATTTCCATCATCAAATCAAATTACTTTTGAACTAAGCAGGAGTCTGTTCAGTAGCCCTCATTCCATGCTCCATAGCCCCAGTGAAACTATTTCTTCACTTGTCCACTGTGTTTTACGTTATTAAACTGACAATTTTCAGAAGAGCACCTCCTGCCTTGATGTTCACAGATTGAATATGCTGAATTGGTTTTATTGAAAGGGAAAATGGGCATGAAAAATACAGAAGGAAAAATTAAGAATGCCGCTAAATGCTAAAAGCAAGCTCACTATATTATTATTATGACTGGGTTACTGAACTTTGGACCTAGGCAGAACATACATGGCTTATGGCTCTCCCTCCCTCTTTTTCCCTCCTTCCTTCTTTTTCTTCTTATTTCTTTCCCTCCTTTCCTACTTCCCTTCCTCCCTTCTTCCCTTCTTCTCTCCCTCCCTTCTTCTCTACCTCCCTCTGTCTGTCTCTCTTTGTTTCTTCAAGACAGGATTTCTCTGTCTAGCCCTGGCTTATTGACTGAACTTACTCTGAACTCTCCTGAGCCTGGAACTCACTCTGTAGACCATGTTGGCCTAGAACTCACAAGAATCTGTCTGCTTCAGCCTCCCGAGTACTGGGATTAAAGATCTGCACCACCACAATCCAGCGCTTACAGTTCCCTTCATCCCTCGTGCTCTCTAACCACTCTAGTCTTTACGTGGAGAGCTGAGTATTTTCCCGGTGTTTTGAGAGTTGAAGACTTTTATAAGAGTACCTCGGATGCAAAAGGTGTCAGCTCAAAGGACGTGATTGTCACCACCCTTACAGCGGATCCTTGTTCTCCCAAAGAAGTGATGTTGACTAACACTATGTAAGGCTGAACCTGACAGATGCCCTCATTTCAAGTTTTGTTATTCACTGTGTCATGGTGATGAAGAAGCCGAGTTCTTTATTTTTTTACTATAGCTGCTTTTTCCTTCATTTTCTTTACAAAGAAAGGTCAAGTGTGGGAGAGTGATGCATTGTATACCAAAGTCTAAATTGTTCTACCATATCTGATTTGTAGCTGGTATTTCCTATTTTTCTTCAAAGAAGAAAGAATGATTTATAGGACAAAATTTGACACTGAATATCACCCTTCTGATGTATTTTGAGAGAAATGCTTCATCCCATCTAAATGCATATGTCCATATTATTTTACCACCAACTCCTTAATGTACTGTTACTATGAGACAAAAACATAGAACAAGCTCTTATCAAACACATTAGTGTGCCATGAACATTGTTCATCAGATACTGTACCAGCCTTAACCAGACCACATTCTCAACCCAATAAGGTAAGGATCAAAGTTACCCTTAACAAAAGACTGTAGACACAGGGTCAGAGCAGTCAGTCCAGAAACTGCGAATCATCATGTCCTCTGGTACTAGGTACAGTACAAATACCATCAGTGAAGCTGTTGAAACTTCCATCCTGTACACTCCTGGGAGGAGCATGTTAGGATATAATCTCAAGCCTGCAATTTAGAAATCTGTAGTGGTTTGAATAGGTTTGACCTCTTGTGTTTGAATATGCTTGGCCCAGGGTACGGCACTATCAGGAGATGTACCCTTATTGGAATGTAGCCTTGTTGGAGGAAGTGTGTCACTGTGGGGGCTTTGAGACCCTCCTCCTAGGTGCTTGGAAGACAGTCATCTTCTTCTGCCTACCTTCAGACCAAGATGCAGAACTCTCAGCTCCTTCTCCAGCACCAAGTCCACTTGGATGATGCCATGCTTCCCACCATGATGATAACGAACTTAACTTCTGAACCTATAAGCCTGTTGCAATTAAATGTTGTCTTTTATAAGAGTTGCTTTGGTCATAGTGTCTCTTCATGGCAGTAGACACCCTAATTGAGACAGTACCTTTCATTTAATCTTCCCTGGAATGCTGATTAGCACTAGGATTTCCTCTATGTGTACACATTTTCACTATACATTCAGCCTTCATAGCTCTCCTTGTCTACGATGCCATATAATAACACTATCCATCACTTAAAACCTATGTTTTTCTTCCTTTAATAATCTCTCTCAAATCCATTTGAACATTTCTCTAATGTTCCCCATACCCTTGGTCCCTCTTGCTAGGCCTACTCCCCACCTACTTTAAGCCAGAGGCTCTCAATCTGTGCGTCAAGAGCCTTTTGGGGGATTAAATGTCCCTTTCACAAGGGTCCCTTAAGAGTATCAAGAAAACATGCTTATACTGCAATTCATAAGAATAAATAAATTACAGACATGAAGTAGCAGCAAAAATAATTTTATGATTGGGAGCCATCACAGCATGAAGAATAGAGTTGTATTAAAGTGTCACAGCATTGGGAAGGTTGAGAACTACAGCTTTAAGACCATGCCCACTCCTTGGTATTGAATATTTCATAAAAGAGCAGATTTAGAATTATTGCCATAAAGATTATTCTGGGCACTAAGTGGTATATTTGCTAAATATTCCACCTTGATAATTATATGTGCATCAAAATGTCAAATTAAACCCAATAAATAGCTACAAGTATGGTGTAATCATTAAAAATGATAAATAAGGCTTAAAGAGTAGAAATATAATTCTTTGCTTATAAAGCAAGTAACTGACTTCTAAAACAGTGGGCAGCACAGGTGTTACCCTGCCTGCTGGAATTGGAATGTAGCCACCACCTTGCTAGTCCTTTTACAGTCACTTAATTAGATTGTTTAGGAGGGCATCTATAAGAAATGGTGTTAAAATAAATTAGACCTCTTACCTGCTCCTAGGGAAAAACACTCACTATCTTCATGAAAATATTGCATTAGTTCAGTAATAATGGAAAAAAGGAGGAGTGAGGAATGATGCTTCCAGGATTCTAGAAGGTCTGCCAGCATGGGGAATGGATAATTCTGCTCTTTGAAGACACACGTGGGGGACCACATTACCCACAGATGCCTACAGAGGGTTGCTTCCGTCCTGTCATACGGAGGACTATACATTATGTTTTCCTACTAATGTAATCTAACTTCACGTGGAACATGTGGCATGCCCACATGACTAAGACCAGGTCTCTGTTGGGTAATTGTTTACTACTGATTAGATAAGAAAAAGAAGATGGAGACCTAGCTAGACATATTCCATCCAGATAATGGCAAAGCTTTGAATAGCCTCCATTCTGCAGGGGAGCAGCACTTTGCCAGGCTCAGTGGAGAATTAACAATCCCATAATGAGGACCCAGCTGTCAGACACAGAAAATAGTAAAGCAAGGAACAGAACATTTTCAGCAATTCAGATAAGTATTTTCAGAATGTGTTTGCCAAAGTATGCATAGCATCCTTAAATCCCAGAAAGGACGCTGCTTTCAAACCTTCCACATTGTGAAAGGCCTCGTGATTAATATTCCCACTGGTGCTCAGCACTGATTGTGGCTGTGATGCTGTAATCAACAGGTTAAATCCTGAGTGGGGACACATGATGCTCTACATACTACATGAAAGGTAGATTCCTGATCTACAAAATGAGGGTAAATGTAGAGTTGTTTCACATGGTTCAAAGACACACCTATAAAGGTGATGGCATTAACTTTCTTTACAATCACACCTTTCACATCTTAGTTTGGGGCTGCTCTGAAAGCCTTGAATCCTCAAAACACCTGAAAGTAATCCCCTACTTAGAGATTGGAATGGTCAGTGAGCACAGAGATGAAGAAAAACATAGCCACGTGTGTTATAGCCAGTCTCAAAACCCAGCTACCCAATCACAGCAAGATAAGGAGCTAGTTTCTAGCCTTTAGAAACCTCTTTAATGTTTCCCTTCTGCATTTCTTGATGCCATTTCTCTCAATAAAACCAATTCACAAATTAGATAATCTATAATAAATGTAGAAATCTTGAGGTGGTAAAACAAGTTATGTTAGTGGTAGTAATGAGTAATATGGATGCCAAGTCTATTTCTTGATTGTCCACAATCCAATAAATGTTGCATTATTATGTACATGAACATGTATACATATGTATATTGCACACATACATATTATGCATTTTTGTATACATAATGTTAATTGACCTATCATCTGATTACTTTCCCTTTTTATATATTTATGTCCCTAATGGCTAAGACATTGAACACTTTTATTCATGATTTTATTAGTTTTTGTAATTATTTTGGAAAATTTCTATTTAATTCATTTGTCCATTTAGTGACTGATTTTCTTCTTATTATGTTCAATTTTTAAAACTCTTTGTGTATTCTACAAACTAATCCCTTGTCCAATCAGTAGCCATCAAGCTTCCTACATTCTTCAGTTTATGTTCATTGCTCAAAATTATGGGCTTCATCATGATATTATAAGCATGTGGTATCTTAATATTTTTTTGTATTAAACTCTTTTATCTCTGTTGCCCTTTCACCTGGTCCCTTCCTGTTCCCAATTAGTTTCCCTTCTACTTGTTATCTTTTTTTAAAATTTCAATTATTATGAATGAAAATGTGGTATTTGTCATTCTGAGTTGCATATTTTACTAAACATGGTGGTCTCTGGTTCCATTTTTCTGCCTGAAGATGGCATAATTTTATTCTTCTAATCTCTGTAATACCCTACACTGTACACCTGACTCATTTATTTACCTGTTAGTCCTTTGATAGGTAACTGGACTGATAGTCTAGCTTGGCTATCTTAAATAGCATTTCATAACTATAAGTACAGAGATATCTCTAAATTTATATTCCTTTGTGAATACCGAGGAGTGATATGGCTAAGCCATATATAAGCTCTATTTTTAGGTGTGGTCTGGTTATCCATGCAAATTCCCATAATGGGTAAAGTAAACTTAGAGCTTACTTTACAATATAAACAGTATAATGGTTGTTTTCACCCCACTTCCTTAGTCTGCCCTGGAACTTACTCTGCGACCAAGTTGGCCTTGAACACACAGAGATCTGCCTGCTTCTGCTACCCAAGTACTGGGATTAAATGTGTGTGCCACCACGCTTGTCTTATTATTTCTTTTCTAGATAGCAACCATTTGAATCGATTTTAGATGAAATCTCAGTGTGGTTTTAATTTGCATTTCCCCTTAAGGATTAAGATATTGAGCACTGTTTTGTATGTGTATTTGTCTATTTTTGTTTCATTTTTTTTTAGAGAACTTTCTAGTTCATTCATTTGCCCATTTAGCAATATGACATTTTATGTGCTTAATTTTTTAAAAAATTGTCTCTATATTGCACATATTGATCCCCTGTGAGGTGGGTGGTTGACCACTCTCTACATTTTATAGGCTATCTCTTCCTGTTTTCTTTCTCTATCGATCATCTGTTAAATAAATATATATAATTTTTCTCTTCCTTTTCTTCCCTACAACCCCTCCCATGTCTCCTTCTACTCCCTCTCAAATTTGTAGTATTTAATTAATTTATCAATTCTTTTTAAAATGTTTTTATTTCTTTTTTTTTCTTTTTTTTTATTTCTTTTTTTATTCGATATAATTTATTTACATTTCAAATGATTTCCCCTTTTCTAGGCCCCCCCCCACTCCCCGAAAGTCCCATAAGCCCCCTTCTCTTCCCCTGTCCTCCCTCCCACCCCTTCCCAGTTCCCCGTTCTGGTTTTGCCAAATACTGTTTCACTGAGTCTTTCCAGAACCAGGGACCACCCCTGCTTTCTTCTTGTATCTCATTTGATGTGTGGATTATGTTTTGGGTATTCCAGTTTTCTAGGTTAATAACCACTTATTAGTGAGTGCATACCATGATTCACCTTTTGAGTCTGGGTTACCTCACTTAGTATGATGTTCTCTAGCTCCATCCATTTGCCTAAGAATTTCGTGAATTCATTGTTTCTAATGGCTGAATAGTACTCCATTGTGTAGATATACCACATTTTTTGTATCCACTCTTCTGTTGAGGGATACCTGGGTTCTTTCCAGCATCTGGCAATTATAAATAGGGCTGCTATGAACATAGTAGAGCATGTATCCTTATTACATGGTGGGGAATCCTCTGGGTATATGCCCAGGAGTGGTATAGCAGGATCTTCTGGAAGTGAGGTGCCCAGTTTTCGGAGGAACCGCCAGACTGCTTTCCAGAGTGGTTGTACCAATTTGCAACCCCACCAGCAGTGGAGGAGTGTTCCTCTTTCTCCGCACCCTCTCCAACACCTGCTGTCTCCTGAATTTTTAATCTTAGCCATTCTGACTGGTGTAAGATGAAATCTTAGGGTTGTTTTGATTTGCATTTCCCTAATGACTAATGAAGTTGAGCATTTTTTAAGATGCTTCTCCGCCATCCGAAGTTCTTCAGGTGAGAATTCTTTGTTTAACTCTGTACCCCATTTTTTAATAGGGTTGTTCGGTTTTCTGGAGTCTAACTTCTTGAGTTATTTATATATATTGGATATTAGCCCTCTATCTGATGTAGGATTGGTGAAGATCTTTTCCCAATTTGTTGGTTGCCGATCTGTCCTCTTGATGGTGTCTTTGCCTTACAGAAACTCTGTAACCTTATGAGGTCCCATTTGTCAATTCTTGCTCTTAGAGCATACGCTATTGGTGTTCTGTTCAGAAACTTTCTCCCTGTACCGATGTCCTCAAGGGTCTTCCCCAGTTTCTTTTCTATTAGCTTCAGAGTGTCTGGCTTTATGTGGAGGTCCTTGATCCATTTGGATTTGAGCTTAGTACAAGGAGACAAGGATGGATCAATTCGCATTCTTCTGCATGCTGACCTCCAGTTGAACCAGCACCATTTGTTGAAAAGGCTATCTTTTTTCCATTGGATGTTTTCAGCCTCTTTGTCGAGGATCAAGTGGCCATAGGTGTGTGGGTTCATTTCTGGATCTTCAATCCTGTTCCATTGATCCTCCTGCCTGTCACTGTACCAATACCTAAACATAGTAAAAGCAATATACAGCAAACCGGTAGCCAGCATCAAACTAAACGGAGAGAAACTTGAAGCAATCCCACTGAAATCAGGGACCAGACAAGGCTGCCCCCTTTCTCCTTATCTTTTCAATATTGTACTTGAGGTACTAGCTCGGGCAATTCGACAACATAAGGAGGTCAAAGGGATACAAATTGGAAAGGAGGAAGTCAAACTATCATTATTTGCAGACGACATGATCGTCTACCTAAGTGACCCAAAGAACTCCACTAGAGAGCTCCTACAGCTGATAAACAACTTCAGCAAAGTGGCAGGTTACAAAATCAACTCAAGCAAATCAGTGGCCTTCCTATACTCAAAGGATAAGCAGGCTGAGAAAGAAATTAGGGAAATGACCCACTTCACAATAGCCACAAACAGTATAAAGTATCTTGGGGTGACTCTTACCAAACATGCGAAAGATCTGTATGACAAGAACTTCAAGACTCTGAAGAAGGAAATGGAAGAAGACCTCAAAAAATGGGAAAACCTCCCATGCTCATGGATCGGTAGAATCAATATAGTTAAAATGGCCATTTTCCCAAAAGCAATATACAGATTCAATGCAATACCCATCAAAATCCCAACTCAATTCTTCACAGAGTTAGAAAGAGCAATTATCAAATTCATCTGGAACAACAAAAAACCCAGGATAGCTAAAACTATTCTCAGCAACAAAAGAAAATCTGGGGGAATCAGTATCCCTGACCTCAAGCAATACTACAGAGCAATAGTGTTAAAAATGTTTTTATTTCTTGAGAAGTTCATAGAAAGTATTTGATCATGCTTACTGCCCTGTCCCCAAATCTTCCCATTGCTCCACGTTCAACTTCATGTCCCTTGTATGTTATCTATCAACTCAAGCTTATGTTGCCCATACATTCTTGGAAGTAGGACCTGACCTTCAATATAGTCAACATTAAATAACAAAAACTGAAAAAATCAACAAAGAGAAAATCCAGTCTCTTCCATCAGCTATCAAATGCCAACAGCTCCTGATCTAGGGGTAGGACATTGCGTCAACCTTCCTGTCTTCATTCTGGAATTTTTCTGCCTTGAGCTTGAGCAGATCTCATGTACGCTGTCACATCACAGTGAGTTCATGTATGAAACAGTCTTGTTTTGTCTGGCAAACAATGTTTTCTTGTAGTGATCCACCACCTCTGTCTCTTAGAATCTTCCCTTCTTCCACGTAGATTACTGATCCTTGTGAAAGTAGGGATGAATTATAGAAGTCCCACTTAGGGCTAAGCACACAGTAGTCTTTTATCCTCTTCATGCTGACTAGTTGAGGATCTGTGTGAAAACTGTCCTCTACTAAAAAAGAAGTTTCTCTTTTTGAGAAATATACTACTCTATGGGTATAACAATAAGTCAGTAAGAGTCATTTTAATTTCCTGTTCATTTAGCAGAGTAATAGTAGTAGATTCTCAATCCAACTATGGATTTCATTTTGTGGGGTGCTATTTAAATCCAATCACAAAGTTCTTAGTGACCTCCACAATGTTCCTGCCACTATTGCATTATTGGACATATCTTCCAGGCCAGTCATCATTAGAGCTTCCAGAGTTTACAACCAAGTAAGATTGATATTTACTTTTATCTTCTGGTAGTAGACCTAACACTTTTCAGCACCACAAAACTAGCCAAGAGAAATGAAGCTCCCAGATCAGTACATGCTTGATTTTTCCATGGTTCATATCTTCAGCAATGGCGTCTTACCTTCAAGTTCTGGAAGGTAATCAAGAGCAAGGTCAATAATCTGTCATGGTTAAGTACCTATAAAAACCCTCTGGCCAACAACTCAAAAAGAGGTAACCAATTCATGGTACTAGAGATTTTTATCTGGTAGCATGAGGTGTCTAGTTGGCATATTGTAGGTTAACGATCTCTAGTTTCTTGTTATATGTGTATATGTATATATGTTAGAAAGCTTCTACAGTAGAAGGTTTCTATGTTGTTTCTCAAAATGTCTCTAGTGCTAATTATCCCTCTCCACTGTTTCTTCTCTTGCATGCCCTCCTAACCACCCTCTATTCCATTTAATCCTTCCTTTGACATGATTTCCCTTTCCTTTTTCTGTCACTGTATAGTCTCCTATACCTTTTAAGATTCCCTGCTACCCAATGGCCACTTGCTACCTTCCTAGCCTCTGTCAGTATTTCAGATACAACACACATATCCAGAGGTGCAGAACTGAGATCCATAAATTAGATAAAACACAGTTTGGGCTATTTATGAATCTTTCATCTCAGGATGATTGTTTCCAGCTCCATCCATTTACATATGAATTTTATTCTTCTTTAAAGCTGAATAATATTCTGTTTAATAAATATATCACAAAATATATCACATTTTTTATTATCTATTCATGAGCTGATAGATATCTAGGCTGCTTCCACTTCCTGGTTATTGTGAAGACAGCAACAATGAATATGGATGAGCAGTTATCTCTGCAGTAGTATATAGAGTCCTTTGGCTGAATACCTGAAAGTCCTATAGCTAGAGTTTGTGGTAGATTATTTCTGGCTTTTTGAAGAGCCTCTACACTGATTTCTGTTGTGGCTGCAGAAATGTATGCTCCCATTCCTAGCCATGCCAGCACTTGTCAAAAATTTTTCTTATCTTAGCCCTTTTGATTGGGATAAGATGAAATATTAAAATAGTTCTTTACTGTTGTTTCTCCTTGAATTTATTTATTTTATGTGTAAAAATATTCTGCATGTATATGTGTATGCCACATGCATGTCTGATACCTGTGGAGCTTGAAAGAATGCATCAAATGCCCTGGAACTGAGGTTATGGTTAGATATAAACCACCATGTGGGTGATGAGAACTGACTCTGGGTCCTTTTCAAGAGTTTTAATTTGCATTACCTGATGGCTAGTGATGTTGAACATTTTCTTTCATGTTTTTTACCCATTTAAATGTCATCTTTTAAGAATTCTCTAGTTCTATACCCATTTTTAAAATTCATTAATTCTATGTTTTTATTCAGAGTCCTATTCAGAGAGCCATTGTCTGTGTGTATAAGTTAAAGTATTGCCAGTACATTCTGCCCCCCCCCCACCATAGCTTCAAAGTTTCAAATGTTACATAAAGGTATTTGATCCACTTTGAATTCCATTTTGTACTGGCAGAAAGAAAGATGAACAGAGATCTACTTTGAGTCTTCCACGTAAGAATATCCAATTTCTCCTTGATCATTTGTTAAGGAAGCTTTCCATTCTAAATATGTTTTGACTATCTTTTATGCCAATACAGATTTATGCCTCAATGACTTGATAAGGCCTGGCATTAGATTCTCTCTTAAATATTCCACCTCATCCCAAAATTACCTCAGTGGAAACCAAACTTTGGGCATACAATCCCTTGAGTGAGCCACTCACAGCATATACAAACTCAAATAGTTTTTTTGGTTGCATTACATTTTGTGGTTTATTTTATATTAGGAAGTCTATTCCACCTGGCTTGATCTAAATAACTGGCAGTGATTAGCACTTAGCCGTTATACTTATTCTAAGTACAAAATGACTTGAAGCATGAGCTAACTAGCCTATGAGGAGTGCCCAACAAATGGTAACTGCCCCAACTGTCTTTGGCAGCCAGGTGGGTAAACAGGCTGTATTCATATATTTAGGAATATGTATTTACTCATATACCACAACACACACAGCAGCAATTGTATATATCAACTGTTAATGTAAAAAAGTTCATGAGTTTGAAAGAGAGAGCAAAGGAGGTGGTGGTACATGATCCAGTTCGGGGGAAAAAAGTTGAAGGGGGGGAAATGATGCACTCATATTTTCTCTCTCAAAAAATACATTTAAAAATACCAAATGTGGAAAATGTCATTTGAAAAGCAATGTAATTTTATTTCTATAGCAGAATATATATATATATCTTTCCTAGTTCATATTTATAAGTAATGATTTGTTTGCTAGTATTTCCCTCAAGTTTCCTAAGTTCTAATGAATTTGAAAGGCATATGGGAAAACACACACAAATAGTTTTACTTGCAAGACTGATACATGATTTTTATAGTATGAAAACCTTCCTATTTAATGCCCAGAAATTCTGGGTCACTGTTACTGAAGCTGAAAGTATAGAAACCTACTCTGTCACAGTCAGTTTCAATGAAAACTACAATTTATGATAAGTCCCATAAAACCTGCTTAATTCAACATTTATGAGAGACGTTGAAGATAAATGAAAGGTATAGAAATGGAAATCCATCTAATCAGTCATTTTGTCAAGAATAAAGGACAAGAATGATAGGCATGCAGACAGAATATATGTGCATATAAATAATCTGCTAGAAGTAAATGATTATTTTTTTATAAATATTACTAAGATAGGCTTAGGTCTATAACATAAAACTTAATTCATGAACACTTTTCATGGATACTGGGGCCCACTTTTTCACTCAAGGCAAGATCCACACCCTTATGCATGTCTCACAACAAGAGTAAAAACTATCAAGAAAGCTGTCTGAACAAAACAGGTGTAAATTGCCTCTTTCTCCTTAAAATAAAATGATGAGTTACTACATTTACTTAAACTTCTTACCTGTGACTTGTTAAAATGAACTAATACTGAAGTTCAGAAACAATCCTGACAAAGACGAGTAATTCTATAGAGGAAGTAGACAAGCCATAGGCACAGTCTTTTGCAATGTTTTAACTCCATAGATGAGGTAGATAGACAGCTGATTTAAAGCACACAAGAGAATGATATGGGTCCTAGGAAAATCTTATACCACTTTATATAAGGGCCTTAAGATTTTGTAGACTTGTGTCCTTGAAGATCTTAGATCTAACCCTTACAAAATAGAGGTATTATTTTATGTGTCTTCTTATATAAAATAAGAGATAGTGGTATCTGCCCACTTGACTATGCCCCTTTCATGCAGAAGGGATTGGTCATTTCAAAAGTAGTTCCAATCCCCTGATAGTTAGAAAAACATTGCCTTCATATATAAATGCTTCTAAAGCCAAGGCACTTACTAGCTGAAATACTACTTAGCAGTATGTGGTGCTAGATAATGAATGAAGCCCCACAATGCCAATGAGAAACCTCTATTTACAGAATCTTCTCCAATTATGTGAGAACTTACTTCAATGTCTGGAAAAAATAAATTTTATAGTAACTCAAATATGACAACCCCCAAAGAGATGCTAATCACCCCTTAAGAGGCTTGGCATTTGCATATACTTTATACAGTAATCACAACAGGGCTGGTTGCATTGAAAGACAGAGATGCTGTATTTGTGTATATACATTAAGTATCCTTTAATTCCTGCAAGAGCTTGTGGCAGAAATATTGCTAGGATTATTTACTGTATATTCATGTATAATGAGAATTCATGATATTATTAATTTTGCTGTTACTTTAAATGTATAATTGCACTGCTTTTCCTTTTTACTTGTTCACAGAATTGTGCAGCAATTACCATTTCAGAACATTTTCATCATTCCAGGAAGAAACATCTTGCTTATTAGCAGTCACCCCTCATCATTCCCAACTCAACCCCATAGCCCTAGGCAAACATTAATCTATTTTCTATCTCTGCTCATTGGCCTATTCTGAAAATTTAATATAAATGGAATTATTCAATATGTGAACTAGCTTCTTGTACTTGCAGTGTTTTTTAGTATCATTTGTATTGTATATTGTTCTGTTTCATAATTGGAGAATATTCTGCTGCATAGGAGCACTTGTTGACAGTGTTTATGAATCTAATGTTTAATAGAAATTTGAGGTATATCCACATTTCAGTTATGGTAAATAATGCTGGTATGGACATTTGTGTGTAAGTCTGTGTGCTTATGTGTTCTCTCTTGTCTTTCATACAAATCAATGACTGGGATTTTTAAGTCTTGTAGCAATATAGTGCTAAACCGTTTGCAGTACTGATAAAGTGTTTTCCAAAGTGGTTGCATTGTTTCCATTATAGTGGAGTATGGGTTGGTTGTTCTAATTTCTCTTCATCACTTGTCTTTTTAATTAAGTTATTTTAACATCCTTATATGGGGTAGTATCACATAGTTTTGATCTTTGCTTTTCTGATAACTAGTGTAAATGTAACCTTATCAAATTAAAATACAGGTGAAGAATTCATTGTGAGCTAGAAACTAGAAATCATACAGTTCAAAAAGTTTACTTTTCTGTAAGCTACACTCTATTACTTTGCCAGTATAGAGGAATGTTAAGTATTTGATGGTTTAGTAGGGTTTCCGGGATTTTTTGTGAATTTGCCATGGACCCCAGACTGTGCTTGCTGTCTTCGAGTTACAGTAGCAATTATCTCCCACAAGAATTCTATTTTTGAATAATGTAATTACTCTGAATGGATTTTAAATCTGAGGTGTACAGTGTTTATGAGATTTCTCTAGATTGCATAACTGAATGTAGATATTGTGTGGACAAAAAGTCAAGTCCACTCACCTCCAGATCACATGTACTCAACTAATAAAGTGACCTATTCATAATTTCAAATGACACTTACTGGAAGAAAAATAAAGCAAATTTCTGCTCAGTGTTGCACTCAGTTCCTTACTTTGTGAAAACCAAAGACCTAAAGCTATGAGTCTGTGGACCTGGGAACAACTGACCATGCTCGCAGGAACCTGGACTATACAAATAATGAGCACATTCACTCACTCAAATCCTCACCTACACAGAGAGGGCTGATTAAGTGCACATTTCCAAAAATAAAATAAGGTGGTATTGTTCAATAATCCATATATGTTAACTCTTTGGATGAAAATCCCAGCTTTGGAACTTTGCTTGCTGTAATTAAAATTGAAGTAATTTCTGGGAAGTAACCAATGAAGTATGAAATTTCATTTTATATCATCTTCTCATGACATAAACAGTGTTCTGTATGCACTCCATGGTTCATCGTCTCACAATAGTCTTGGTACCCACTCCTTATTTTCAGCTACTTTACTGACTGAGAATGGTGGGTGATTTAATACCAAGTGCTAATGTGCCTTTCATTACCTCTGCTGAGTGAGTGGATTCTCAGTTTAGTGAGATTTAAGTATTTTAGTCACTGTTCAAAAAGAACCTGATATAATTTAAAGACTATTGGACATCTAAGTTCTAAAATCATCTGATTAAACCCTTTGAACAAGTCATATTTTGCAATTAAGAACTTCTGAACTACAACAAGTTGAATCATCAGGTTTGAAAAAATGGAGGAGAAAGAAAACAAAAACAAAATGCTTGCCAAACAATGATGCAGAGCTGAAGAGCTGGAAAGTATCCTTGTAAGCCACATAAAGGTAGAAGGAAGAACTTGACTCAATACGTTGTCCTATATTTCCAAAGGTGTACATGGCATGAGTTCTCCACTCATGTCCCATGCATGCACACACGCTCATATGTGCCCATGTTCACGCTTGCATACAAGCACACTAATGATAAAACAAAATAGAGCAAAACAATTTAAAATAGAAACAGCCTTATTAAATCATAGTTTCTGTGTTGGGCAATTCACTCATTCATAACGTGTAAACACTGTAGAATATTCACAAAAGTTTTAATAAAACAAAATTTAAATGTAAAAGTGTTCTGGACCTTATAACTAAAGTTATATACTTGAGCACTTCTAGTTATAACTTAATTAGCAGTATTATTTCTCTATTATCATTTTATTCAATAACTGTTGATTAGGCTTGTCCTTGTCCTTCATATTTGACCCATTTCTCCTGTTATTGGTCAAAAGATAATTTCAAATTGAATGAATAGAAATGCCAATTCTATAAAATGTTCATTAATAGCTTACTACCTTCAGTGGCATATAATATTTTCATGAGTATACATAAACTTTGTCCTCCTCTATCCTCTAACAAGCCCATCAGACTTTACTCAATGTACACTTTCTAAACATTAGCTCAAATTTTCCTCAGTGCTGCATATGAGGAAGGCACAGCCAAAGACTGGGTGATCTTGATTGAATTTTATCCCCCTTAGACAAACTTTGTAAATTTGGGGATAATATATGTAGTCAGCATACATATACATATATAGATACATTCATTCTATGCTGACTACATATATTCTATGCTGACTCTATGTATTATATATGAGCTATTATATATTAGAGCTTAAATAATTAAAGAAATGTAGAACTTTTGTTTGGTATCCTATATAATTAATTTCTGATAATTTCATTCATGGGTCTGAAATTGATAGCAGTCATCCATAGCTGGAACATGAAATAGAATAAGTAAATAATACATAATAGCATTGATTCTGATGCTAGTACACAGAAATCTAGATGAACATCAACCCAAGGACTTACTAACCAGCCACCAAGTAGTCCTTAATAGCCTCTGTTCTAGTGATGATCCCACAACTACTTCCACCATCTGTATAAGCATTTGAGTGCATAAGCACCCATCACTCCCAAGCCTGCCAGGAGGTATTGCTTGCTTACTTTCCTTACGTATCAGAGAACCAAGGGCTACCCTTGTCCTTAATGGTACCATGCACTGTATCTGAGATGGATCTAAGGAGAGAAGAAAGTCACTTAATGGCCTCACTGTTTGTACTTAAGCAGAATATTGTCTGATCTGTTACATCTTGGCAGGGCAGGAGAATTTAAGAGAAATGACAATATTCATAAGCATGGTCTCAGTTTACAAGGTCAGTTGCTGGAGGTAAACAGGTGAGAGTTGGTGAAAAGGTTTGCTAGAAATGCCATCTTTGGCCTTGGGGAACTGTCTTAGGGTTGCTATTGCTATGATGAAATACTATGACTAAAAAGAAGTTGAGGGAAAGGGTTTATTTGACTTATATTTTCATATTATAGTCCATTATTGAAGAAAGGCAGAACAGGAACTCAACCTGGAAGCAGAAGATGTTGCAAAGGCCATGGAGAGGTACTGCTTGCTTTCTTGCTCCTCTACAACTTGTTTAGCCTGCTTTCTTCTAGAACCCAGGACCAGTAGCCCAGGGCAGACCTACCCACGATAGGCTAGTCCTTCTCCCATTGATCACTTAATTAAGAATATGCTTTATAACCAAATTTTATGAGACATTTTCTCAATTAAGTGCCCTTCTTTTCAGAAAACTCTAGTTTGTGTGACAAGTTGACTTAAGTCTAGATTAGCACAAGGCTCGTGCTAATCTTGACCAAGATCCAGAGGGTTTTAGAGAATTAGTGAGTGGGTATACCTAGGAGAGCATCAGCATGAAGGCTACCAGGGCAGAACCATGGGTCCTAAAACAACAAATCAGACTTAAACTACAAAGGGCAGGAGATAAACTGCAAGTCTAGGAGACTAGACTTGATACCTAATATATGTAATGAATACACAGAGAAAAGGAGTAACTCACTACCATGAGCCACCCTACTATTGCCAGCTTATTTGGAATTTCTGTGGCTGGGCTCTTTCTCAAAACCAAGAAGAGCTGTTCTCCCATCATACATAATTTCATGGGACATTAACATCGGACAAGACTGTTCCACTACTTTGATTAAGAGTAACAAGCCTCCTTTATTTTTCTTTCTAAGCACAGAAAAACCAAAGTCACCATGCAAACCATGAAGGCAAGGATCCTCTCTAATGGCTAAGATGAGTGGCTGCTGTTTCTTTGCCAGTGACAGCTTTATGCCTGCTCACACCAGAACACTCTCCAAAAAGATAGACCATTACCACTGCAAATGAAGACTGGAAACTGAGTCTTAAATGCACCAGTGCCATGGGCACCCTCAAAGGAACACTTCAGATCCCCATGCTCATGAATGGGCTGATGCTGAATATAAAATGGGTTGCGTCAGCCAATCTGACCTTGACTCTTGCTCTCATGCTTGTGACCTTCTCCCTTCTGCCATGGCTGACACAAGAAGAGTCTTACCAGAGATATTCCCTTAGATTCTCCAGAGTCATAGAGCCTCATAGATTCTGTTCATCCTAAATTCCATGGTCCATGGTACCTTTTATAACATCATAACACAGACTAAGATAAAACCCACTCCCTGAATAATCTTCACCTTCTGATAGTGCCCAGTACAGAGAAAAACTTCACTTTGTTTAACTCCAAAATCATAAACTCCTCCAAAAAACCATCGGACATGGCCCAAATCTTGTAGCAAGTTAATTCTGATACCTTCCTTCTGATTGAGATGTTGCCAAGATCCCATGCTGAATATTTATTCTCCTTCATGTGGTGCCAAGTAGTAATTACAGTTTTTCGATTGCCAGTATGTTCCTGGTGTTCTTTGATCATTTATGGGGGAAAGCTATGGGTTCAGCCAAAGATTGTTTTAAAGGACAGGAGATACTTGACCGCACAGAGATAAAGGTAGCAGCCATCAGCACACTTTTATTGCTGACACAGAGGATGTAGGTGCAAGCTCCAGTACAACTACTATGTATAAATTTCTTTTTGATCATTGCCAAGTTAATTGGATGTGGTTAACTGTAACTTCTTAATGTATTTGAACTGCTGTACAATATTTGCCTCGAGTAAATTTAGTCTTTGAACCATCTGAAATCATGAACAGGGAGGATGTGGTGGTATATACCTATAATATCAGCACTCAGGAGGATCAAGCATTCAAGGTCATTCTTGGCTATCTAGTAACTTTGAGTCTAGCCTTAGCTGCATAAGTCTCTTTCTCAAAAAAGAAAAAAAATGAATAGAATAAAATAATGAAATTGTACAAATATGTAGGGCCCTCCCTCGTAGGTATATGGAAGGAGTTGATTTTTATTTCTTCTGATCTAATGTGCCTCACTCAGTCCCCACTTCCATAATATATATGTGATAAATGTGATTTTGTTTGCTTAGGCATTTCAGAGTGTGCAAAACACACTCTCATTACAAGGAGGAAATTGAAAGGCCTAGGATGGCAAGAATCTGTGTCTGGTTTCATGCAATTTAAGCCTTACTTTTCTGCAAGCAACTTTCAAATTTCCAGATTCAAAATTCCAATCTTCCCATAATCCCATTCCATCCCAATCCCCAATTTGTAATTAATGAACGGAGTAAACAAAATACTATAAACTTGCCTAATCCTTTTGTTAACTTGTCTCTCTGAAGTCGCCAGTGCCAGTTCTCAGCCCCATCTAGAAACCATTTGAATTTCTTTGAGGGAAAAAAACTGGCTTCTCAATACCATCCCCTCTGGTAGGCCATGCCCTGCCCCTTTTCCTTTATTACCACTATGTTGAATTATTCTTGAAAGTATAAATCTTATATAATCCTAGCTCTTGAACTGCATGATTCAAGTTGTTCATTGAAGTATCGCTCCCAAGTGTTTTTTTTTTTATTCGATATAATTTATTTACATTTCAAATGATTTCCCCTTTTCTAGCCCCCCCCACTCCCCGAAAGTCCCGTAAGCCCCCTTCTCTTCCCCTGTCCTCCCTCCCACCCCTTCCCAGTTCCCCGTTCTGGTTTTGCCAAATACTGTTTCACTGAGTCTTTCCAGAACCAGGGACCACTCCTGCTTTCTTCTTGTATCTCATTTGATGTGTGGATTATGTTTTGGGTATTCCAGTTTTCTAGGTTAATAACCACTTATTAGTGAGTGCATACCATGATTCACCTTTTGAGTCTGGGTTACCTCACTTAGTATGATGTTCTCAATTGAACTAGTGAAGTCTTCCAAATTAACTTGGCACTTTCCATATTCCTTTCAATAGAATAGAAAACATTTGAAGAAAATATGGATTCATGTCAACCACAGATTTGTTTTTTTTAAATCAACAAATTTAGACTAAATTGCCAACAGGGCGGTCTTCATAATGAAAACCAAACCATTTAAACTGCATCACAAATTCATTTTTAAATTGACATTAATTTTGAACTAAATAACAAATTACTAGAGCAAAATGATGTTCAAGAAGCAAACTTCTTGACTAATACTTCATAAATCCTGTAATGATATGGTTCCTTCATCAGTTATATTGCTTTTTTTGCTGAGGGGACAAGCCTACAGCCCTGGAGAGTAAGTGTGCACTTAACAAGGTTATTTTTACCATCCTTCTAATTATAAGGGTTTCCAGACCCATCAAAGAAAGATATAAAATATTACCTTTGAAGTTCTTATGACCATATTACTGTATGCAATAAAATCTCATATCATATAGATGTCCTAGAAAGATGTCAGATTTCTTGAAGCTGAACTCAATGTTTAGATAACCGTGAGCTGATACAGATGTGAACAGGCTGTCAAAACAATCTCTTCTCTGTTTTGTCTCTTGATTGTCCTGGCTGGTTTTGTGTGTCAGCTTGACACAGGCTGGAGTTATCACAGAGAAAAGAACTTCAGTTGGGGAAGTGCTTCCATGAGATGTAGCTGTGGGGCATTTCCTCAAATAGTGATTAAGGGAGAAGGGCTCATTGTGGGTGGTGCCATCCCTGGGTTGGTAGTCTTAGGTTCTATAAGAGAGCAAACTGAGCAAGCCAGGGGAGGCAAGCCAGAAACATCCCTCCATGGCCTCTGCATCAGTTTCTGCTTCCTGATCTGCTTAGTTACAGTCCTGACTTCTTTTGATAATGAACAGTAATGTCGAAGTGTAAGCTGAATAAACCCCTTCCTCCCCAACTTGCTTCTTGGTCATGATGTTTGTGCAGGAATAGAAACCCTGACTAAGATACTGACTTTGAGTCTAAGAATGCCATAGGCTACCAGAACAATTATGGTATCAGTTTGTATAACTGGTATCAGTTTGTATAACTACATGTGCAAACTCTTGGGGTCTTAATGTGAGAGTATGAAAAGAAGTAGTTTCTTCCACAGGAATGAAGTGTATGATTCTGTTTCTATGAGACCCCTGGGATGGATATAATCAGAGGAGCAAAGTACAATAGAGTTTGTACTAATGATCACTAATGGATAGCTATTGTCTTAAAAGATAGGCTTTCTATTTTATGTGAAGAAAAAAATCCTAGAAATGTGACTTCCCTATTTCCTAGCTTCACATCCATGTCAGGTTTAGTGTCCAAAGAGATCTGTGCTGAGGAAGAGGGTTAAATAGAGCTAGATTAAAAAAAAAATCTGGCCTGCAGATGGGAAATGAAAGGGACTGCTCTGTGAGATGGTGCTGGCATGTCACATAAGGGGTGAATCAAGGATATGTCCCCAGAGATTTACCTAATCTTAGGCTGGAAATTGGAAGAGAGAAATGAAGAAGCTGCTAGGTGCTAAACATGTATGACTTTTTTTCATTCCTGTAAATAATACAATACAGAAAATGTCTCACAAAACTTTGGCATTATAATAGGTACGATGAGTACTCTAGTGGTGACTTAGCATATGCAGAGAGATGAAGTGGGATGCAAACACCACAGCCCTTTAGCTAGGAACATGAACAACCATGGATGGTCCAATTGTGGTGGCAGTTGTAGTAACACTTGTGTTTTGCCACAGCTGTAAGATTAAGAAAATGAGGTTATTTCCTTTGTTATTTTAAACATGTAATCCACCTCCTCTAATCAATTTGATGTGTATGTGTATAATTAAAGAATGTTATAATATTCTAAAGTCAAAGAATATTTCCTGAGAGTAGAAAGGATGTAATAAGGAAAGTTGAATTACTGGGGACAAACTGATGTCCATCATATTATCAAATACAGCAATGACCAACAGATTATATTTCCTCATTGGGAAAAAAAATTGGGAAAGTATATATTTATAATGAAAAACTATCAAGCTACTGGAAGACCTTAAATTGGGGTGAATATGTTGAATGCAAATGAATTCACAAATCTAAATCTTTGAGAAAAAAAATCCATATTTAGCCAGCATGAAAACATGTCTGGCTAATTTACCAAAAGAGTCCAGTCTACCACGCTAAGTCCCAGAAGCTAGCACATTTTCTTTGAGGATTCAGTAAGAGCAGTAGACACTCATCCAGAGTTCTCAGCCACCTCAATTCTCAGAAATTCCATCCATAGCATTTTTGGCTTCACAGGGCTCCTTACTTCAATGATACTTAGTACAAAGATATTCCTAAATGTCCAGCTGAGAATGTCTACTAATTAATTTTTTTCTTTTACAATAATTAAAGACCTTTAGAAGTCATGATTTCTTCTTTTTAATTAGATGCAATGATTGGAAGGTATTTTACAATGCATAGCACTCTGTTCTAATTGCTTCCATTCCTCACTTCCTTTAATTAATTTCTGTGAAATGATAAAGCAGTATTTGCCTTTGGGCCTCTGTAAAAGTGTGTGAAAGAGATTCTGCTCTTGTAAAAAAAACACATGAGCATGTATAACTGCTACTGCTAAACTGGCTTTGCTCAAGAATACTGTGCATGGTAAAATTATTTTTATCATATCTTTTCCTTATACATTTTGAAATACATCTTTAGTGCCCTCTTTACTGTAACTTTACTTTACAATATGAACACTTGGTGGGTAAAAGTTTATAAAGTGATTTAATGTCTTCTAACACTTGGCTATATTTAATGTTCTATACCATGTCTCCACAGTGTATCAAGACAAGCTTACCAACTTACAGGTTTGTGACTCAGAACTTTATAAAATCATAGAGCTCAGCTGATGCTTTAACCATCACTGTCAATCTTTCCCACTCTACAGATGATGACTTTGGTGCCTAAACTGACTCAAAGCAACATCTCCTTCTATCTACCAATTCGTTCTCAATTTCAACAAAATTTCCCATAAAATTTCAAATTCACACATCTTCAGACACACCTAAATCCTACCGCTGTATAAGAGGAGTTATGCATTTTGGCTGTTTGGTAAGATCATTGTTTTTAATGAAATGCTAGGAGAAGTAGCATCAAAAAATACCCTATGCAGCAATCACATGAACAGCTCAACTCCATCTGTCTCCTCCTTTGAGCCTCCAAAATCACCATATTTTTATTCTGAATATTTCTGCACTTGATTTATCTTTGTATTGCAATGCACATGTTTTATTCATGCATGCCTTGTCATTTTAAACAAATTGAGCATTTCTCAAATGAAGGACCCACATCTGTGTCTCTGTCCACCACTGGGGTGGCCTTGGCATACTTGATCAAAGTATAATACTCCACAGTTAAAGAGTGCAGTGTACATGGAGCAGCAGCTCTCCCCAAAGTGTGTGACGACCACAAAGTCTTAATAATTTATTGCATTTGAGAGACCTTCTTAGTAGCATTTAAAATTATTTTTTTACATGTTTGGGTTCTTGCTGATTATGTTTTATTGCTATCAAGAAACACCTTGAACAGGGAACCTCTTATAAAGGAAAAAAATTAATTGGGGAAAGCTTATAGTTTCAGAGCTTTAGTCCATTAGTGTCATGGTGAGAAGCATGGTGGCCAACAGGCAAACATAGTGCTGGAACAGGAGCTGAAAGTTCTATATCTTGATCCACAGACAACAGGAGACTGTCAGTCATATTGGGCATAACTTGATTGTAAAGCCCACCCCCACAGTGACACACTTCCTCCAAGAAGTCCATAACTACTCCCTCAAGGCCATACCCCTAATAGTGCCACTTCCTATGGGCCAAATATTCAAACATACGAGGAAGTCATTCCTAATCAAACCACCACACTGATCCATGTCCATTCTTCAAACCAGTAGCATCCATATTCCCTAGGATTTGTTACCAGTAACAATGCTTGAAGAGCAGTCAAGCCTACTGAATTATGAAGAGCAATTTAGCAAGATGCCTAGAAAATTTATAAAGAAATTAGGAGTTTTGATTTTCATAAACTAGTTCCAGGGTATCCTACCAACACTATCAGTAGCACAGTAATACCTCATCCACTACTATCATCACTACAATGACTATTTCTGTCACCATCAACATCACCATAATCACCACTACCACCACTTTCTCTTTTATTTATTGGTCTGAACATACACTACAAATCCATACTACAATATGAAATTCTACTAGATAAATATTACTTCATTGGCAGTTTAAATAGCATGTATTGTTAATACATAGAAAATTTAGTCTTCCATACACTTCAAGTTGGGCTTGAAAAAATGTCTTCACTTCTGTACTCCAGTGACTTTCATTTGAAGTTGACCATTAGATCAATGGCAGAGATTATCATTTTGAGTGAAGAATTCAGCCAAATAACAGAAGTTGACTTCACAAAATTATCTTTTGACATATAAGTTAATTTTTACAATTATTTTATAGTTTTGAAGATTTTATTTAAAATCATAAAATTAGTTTATTTTTAATTTAAAAACAATTAATTGCATTTTATTCTTTGAGTTTGTGTATGTGGAAGTTAAGGGACAACTTTCAGGAATAAATTGCTTCTTTCTACCATGCATAGTAGGGCCTCAGTTTAGGTTGCTAGGTTTAGCAACTGGTTTCTTTACCTGCTGGTCCATTTCTCAGCCATGTTTCTCAGTTTTTATTCTCAAGTTGTTTCCCATGATTAGCCTTATTAACAACCTATCAATTGTTGTTCCCCACTAGATAGGAAAGAGGATAGTAATTTTTTTTGTTTGGGTTGGTTTTTTTGAGATAACATTTTTCTGTGAAACCCTGGCTATCCTGGAACTCAGTCTGTAGACCACAATGGCTACAAACTCAGAGAGATCTACCTGAGTTTACCTCTGCCTCATGAATGCTGGAGTTCAAGGCATGTGCTACCACTGACTGGCTAAATAAGTGTTTCTATTTTATTTTTATTTTTTTCTGATAAGATCTCATTGTATCTTGGCTGTCCTGAAACTCACTCTACAGACCAGACTGGCCTTAAACTTACAGAGATCAGGCTGCCTTTACCTTATGAATTTTCGTATTATGCAACCTAAACTGAGGCCCCACCACTGCCCTGCCTGTGAGGCACTTATAAACTCCAAAATTATTCACAATTTAAATTGCAGAATCCCTTAATTTCCATTTTATATTTCTAAATTTATACAAAAAATATGGCTGAGAGAAAACCCAGGGTTTTGGCCAAATCATGTTTCTATAGCAGAATATATAGAGTGATCTTAATAAATTCACAGTTTTATGGGTAAATTTTTTCAAAATAAAAATACATAAAATTTTTGTAAGGAACACACATAAGCCTGTGTGGCCATAATATGCATGTGGATGTCAGTCTTGAGTGTGGTTCCTCAGGGGGTGTCTACCTTGTTTGGGGAAAACAGGGTTCATCACTTGATCCTATGGCTCAGAATTTTTAGAAAAGATTGCTTGCTAGTGAGCCTCAGAGATCCTCCTATCTCCTAATTGCTATGATCCCAGTCACACACCACCACACACTTATTTTATGGTGGGTACTAGAGATTTGAACTCGGTTTCTCATAATTGCACAGTAAGCATTTTATTGCCTGAACCATCTTCTTCTTATACCCTAAATGTGTGTTTAATAATCTAAAGGTGAACTTCATTTTTGAAAGTTAAATACATTAAGAAGGACCTGAAATCAATAGACTAATGTGATAGTTTAAATGGGATTGGCTTCCCTAGAGCCATATGTTCAAGCTCTCAATCCATAGTTTGTGGAATTATTTGGGAAGGATTAGAAGGTGTGGCCTTGTGAGAGAAAGTTAGACACTAGTGATGGGCTTTAAGGTTTCTAAAGACTCCTGCAATTCCCCCACATTATCTCTCTACTTGTAGATTGAGCATAGCCTATACTTTGGTCATTTACAAGTACTATTACCCAGTAGCTTCCTTCCCCTTGAACTCCTTTCTTTTCCTCAACAGTTCTAAGACCATTTATTCTTTTAGATTACACATAGGACCAAAAACACGTGATATTTGGCTTTCTCAGCCTGTATTGTTTCATTTAGTATGATCTCGTATTTCATCAATTTTACTTCAAATGATGAGGTTTAAATTTTTTTATAGTTGAATAGAACTCTACTGTGTATGCAAACCACATATTCTTCATTCATGTGTTTTCTTGAGACCCCCTATTATTATTCTATAACTTAGCCATCAATAATAGTCTGTACTGGTATGGGTATTCATTCTGATTCTGTAGGTATGTGGCCATTTGAACTACTTAGAGAAGTATTTGTTCAATTCTCATATCATCTTTTTGGTGATTTGATCACTTGCTATTGCTTCAAATCTTTATATTTTCTAGCTATTAATCCTCTACCAAGATTCATTCATTCTTCTCAGGCTATCTTTGTACCATATTGGTTTGCTGGCTAAAGAGAAGCTTTCTTAATGTGATTTCAGAATCCTAGATTTGTGTCGATTACTTATGTCTATGTCTACAAGTACTACAAGTATTGTTTACTCATAGTACTTTCAAATCTTACATTTCAGTTCTGTATCTATGTTAAGTTGAGTTTGTGTCATGGTAAGAATGATTGATTTTAAGACTGGGCCACAGCACTAGGTCTCCAGAAACTGCAAGAGGCCTGGTGTGCACCTGGAGGCAGACTGGGAGCACACAGCTTGCTCAGGTGGGTCAGCACCACAAAGCTTAGGTTCCAGTCCTGAGGCCTCTGGCAGGAGCCTTCAGATCTCTGCTTCTGGATGCAGAACAGCCTGGGCTACAATACCACATCTCCAGGTCCTGTAAGAGGCCAGAGGGGCACCCGGAAAGCTGGCTGGGAGGGGTCAGTGTGCTCTGGTGAGTCCAGCAGGCCCAAGGCGGGCACCTCCAGGTGTCTGCTTCGGGATCTGAACAGCCTGGGCCACAGCACTCGGTCTCCAGGAAGTGCAAGACGCCTGGTGTGCACCTGGAGGCAGACTGGGAACACAGCTTGCTCAGGTGGGTTGGCACTGCAGAGCTTAGGTTCCAGTCCTGAGGCCTCTGGCGGGAGCATTCAGATCTCCACTTCGGGATCCAGAACAGCCTGGGCTACAACACCACATCTCCAGGCTGTGCAGAAGGCCAGAGGGACACATGGGAGGCCAGCTGGGAGGAGTCAGTGTGCTCTGGTGAGTCCAGCAGGCCCCGGGCAGGAGCCTTCAGGTATCTGATTCGGGATCTGAACAGCCTGGGCCACAGCACTCTGTCTCCAGGCAGTGCAGGAGGTCAGCTGTGCACCAGAGGCCACCTGGGAAGAGGCAGCTTGCACTGGTGAGTTCAGCATTGACAAGAACAACTAACACCAGTGAGAACTATATGGCAAAAGGCAAACGCAGGAACAGCACTAACAGAAATCAAGGCAATATGGCAGCATCTGAACCCAATGCTCCTTTAACAGCCTGTCCTGGATACCACATCACACCAGAAAAACAAGATTTGGATTTAAAATCACTGGTCATGATGCTGGGAGAGGAACACATGAAGGACATATTTAAAGAAATTCAGGAGAAAATGGATCAAAAGTTAGAAGCCCTTACAAGGAAAACACAAAAATCATTGAAAGAAATTCAGGATAATACAAAAGCCAATAAGGAGGAAACACAAAAATCACTTAAAGAAATACAGGAGAACTTTGGTCACCAGGCTGAGGTCATGAAAGAGGAAACACAAAAATCTCTTAAAGAATTACAGGAAAGCACAAACAAGCAAGTGAAGGAGCTAAGCAAAACCATCGAAGATCTAAAATCAGAAGTAGAAACAACTAAGAAAACTCAAAGGGAGACAACTTTGGAGATAGAAAACCTTGGGAAGAAATCAGGGGACATAGATGCAAATATCAACAACAGAATAAAAGAGATAGAAGAAAGAATCTCAGATGCTGAAGATACCATAGAAACCATGGACTCAACAGTTAAAGAAAATGCAAAATGCAAAAAGCTTGTAACCCCAAAACTTCAGGAAATCCAGGACACAATGAGAAGACCAAACCTAAGGATTATAGGCATAGATGAGAGTGAAGATTTACAACTTAAAGGGCCAGCAAATATCTTCAACAAAATTATGGAAGAAAACTTCCCTAACCTAAAGAGAGAGATGCCCATGAATATACAAGAAGCCCATAGAACTCCAAACAGACTGGACCAGAACAGAAATACTTCCCATCACATAATAATCAAAACCCCAAATGTACTAAGCAAAGAAAGAATATTAAAGGCAATAAGAGAAAAAGGCCAAGTAACATATAAAGAAAGACCTATCAGAATCATACCAGACTTCTCACCTGAGACTATGAAAACTAGGAGATCCTGGGTAGATCTCATGCAGACTCTAAGAGAACACAAATACCAGCCAAAACTACTATACCCAGCAAAACTCTCAATCACCATAGATGGAGAAACTAAGATATTCCATGACAAAACCAAGTTTACCCAATATCTATCCACAAACCCAGCCCTACAAAGGATAATAGGAAGAAAACACCAATACAAGGAGAGAAACTTCACCCTGGAAAAAGCAAGATAGAAACTTTCTTTCATCAAACCCAAAAGAAGTTAACCAATCAACTTTAAATAATAACATCAAAACGACAGGGAGTAATAATCACTATTCCTTAATATCTCTTAACATCAATGGGCTCAATGCCCCAATAAAAAGACATAGACTAACCGACTGGATACGTAAACAGGACCCTACATTTTGCTGCATTCAGGAAACACACCTCAGGGTCAAAGACAAACACTACCCTAGAGTAAAAGGCTGGAAGACAATTTTACAATCAAATGGTCTCAGGAAACAAGCTGGAGTAGCCATTCTAATATCAGATAAAATTGACTTTCAACCCAAAGTCATCAAAAGGGACTCTGAGGGACACTTCTTGCTGGTCAAAGGAAAAATACAACAAGAAGAACTCTCAATCCTGAACATCTATGCTCCAAATGCAAGGGCACCCTCATTCATAAAAGAAACTTTATTAAAGCTCAAAGCACACATTGCACCTAACACAATAATTGTGGGTGACTTCAACACTGCACTTTCCTCAATGGACCAGTCAGGAAAACAGAAACTGAACAAGGACAGAGTGAAACTAATTGAAGCTTTGGACCAATTAGATTTAACATATATATTTAGAACATTCTATCCTAAATCAAAAGAATATACCTTGTTCTCAGCACCTCATGGTACCTTCTCCAAAATCGACCATATAATTGGTCAAAAGACAGACCTCAACAAATATAAGAAGATCGAACTAATCCCATGCCTCCTATTAGGTCACTATGGAATAAAAGTTGTCTTCAATAGCAACAAAAACAACAGAAAACCCACATACACATGGAAACTGAACAATATTCTACCCAATGATACCTTGGTCAAGGAAGAAATAAAGAAAGAAATTAAAGACTTTTTAGAACTTAATGAAAATGAAGACGCAACATACCCAAACCTATGGGACACAATGAAAGCAGTGCTAAGAGAAAAACTCATAGCCCTGAGTCCCTCCAAAAAGAAAATGGAGAGAGCATACACTAACAGCTTAATGACACACCTGAAAGCCCTGGAACAAAAAGAAGCTATTTCACCCAGGAGGAGTAGAAGGCAGGAAATCATCAAACTCAGGGCCGAAATCAATCAAGTAGAAACAAAGAGAACCATACAAAGAATCACCAAAACCAGGAGCTGGTTCTTTGAGAAAATCAACAAGATAGATAAACCCTTAGCCAGACTAACCAAAGGGCACAGAGACAGTATCCAGATTAACAAACTTAGGAATGAAAAGGGAGATATAACAACAGAAACTGAGGAAATTCAAAAAAATCATTAGATCCTACTACAAAAGCCTATACTCAACACAACTGGAGAATCTGGAAGAAATGTTCCTAGACAGATATCCGACACCAAAACTAAATCGGGATCAAATAGATCAACTAAATAGTCCCATAACACCTGAAAAAATAAAAAGGGTCATAGAAAGTCTCCCAACCAAAAAAAGCACAGGACCAGATGGCTTCAGTGCAGAATTCTATCAGACCTCCATAGAAGACCTAACACCAATACTCTTCAAACTATTCCACAAAATAGAAACAGAAAGAACTCTACCCAACTCGTTCTATGAAGCCACAATTATGCTGCTACCAAAACCACACAAAGATCCAACAAAGAAAGAGAACTTCAGGCCAATTTCCCTTATGAATATTGATGCAAAAATACTTAATAAAATTCTTACCAACCGAATCACTTCAAAACGATCATCCACCATGATCAAGTAGGCTTCATCCCAGGGATGCAGGGACGGTTCAATATATGGAAATCCTATCCACTACATAAACAAACTCAAACAAAAAAACCATATGATCATCTCATTAGATGCAGAAAAAGCATTTGACAAAATTCAGCATCCTTTCATGCTAAAATTCTTGGAAAGAACAGGAATTCAAGGCCCATACCTAAACATCGTTAAAGCAATATACAGCAAACCAGTAGCCAACATCGAATTAAATGGAGAGAAACTTGAAGCAATCCCACTAAAATCAGGGTCTAGACAAGGCTGTCCTCTCTCTCCATATCTTTTCAATATAGTACTTGAAGTTCTAGCTAGAGCAATTAGACAACATAAGGAGGTCAAGGGGATACAAATTGGAAAGGAAGAAGTCAAATTATCACTATTTGAGGATGACATGATACTCTACTTAAGTGACCCAAAAACGTCCACCAGAGAACTCCTACAGCTGAAAAACAATTTCAGCAAAGTGGCTGGTTATAAAATCAACTCAAGCAAATCAGTTGCCTTCCTATACTCAAAGGATAAACAGGCTGAAAAAAGAAGTTAGGGATATGACACCCTTCACAATAGCCACAAACAATATAAAGTATCTTGGTGTGACTCCAACCAAACAAGTGAAAGATCTATATGACAAGAAGGTCATCTGAAGAAGGAAATCGAAGAAGACCTCAGAAAATCAAAAAATCTGCCATGCTCATGGATCGGCAGGATTAATATAGTTAAAATGGCCATCTTGCCAAAAGCAATCTACAGATTCAATGCAATCCCCATCAAAATCCCAACTCAGTTCTTCATAGTGTTAGAAAGAGCAATTCTCAAATTCATCTGGAATAACAAAAAACCCAGGATAGCTAAAACTATTCTCAACAACAAAAGAAATTCTGGGGGAATCAGTATCCCTGACTTCAAGCAATACTACAGAGCAATAGTGTTAAAAACTGCATGGTATTGGCACATTGACAGACAAGTGGACCAATGGAATAGAACTGAAGATCCGGAAATGAATCCACACACCTATGGTCACTTGATCTTCGACAAAGGAGCTGAAAACATGCAGTGGAAACAAAGATAGCCTTTTCAACAAATGGTGCTGGTTCAATTGGAGGTCAGCATGCAGAAGAATGCAAATTGATCCATTCTTATCTCCATGTACTAAACTTCACTCCAAGTGGATCAAGGACCTCCATGTAAAACCAGACACACTGAAACTAATAGAAAAGAAACTGGGGAAGACCCTTGAGGACATGGGCACAGGGGAAAAGTTCCTGAATTGACAAATGGGACCTCATAAAATTACAAAGTTTCTGTAAGGCAAAGGACACTGTTAAAAGGACAAACTGGCAACCATCAAATTGGGAAAGGATATTCACCAACCCTACATCTGATAGAGGGCTAATATCCAATATATACAAAGAACTCAAGAAGTTAGACCCCAGGGAACCAAATAACCCTATTAAAAATGGGGTACAGATTTAAACAAAGAATTTTCACCTGAAGAAATTCAGATGGCCGAGAGGCACCTTAAGAAGTGCTCAACATCATTAGTCATTAGGGAAATGCAAATCAAAACAACCCTGAGATTTCACCTTACACCAGTGAGAATGGCTAAGGTCAAAAACTCAGGAGACAGCAGGTGTTGGCAAGGATGTGGAGAAAGAGGAACACTCCTCCACTGCTGGTGGGGCTGTAAGATGGTACAACCACTTTGCAAATCAGTCTGGCGGTTCCTCAGAAAACTGGACATGACACTTCCGGAGGACCCTGCTATACCTCTCCTGGGCATATACCCAAAGGATTCCCTGGCATGCAATAAAGACACATGCTCCATTATGTTCATAGCAGCCTTATTTATAATAGCCTGAAGCTGGAAAGAACCCAGATGTCCCTCAAAGGAGGAATGGATACAGAAAATGTGGTATATTTACACAATGGAATACTACTCAGCAATTAGAAACAATGAATTCACAAAATTTTTAGGCAAATGGTTTGATCTGGAAAATATCATCCTAAGTGAGGTAACCCAATCACAAAAGAATACACATGGAATGCAATCTTGGATAAGTGGATATTAATTAGCCCAGAAGCCCTGAATACCCAAGGCACAAATTGCATAACAAATGACTCCCATGAAGAAGTATGGAGAGGGTCCTGATCCTGGAAAGGATTGATCTAACATGGGAAGGGAATATAAGGACAGAGAAAAAAAGGAGGGAGGTGATTGGACAATGGATGGAGAGAAGAAGGTTTATGGGACATATGGGGAGGGGGGTCTGGGAAAGGGGAAATCATTTGGAATGTAAACAAAGAATATAGAAAATAAAAATATTAAAAAAAGAATGATTGATTTTTATAATTCTGCTCATAGTTTACCCCACTATTTTTACTTTAATTCTGTCGACTTGTGAACATGGCATGTCCTCCCCTTCCAAGAGCCATCATCCTTTTTTCCTCAGTGTCCCACAAGTTCCCTTACAAGTGATTTATCTTCTTCCATCATGCTTATCCCTTTATAATTTCTGATATTATTGTTGATGGAATTATTTCTGTTATTTCTTCTCCATTAATTTTGTATTAGTAGCAAAAAATAGTGGTTTTGGTATTTTTCCCACTACTATGCTACAAATGCAGACATATCTAAGTCTTCTAGAAGTGTCTTTAGGATTCTTAAAATATAAGATTATATCATCTATAAATAGTATCATTTTTTCTTCCTTCTCTATTTGTGACCCATTCTTTCTTCTACCTTTTTGCTTTGGTTATTATAACTAATATATTTGATACAAATGTTTATGTAGACATATATGTCTCATTGCTGGATTGAATGCTGTCAGTTTTTCCAATTCAGAACATTGCCTATTCATCAGTCATGTATAATTTTTATAATATTATGCTATAATTATATAATTCCTTGCTTCTTGGAGTCTTCTTTCATGAACTTATATTACATCTTAGTGATATATTCTGTTCATTGTATGACTTTTTAGCCATGGACTTTCACAAGTCACAAGTTTGGTTTTAAAATTGTATCCAGAGGTCATTGGGTCAATGACTTAGGTCATTGGTCACAGTTTGTGTATTTTTGCTTGATGTGTTTCCACATGTCTTAGCTGTAAACAGCAGAAGGCTTTCAAGTACCTCTGAGGCTTCATCAACTCATAATCCTCCCCAGACATTGTCTCCATTAACTAATGGCCTCCCCATTGAGCTGAGCTTTCACAGTCTCTTACAATTGTCTGTAAAATGATCTTCCTGTCCTTAATGTTAATGCTGAACAAATTCACACTGCATGCTACCTTCAAGTCTCTTCTCTCCAATACATATATCAGTAGGTTCTGCTTTAAAAGATATTATTGCTTCCTCATTAACTGTAGCTATAGATAACAATTTCCCCACACAGATGCAACACTATACAATGCTAAACTTTGCACATATCAAATAATTTATTCCTGTAAGCACTCAAATGTGGTGAAATTAACCTCATACTTACATTTTCTATTAGTTTCAGAGAGCTAATGGCTAAGAGTCACAGTGTCCAGAATTCAATTTTGCCTGTTTTCAGACTCATCTACCAGTCTCTCCTTTGTCATAGTCTACAGAAAAAAAAAAACTAATAAGACTTTTACTCTGTAATCTAATACTCTCCATACAATAACTTGCTGTCATCTCCATACAATAACTAAATTCAACAAGGCAGCTGAATTTAGAGATGTATATTCATCATCTGTGAACATGTCTTGGGTTTTATTACTAATATGCTAACATGTTTTAAAATGTTACTGATAGTCTCTTGCCCTTAATGTCATTACGAATGTTCAAAGGGTCTATGCCTCTTGCATGCCAAGACTTGTGATAGATTTTTTTTAAGATTTTTGATCAGTTAGGTGCCCTTTCATCCATGTTCTAGTTTTTCTTAACATAACTAAAGTTTTGTGGTATAAACCTCCTAAAAGCACAGTATCCCCCATGGGTAGCTCTTTGAGAGAACCACATAGCTCTGTCTTCTCACATTTTTAAATTTCTATCCTTAAAATGAACAAATTTAGTTTATAGTTAGAAAGTAACCTTAATGTTATTGTATAAGTTATAAAAGGAAAATAAAAATGCAGTATTTTTACCTCTTTCATACTTAACATTAAAATACAAAAAAAATAATATTTGATTAAACTTCTGTTGACACTTTTACAGATTATTCACAGGAATGAATTTTTCTGGGAGAATATATCCCTCAAAATTAAGAAATTTATTTTGTGCATTCCTTCTATTTAGTTAGAAAGCTAAAGAACATGTGAGTACAAAGAAATGGGAGAGTATTCCCATAATGCCTTCCCAGATAAAGTACTTGATAGTGAACCAGTATATGCCATGGACCCTTGTAACTTTATAAAAGCCACAAAGCCCCAGTTACTTTTGATTTATGTAGAAACAAGGTCATCCTTGTAATAAAAAAATAAGGAAAACAGGTCTATGTTTTCAGAAACTCAGATGCAATTTGTCATGGAGATCAATGACAGTTTTATTCTCTAGAGAGATGACCTGCCCCTTTCTGCTGTAAAGTTATTTTTTTAGACTTTGTGCTGTTGCTTGACAATATTGTAGAGCCAGAAGAAATGGAATGTTTTAATGGGAGAAAAAGCAGTACATTTGACTCTTAATTTATATAACCATTCTCTTCTTATAAGCGAAATATATTCTACAACTCCTCAAGAAATATGAGCTGAGAAAGAAGGCTGCCTGGATCACTGGTTTTCTGCTGGGACTAGAAAATTCAAGATGTTTGAGGATCATAGAAGGCATGAGAAGGAAGGAGATAAAACCAAAAATATGTGGGAAGTCACTTAAGAAAGTGTAACAAAGATGGAATGGAAAACAGAAATCCCTGCTGACTTCAAGACATCATAGGCCGGTTGGTGGTGGTGCATGCCTTTAATCCCAGCTCTTGGGAGGCAGAGGCAGGCGGATTTCTGAGTTTGAGGCCAGCCTGGTTTACAGAGTGAGTTCTAGGACAGCCAGGACTATACAGAGAAACCCCGTCTCGGAAAAAAAAAATTTTTAATTTAAAAAATTTTAAAAAAAGACATCATAGAGTAAAAGGAAGCCAGGAAAAAATAAGTGTACGGCCCTACAAAAAAGGTATCCTCAGCACCTTGCCTCAGAATTCTTGATCTTAGTTAGGAATCTGGAAAAAAATGATTCTGTCACTTGAACTAAATAAAAATGTTTTAGTATCAATCCCCTAAATTATTTGGTTGAAACCCAAAGTTAGGATGTGTCCCTGCTACTCTATTCCTTTGTGTGATTGTCATACAAAACTAGCAACATATGAACTCTTGAACTCTTGTTGCTGGATCTCTAAAATAGAATATCAGATTATTTTGATAGGTATCATATTAACATTGTATATTAGTTTTGGTACCATAGTCAATGTCACAATATAATTTTACCAATCTCTGACTGTCTAAAGAAGGTCCCATTAATATCTTCTTTGATTTCCTTTTTCATTGTCTTGAAGTTTTCATTGTAGAAGTCTTCATTAGCATTTTTGTTTCAGTTCTAATAAGCCAGTTATTTCTCAACTGTTACTGAAATTTAATCACTAGTTAAAATAATTTTAATATAATTTAATACTTAAGAGGCAGGGAGGTATGGCATACAGCTATACTCTCAGCCTTCAGGAAGCTGGGGTGGGAAGATTGTTATGAACCAAAATAGAGGAACTGGAAAAAAAATGACAAAGCAATGGCTACACAATTTTCGACAAAAGAGGTAAAGGTGTACTATGGCATAAAGATAGCCTGTTCAACAAATGGTGCTAGAAAAACTGGAAACAATCTGCAGATGAATAAAGTTAGATAGCTAGCTTTTACTTTGTGCAAATAAAACAGTTGGAAATGGATCTGAGACTTTAATTTAGAACTAGAGCTGCTGAAACAACTAAACAGAAACATGGGGAATGCTTTTCAGAGCATCACAGTGAGTAGGTAAGCAGTTTTCTGAATAGAACTTCATAGCACAAAAACTAGCCCAATGAACCTGGGTGAAATGGAATTTTTCTCCATAGCAAAGGAAACTATCAGGAGATCACAAAGACACCAGCAAAGATGGCAGAAAGCTCTCCACTAATATACCTCAGACAATGGATTAACATCAATAATTTTAAAAATTCCAGAAATTAAATACTGAGAAACTATAACTGCCATTCAACAAAACAGTTAAATAATTGAATAGAGTTTTCAAAGCAAGAGATACAAGTGGCTAATAACCAAAACATACAGGGGAATGCACCAATGAAATCTCAACAATGTGATACCTAGATATGGCCTGCATAATGACCAGTTGGCATGCCAATATGGATGACAGAAGTTTTATACTGCCCTACCCCTCAATGAAGAGGTACTTATTACCACTTAGTAGCCACCAATGATTATTTAGACAGAGAGAATCAGTTTTCTCCATGAACAAGTCCCCTCTGATAGATTACCTAATTCCAAGAGGTCATACCTAAGCACATTTACACATAAACAATGCCAAATGGACTGAGTGCATTTTACACACACACACACACACACACACACACACACACACACACACACACACACATATATATATATATATAAAGAAGGAAAGGTTTTAAATTTAAGATGGATGAGGAATGAGTTGGACTAGAGAGAGAGAGAATTGGAAATATACATGCAGTAGTCATGCATGAAATTCTCAAAAAAGAATTAAAAGTGTTCCATATCTCTAGTCATCAAGGAAATAGAAAACTACTTTGAAATCTCACTCCATTCCAGTCAGAATGGCTGCCATCAAGAAATCTGACAAAAGATGTTTCAGAAGATGGAGAGATAGTAAGAAATTTATATAGCCATTAAAGAAATCAGTATAAAGATTAAAATTTAAAATACAGTTACCATGTACCACAGTTATTTCACCTAGAGCAATCCACATCGAACCATAAAGTACATAATATCAAGTGAGGTCACCCAATCATAAAATCCACAATTTCTCCCTCCTGTGGAGACCCTAGACTACATGCATTTATATGTATAAACACGTGAGTAAAACACTTAGAAAGGAGGCCAAAACGGGGCAATATTTTGTGATGAGGAAGAATAGAATACAGATAAAAGAACTCATGAATTATTTTTTTTTATCTTTGGCAAATACAGGGGTAAAATCAGAAGCCAATGCCAAATGTTTTTTTTTTTAATTCAATATAATTTATTTACATTTCAAATGATTTCCCCTTTTCTAGCCCCCCACTCCCCGAAAGTCCCGTAAGCCCCCTTCTCTTCCCCTGTCCTCCCACCCACCCCTTCCCACTTCCCCGGTCTGGTTTTGCCGAATACTGCTTCACTGAGTCTTTCCAGAACCAGCGGCCACTCCTCCTTTCTTCTTGTACCTCATTTGATGTGTGGATTATGTTTTGGGTATTCCAGTTTTCTAGGTTAATATCCACTTATTAGTGAGTGCATACCATGATTCACCTTTTGAGTCTGGGTTACCTCACTTAGTATGATGTTCTCTAGCTCCATCCATTTGCCTAAGAATTTCATGAATTCATTGTTTCTAATGGCTGAATAGTACTCCATTGTGTAGATATACCACATTTTTTGCATCCACTCTTCTGTTGAGGGATACCTGGGCTCTTTCCAGCATCTGGCAATTATAAATAGGGCTGCTATGAACATAGTAGAGCATGTATCCTTATTACATGGTGAGGAATCCTCTGGGTATATGCCCAGGAGTGGTATAGCAGGGTCTTCTGGAAGTGAGGTGCCCAGTTTTCAGAGGAACCGCCAGACTGATTTCCAGAGTGGTTGTACCAATTTGCAACCCCACCAGCAGTGGAGGAGTGTTCCTCTTTCTCCACACCCTCTCCAACACCTGCTGTCTCCTGAATTTTTAATCTTAGCCATTCTGACTGGTGTAAGATGAAATCTCAGGGTTGTTTTGATTTGCATTTCCCTAATGACTAATGAAGTTGAGCATTTCTTAAGATGCTTCTCTGCCATCCGAAGTTCTTCAGGTGAGAATTCTTTGTTTAACTTTGTACCCCATTTTTTAATAGGGTTGTTCGGTTTTCTGGAGTCTAACTTCTTGAGTTCTTTATATATATTGGATATTAGCCCTCTATCTGATGTAGGATTGGTGAAGATCTTTTCCCAATTTGTTGGTTGCCGATTTGTCCTCTTGATGGAGGACTCATGAATTATTAAGGAGAATTTAAACCTAATAGTTTTTGTAGTTTCAAACTATTATACTTTTTTCTCTACTTTTTTTAGAGAAAATATAAGTAAGAGATTAAAGAGACAATTGATAGTAAAAAATGTAACACCCTGAGCAGAGCTCTGTGCCTTTAGAGTGGACAGTCTAACAATACAGAAGTTCATTGAGATGTCTATAGTTTGGTAATGGGAACGTGTTTATTTCAGTGGTTATCTTAAAATACCTACTTGATATTTCTCATTGTTAGTTAATTACAATATGTGGGTCTCCCTTAACCCCAGGGTTTTTGGCCACTGGCCCACAAGCAAGAAGCAAACAGAGTAGATGAACAGGGTTTAGGATGACCCATGGGTTTAAACAAAAATGTCAACATTCCAGGATCAGCCTCAGGGAGACAGATCAACTTAATTTGGAGTGAATCAAGGCTTATATAGTTTGGGGGAAAGGCATATGAATACCCAGGGTGGGCAAAGGTGGTTGACTGAAGGCTAAGTTACTAAGAAGCCTCATTAGCAGAGGGAGGCATTCCAAGAATCTCAGGTGCTTGCTTTCTTATCTGGGAGAAAGGAAGCTGAACTTATAATCTTACTTAGACTTAGTGACATTCCAAGGGTGGAGGGTATGGTGGTTTTAGGCTCTCCAGACAAGGTTAGAGAAGGAGAAACCCTGCTAGTAAAGGGAGTCTGCCACTTTCCACCAAACTCAAGGATTTCCAGTAATGTTGTACTTCAACCCTAGTTAACAGGGCTCAAGAACAGTAAAGGGATTTTACAAAACTCTAGCAATGATGTCCAAACTCCCTTTGAATAGTGAGGTCACATATTTGTTTTCTTTTAGGATTTACATCTTGGTGTTGATTGAATTAAAATGTCCTGATACAAGGTGACTAAGATGATGCTTTTGTTACAATTAAGTGTTTTTTCCTGAAAGCATATGCAGTGTCTCAAGAATTACAGGTTAATGCTACTGGGATGGTGAAGTTTAATCTGCCTATCCTGTGTAGAGATGGTACCTTTGGGATGTCACTGAGTTTACATAAGATTATCAGGGTGCAGCATCCACTATTGAATTGTGGTAGCTTTAGGAACAAAAGGAGGCAGACATGCTTAAAGACAGAATTAGTGGTTCTTTGTTCCTGTACTGCATTTGGGGCTCTGCAAAAAAAGATGTGATTCTTCAACCTTACTGTCAGAACTATGAAATAAATAGATCTCTTATCTTTATGAAGTTAACCCATATCTGATTTTGTTATAGTCGTGAAAAATATATACTAATATAGGCCTAAACAAATGGTTCATTGGTTAAAAGTATATACAGATCTTTCAGAAACCTTGGTTCCCAGAAGCCACTTTAAAGGATATACAACTGCATATGATTCTACCTCAAAGGGATCAGATCCCATCTGGCCATCATACTAACATGAACACACACACACACACACACACACACACACACACACCACTTCAAAACAAAATAAAACTAAAGAAAAGAATGTAGCTATATAACATTATCTTTCTACTGTGAGAAAATATACATAATTGAATGTGATCAAGTATAAGATATAAAGGGTAGACTGTAAATTTCTTTGGTCTTCTTTTATACCTTCACTAAAAGAAGTTCTACTTTCATAGCCTCCTTTATCCCCATTACTCTCCTTCAAGTAAAATATCACTCACATAGGTAAAGGATGTAAAGGATAGAAGATCTAGGTATAAAAATTAAGGGATAAGGGATATGGACTGGTATCTATGTAATACTTCTCCATGGGTCTTTCTGGGCTGACTCTAAGATTTTACATGAAATTTCATCCCTACAAACAAATAGTGAGAATCTAACAAAATTTTGGTTAAGAGGTTAAGAGGGTATCAACAAAAAATGACCTGAGTAGACAGATTCACAGTAGAGTTGTTATATGTCATTTAATTTTATGAACTTAAATATTTTCCCTTTTCCTACAGGATAAAGGTAAATCCAAACAGTAGAAAAGCATAGTTTATATAATTCAGAATTCCAGTCAATAAATATGTCCCCTAGTGTGTGAAAGCATGAGCAAAAATGTTCTATCTTTGCCGTGATTTTGTATATAATGAGCATTGTTTATTCCCAAGATTCTCAACGGGGGTCAGCATAATGATCTTCAGTCAATGTTCAACTGAGGAAATTAACTTCTGTTTCATCATTTGAGAAAAAGTTGGGTTGAACTTGAGAACTTCAGCATTACTTTTTAACATAGTCATAATAGTTAAAATAGAAATGTTTGCATCTCTGTCACTAAGAAATATATAAATGTAACTCATCAAGATATGATGCTATGTACTCTAATGACCACACAAGTCAGAAATCAAGGACAAACAGTGGTAATTCAACCATGTATAGTTTTTTGGGGTTTTGTTTTGGTTTTTTTTAGTTTATTGATTTTTTTTCTTAGTGTATAAAAACCTCAGAAAGATCTAACTCTATCATATTATGGTAATATTCTCAATGCAAACTGTAGAGATTTGTATGCATCACTATGTGGCTTCTGATTTCAATTATACATTAATTTGAAATACTCATAGCATAGCTTTGTAGCCCTGAATTAATAATATGACTTCTGTTTCCCTTATCTCAAACCAGAGGGCTGGACATTTTGATCACTAGTGTCTCTTCCAGTGGTGTCATTGTCACTGTGAATAATTAAATCACATTTCACATGTAGAACAATCTAATTGAAAGGGGATTCATTTGAAAATTCATTATGAAACTCAGAGCTAGGATGCCACTGTGTAACATGGAAAATATCCACACAGAATTAAGCCTACGAGCTCGATATGAGAATTATTAAGATTAATACCAGTGAGATTTACTTTATGAGTCGTCCCTTGAGAGTGATTTTTAAATAAAAAGATATTGTTAAAACACTAGGCCCAATTGAAGGCATAGTCAGCAAATAAAGAAATTAGCTTTCAGAAAAGAGCCTGTTGTTTGTTAGATTAACTCATAAACATTGATTATATTAAAAAGAACAACTAGCTGCCATTTATAGCCAAGAACATAAGTTAAAGGTGTATATTTAAAGCAACTATTTAAAACATTATTATATATGAAAACACTTCATTGTCTATATTTAAGATTTCATTCATAGTAAATTAAAAAGGGAAATAAAAATAAAAATAAATGCTGATTAATTTTCTAAAGTACTGGGAACTTAACCCTAACAGACCCCCTACTAAAATATGAATCATTTTTTGTTTTTGTTTTGTTTTGTTTCTTTTTTGACCCAGGATCTCACACTACAGCCCAGGGTGGCCTCTATCTCATAGAAGTTATCCTGCCTCCCTCTGCCAAGTGCTGGATTATAGATGGGAGCCACCACGGACAGGTTTGGGTTCATTGGTTTTGTTTTGTTTTGTTTTGTTTTGTTTTGTTTTGTTTTGTTTTTTAGATAAATTTACTCTGCTAAACTAATAGGATATTTTCCAAAAAGTCAGGTTTCTCCCTCAAATTTTTCTCCTGGGTACAAGTACATATAAAATAAATATTTCTAATCATATCTATGTTTAAATGTAGACATGTTACTAATCGTATGTCACCTATGTGTCAGTCATAAGGTATGTGTTAAATTTCCTGCAAGGAATTTCTCTTCTGGTAGCTTCTAGGTTTTCTGTCATAAAATAGGCTTAGTCCTGTATGAGTTAAGTGTGGAATATTTATAGAAAAAAACTATTACAACTCAGACATTTGTCAAACATAATATAGAGTAACAGGAATTTATCTTATTTAGAATTACATTTAGATTATTCATACAAATGAATGAACATATGATGTCTTGACCAATAGCTTTTTTCTTTCCTAATAGTGTTACACTATAGTGGCTGACTTTTTATGAGCTACTATAAACATTCTATACAAGTGACCTCAAGACAAACAATGGGTCATTGAGAACACAAAAGAACCATGGTTAGCTGTGACTTTCAAGAATGCTTGGCTGTTGTTATGACAAAAAGAAAAGACTTCATGGGAGGAGATTCCTCATTCCTAATGAAACATGATACTGAGAGACAAGGAGTTATGAATATGGAAGTATATTGATATGAGTGGGCCTCCAAGGAATTCTGAACCTCAGCTGAATTCAGCAACTAAGAAGAGGATAATGAGAAACAGCCCGCCATCAAGGCTCATGTTCCTGTTGTAGCAGATTTCTCCTACTTACCGTTTTGTTTTGTTTTGTTTTGTTTTGTTTTGTTTTGTTTTTTTGAGACAGTGTTTCTTTGTGTAGCCCTGGCTATTCTGGAACTCACTCTGTAGACCAGGCTGGCCTCGAACTCAGAAATCCGCCTGCTTCTGCCTCCCAAGTGCTGGGATTAAAGGCATGAGCCACCACTGCCTGGCTTTCCTACTTACCTTAAACCTATATCTATTTTCTCTTTTCATAAGGAGAACTTGTAAATTGTAACCATGTGACATTCCAGTTGAAATACTGTATCTGCTGTACTGCATACAGTTCAGAGTGAGACAGTGACTAAATATGGCCTGTTTCTCTTCCCTATGAAGGAAATATGAGGGTGATGAAACTCTGAAGAGCCTAGATTACAACATTCTTTGAATAGCAAAAAATTTCCAAAATGCTTATCCACATAGCTATGGGAAATGGGAGGTCAGGTGACCTAAATGACAGGAAATAGAAGGCCCTGAAGATTACTAGAAGAGAAAAACAAGAAATAATAACACTTACCAAATAGATAAATGGCCAAGGTCATGGTAGATGTAAAAACTTATGAGAAAATGCTAGACTTAAATACAATAATGCTTCTAATAAGTGTATACCCACTATTAGTCCATTCTACATCCCAACGTCACAGACACACATTGGACATTAGATGCATTCCCATAATAAATATATGGATTTAAGGATCCATGAATACATTGAAGTTAATTCCTAGTACACACGTATATGACAATATCTGTGTATCTGTTCGTGTGTGTACATATATATGAAGACATGTGTACATTAGTATATATGTGCAGAGATCTGTTGATAGTAATGACTGACATCTTCATTAATCACTCTGCACCTTATCTTTTAAACACATTTAGTTATTTAGTTAGTTTTGTGTAAGTGGGTGGATATACATGCACACATGTGTGCACATCCACCACATGAATGCAGGAGCCCATGGAGGTTAGAAAGCAACATCAAATATTCTAGAACTTGATTTACACATAGTTGTGACAGCTGGGAATCAAACTTGTGATCTTTAGAAGAGAACTAAGTGGTCTTTCCAGCCCCTTTCCACATTATTTTTTTAAGACAGAGTCTCTCACTGAACCTGGAATTCACTTATCAGTCTAGACTAAATGGCCAACAAGTCTTAGGGGATTTCTTTTCTATCTCTAAAAATCTATAATTACAGATGTGCCCAGCATTTTGCATGGGTACTAGACATCAGAACACAGGTGCACACAGGTCCTCATGCTACACAGCAAGCCCTTCAATGACTTCAACCATTTCCACAGCACTCAAAATTAGTATTGTTAACACACATTAGATTTTATAACATTAAAGTACTAAATTTTTTTTTATTATTTTTATTCGATATAATTTATTTACATTTCAAATGACTTCCCCTTTTCTAGCCCCCCCCCACTCCCCGAAAGTCCCGTAAGCCCCCTTCTCTTCTCCTGTCCTCCCTCCCACCCCTTCCCACTTCGCCGTTATGGTTTTGCTGAGTACTGTTTAATTGAGTCTTTCCAGAACCAGGGGCCACTCCTCCTTTCTTCTTGTACCTCAGTTGATGTGTGGATTATGTTTTGGGTATTCCAGTTTTCTAGGTTAATATCCACTTAATAGTGAGTACATACCATGATTCACCTTTTGAGTCTGGGTTACCTCACTTAGTATGATATTCTCTAGCTCCATCCATTTGCCTAAGAATTTCATGAATTCATTGTTTCTAATGGCTGAATAGTACTCCATTGTGTAGATATACCACATTTTTTGCATCCACTCTTCTGTTGAGGGATACCTGGGTTCTTTCCAGCATCTGGCAATTATAAATAGGGCTGCTATGAACATAATAGAACATGTATCCTTATTACATGGTGGGGAGTCTTCTAGGTATATGCCCAGGAGTGGTATAGCAGGATCTTCTGGAAGTGAGGTGCCCAGTTTTCGGAGGAACCGCCAGACTGATTTCCAGAGTGGTTGTACCAATTTGCAACCCCACCAGCAGTGGAGGAGTGTTCCTCTTTCTCCACACCCTCTCCAACACCTGCTGTCTCCTGAATTTTTAATCTTAGCCATTCTGATTGGTGTAAGATGAAATCTTAGGGTTGTTTTGATTTGCATTTCCCTAATGACTAATGAAGTTGGGCATTTTTTAAGATGCTTCTCCGCCATCCGAAGTTCTTCAGGTGAGAATTCTTTGTTTAACTCTGTACCCCATTTTTAATAGGGTTGTTTGGTTTTCTGGAGTCTAACTTCTTGAGTTATTTATATATATTGGATATTAGCCCTCTATCTGATGTAGGATTGGTGAAGATCTTTTCCCAATTTGTTGGTTGCCGATTTGTCCTCTTGATGGTGTCCTTTGCCTTACAGAAACTTTGTAATTTTATGAGGTCCCATTTGTCAGTTCTTGCTCTTAGAGCATACGCTATTGGTGTTCTGTACAGAAACTTTCTCCCTGTACCGATGTCCTCAAGGGTCTTCCCCAGTTTCTTTTCTATTAGCTTCAGAGTGTCTGGCTTTATGTGGAGGTCCTTGATCCATTTGGATTTGAGCTTAGTACAAGGAGACAAGGATGGATCAATTCGCATTCTTCTGCATGCTGACCTCCAGTTGAACCAGCACCATCTGTTGAAAAGGCTATCTTTTTTCCATTGGATGTTTTCAGCCTCTTTGTCGAGGATCAAGTGGCCATAGGTGTGTGGGTTCATTTCTGGATCTTCAATCCTGTTCCACTGATCCTCCTGCCTGTCACTGTACCAATACCATGCAGTTTTTAACACTATTGCTCTGTAGTATTGCTTGAGGTCAGGGATACTGATTCCCCCAGATTGTCTTTTGTTGCTGAGAATAGTTTTAGCTATCCTGGGTTTTTTGTTGTTCCAGATGAATTTGATAATTGCTCTTTCAAACTCTGTGAAGAATTGAGTTGGGATTTTGATGGGTATTGCATTGAATCTGTATAGTGCTTTAGGCAAAGTGGCCATTTTAACTATATTGATTCTACCGATCCATGAGCATGGGAGGTTTTCCCATTTTTTGAGGTCTTCTTCCATTTCCTTCTTCAGAGTCTTGAAGTTCTTGTCATACAGATCTTTCACATGTTTGGTAAGAGTCACCCCAAGATACTTTATACTGTTTGTGGCTATTATGAAGGGGGTCATTTCCCTAATTTCTTTCTCAGCCTGCTTATCCTTTGAGTATAGGAAGGCCACTGATTTGCTGGAGTTGATTTTATAACCTGCCACTTTGCTGAAGTTGTTTATCAGCTGTAGGAGCTCTCTAGTGGAGTTTTTTGGGTCACTTAGGTAGACGATCATGTCGTCTGCAAATAATGATAGTTTGACTTCTTCCTTTCCAATTTGTATCCCTTTGACCTTCTTATGTTGTCGAATTGCCCGAGCTAGTACCTCAAGTACAATATTGAAAAGATAAGGAGAAAGGGGGCAGCCTTCTCTGGTCCCTGATTTCAGTGGGATTGCTTCAAGTGTCTCTCCATTTAGTTTGATGCTGGCTACCAGTTTGCTGTATATTGCTTTTACTATATTTAGGGATGGGCCTTGAATTCCTGTTCTCTCCAAGACTTTAAGCATGAAGGGATGCTGAATTTTGTCAAATGCTTTTTCAGCATCCAATGAAATGACCATGTGGTTTTGTTCTTTGAGTTTGTTTATGTAGTGGATTGTATTGATGGATTTCCGTATATTGAACCAACCCTGCATTCCCGGGATAAAGCCTACTTGATCATGGTGGATGATCGTTTTGATGTGTTCTTGGATTCGGTTGGCAAGAATTTTATTGAGTATTTTTGCATCGATGTTCATAAGGGAAATTGGTCTGAAGTTCTCTTTCTTTGTTGGATCTTTTTGTGGCTTTGGTATCAGCGTAATTGTGGCTTCGTAGAAGGAATTGGGTAGTGTTCCTTCTGTTTCTATTTTGTGGAATAGTTTGAAGAGTATTGGTGTTAACTCTTCTTTGAAGGTCTGGTAGAATTCTGCACTGAAGCCATCTGGTCCTGTGCTTTTTTTGGTTGGAAGACTTTCTATGACTCCTTCTATTTCTTTAGGCATTATGGGACTGTTTAGATGGTCTAGTTGGTCCTGATTTAATTTTTGTATTTGGTATCTGTCAAGGAAATTGTCCATTTCCTCCAGATTCTCCAGTTGTGTTGAGTACAGGCTCTTGTAGTAGGATCTGATGATTTTTTGGATTTCCTCAGTTTCTGTTGTTATATCTCCCTTTTCATTTCTAAGTTTGTTAATTTGGATACTTTCTCTGTGCCCTTTGGTCAGTCTGGCTAAGGGTTTATCTATCTTGTTGATTTTCTCAAAGAACCAGCTCCTGGTTTTGTTGATTTTTTGTATGGTTCTCTTTGTTTCTACTTGATTGATTTCGGCCCTGAGTTTGATGATTTCCTGCCTTCTACTCCTCCTGGGTGAAATAGCTTCTTTTTGTTCCAGGGCTTTCAGGTGTGTCATTAAGCTGGTAATGTATGCTCTCTCCATTTTCTTTTTGGAGGCACTAAGGGCTATGAGTTTTCCTCTTAGCACTGCTTTCATTGTGTCCCATAGATTTGGGTATGTCGTGTTTTCGTTTTCATTATGTTCTAAAAAGTCTTTAATTTCTTTCTTTATTTCTTCCTTGACCAAGGTATCATTGAGTAGAGTATTGTTCAGTTTCCACGTGTATGTGGGTTTTCTGTTGTTTCTGTTGCTATTGAAGACCACTTTTACTCCATAGTGATCAGATAGGAGGCATGGGATTAGTTCTATCTTCTTATATTAGTTGAGGTCTGTCTTGTGACCAATTATATGGTTGATTTTGGAGAAGGTACCATGTGGTGCTGAGAAAAAGGTATATTCTTTTGTTTTAGGATAGAATGTTCTATATATATCTGTTAAATCTAATTGGTCCAAAGCTTCAATTAGTTTCATTGTGTCCCTGTTTAGTTCCTGTTTTCCTGATCGGTCCATTGAGGAAAGTGCAGTGTTGAAGTCACCCACAATTATTGTGTTAGGTGCAATGTGTGCTTTTAGTTTTAATAAAGTTTCTTTTACGAAAGAGGGTGCCCTTGCATTTGGGGCATAGATGTTCAGGATTGACAGTTCTTCTTTTTGTATTTTTCCTTTGACCAGCAAGAAGTGTCCATCAGGGTCCCTTTTGATGACTTTGGGTTGAAAGTCAATTTTATCTGATATTAAAATGGCTACTCCAGCTTGTTTCCTGAGACCATTTGCTTGTAAAATTGTCTTCCAGCCTTTTACTCTAAGGTAGTGTTTGTCTTTGACCCTGAGGTGTGTTTCCTGTAAGCAGCAAAATGTAGGGTCCTGTTTACGTATCCAGTCAGTTAGTCTGTGTCTTTTTATTGGGGCATTAAGTCCATTGATGTTAAGAGATATTAAGGAATAGTGATTGTTACTTCCTATCATTTTTGACGTTATTTTTTTAAATTTGAATGCTTAACTTCTTTTGGGTTTGATGAAAGGTTACTATCTTGCTTTTTCCAGGGTGAAGTTTCCCTCCTTGTATTGGTGTTGTCCTCCTATTATCCTTTTTAGGGCCGGGTTTGTGGATAGATATTGGGTAAACTTGGTTTTGTCATGAAATATCTTAGTTTCTCCATCTATGGTGATTGAGAGTTTTGCTGGATATAGTAGTTTTGGTTGGCATTTGTGTTCTCTTAGAGTCTGCATGAGATCTGCCCAGGACCTTCTAGCCTTCATAATCTCAGGTGAAAAGTCTGCTGTGATTCTGATAGGTCTTCCTTTATATGTTACTTGGCCTTTTTCTCTTACTGCCTTTAGTATTCTTTCTTTGTTTAGAACATTTGGTGTTTTGATTATTATGTAATGGGAAGTATTTCTGTTCTGGTCCAGTCTGTTTGGAGTTCTGTAGGCTTCTTGTATATTCATGGGCATCTCTCTCTTTAGGTTAGGGAAGTTTTCTTCCATAATTTTATTGAAGATATTTGCTGGCCCTTTAAGTTGTAAATCTTCACTCTCATCTATGCCTATAATCCTTAGGTTTGGTCTTCTCATTGTGTCCTGGATTTCCTGGATATTTTGGGTTACAAGCTTTTTACATTTTGCATTTTCTTTAACTGTTGAGTCCATGGTTTCTATGGAATCTTCAGCATCTGAGATTCTTTCTTCTATCTCTTGTATTCTGTTGTTGATATTTGCATCTCTGTCCCCCGATTTCTTCCCAAGGCTTTCTATCTCCAAAGTTGTCTCCCTTTGAGTTTTCTTAGTTGTTTCTACTTCTGATTTTAGATTCTGGATGGTTTTGCTTAGCTCCTTCACTTGCATGTTTGTGTTTTCCTGTAATTCTTTAAGAGATTTTTGTGTTTCCTTTTTCATGACCTCAGCCTGTTGACCAAAGTTCTCCTGTATTTCTTTAAGAGATTTTTGTGTTTCGTCTTTCATGACCTCAGCCTGTTGACCAAAGTTCTCCTGTATTTCTTTAAGTGTTTTTTGCATTTCCTCCTTGTTGGCTTTTGTATTCTCCTGGATTTCTTTCAATGATTTTTGTGTTTCCCTTGCAAGGGCTTCTAACTTTTGATCCATTTTCTCCTGAATTTTTTTAAGTATGTCCTTCATGTGTTCCTGTACCAGCATCATGACCAGTGATTTTAAATCCAAATCTTGTTTTACTAGTGTGATGGGGTATCCAGGACATGTTGGTAGAGGAGAATTGGGTTCAGATGTTGCCATATTGCCTTGATTTCTGTTAGTGACGTTCCTGCGTTTGCCTTTTGCCATCTAGTTCTCACTGGTGTTAGTTTGTCTTGTCAGTGCTGGACTCACCAGTGCAAGCTGCCCCTTCCCAGTTGGCCTCTGGTGCACAGCTTACCTCCTGCACTGCTTGTAGACAGGGTGCTGCTGCCCAGGCTGTTCAGATCCCAAAGCAGGCACCCGAAGGCTCCCGCTGGGGCCCGCTGGATTCACTGGAGCACACTGACTTCTCCCAGCTGGCCTCCCGGAAGCCCAGCTAGCCACTTGCAGGACTTGGAGATGTGGTGCAGCCGCCCAGGCTGATCTGGATCCGGAAGTGGAGGGAGTAGAGCTGAGGGCTTCCGCCTGAGGCCTTGCCCCAGATTGTGTCTGTGGAGCAGATGGAGCCCGAGTGCACCCCCAGGGAGTGCCGATGGTGTATGCTGCTGTGATCTCCCCTGTGTTCCGCTCACTCCGCTGGGCAGCCAATCCGCCAACCGGGCTGTCGCACACAAGGTTAGCCTGGCCACCCAGTCCCTGAGTCCAGGCAAAAGCCTGGGAGGCCAAGGTCCGAGCAAAGTTCCCCTAGGGCTATGACTGTTAATTGGGTCTGCCAGGTGACCTGAATGGAGGGCGTGCGCGCCCGCGCTCCCTGAAAGCGCTGGGAGAGTCTGCTGTGCTAACAATCCCCTGGGCGGGTTGACTCACAGATGGCCCACCAAGCCGCCTAGTCCTTGGGGTCAGTCCTGTGCCTTTTGGGGCCTAGACCCCTGCTTTGTTAGCCTCAGGCTATGCCTGTTACAGGTCTGCCCGCCAGAGCTTTCTGTTGTCCTGCAGGCAAAATGGCGGCAGCGCGCGCGCAGGCCTGGGCAAAAAAACCCCTGGCTGGGTTGGCACCCCGATGGCCTCCCGACCCGCCCAGGACCTGGGTGCAGGCCAACGCCCGTCGGGCTCAGACCACCGCGGTGTTGGCCTCGGATTATGTTTGTGTACCTCAGTCTGTCCGATCCCCGGAGTCCGGAACCAAGATGGATGCACCTCTCCTGACTGGTGGGAGGCCGAGTTCTCAGTACTAAAATTTTTAAGGGCCTATTTTTATATTTTTGTTGGTAGCCATACTTAGGTAATGGTAGATTTTTGTATGGGTATTTTTTCATATTCATTGCATTCACTTACCTACCCCTCTACCTCCTCCTTTTACCTAATATCTGAAACATAACAAATACTTGGTGAATTATTACATTTTTCTGAACATGATACCATGTTAGTGAAATGTGCTCAATACTGATTCCAAGTCATTTTGAGATCTGCCCCTTTCCTGTTTTAAATTTGGAGAAATTGCCCACATTTCTTATTAAACCCCCACAACTTATAAACCAACTTAGTCTTTGAATACATATGCTCCCTAACAGAACCGTTTTACAGTAAACAACAGACTTTAGTGGCAAACATAAGTAAAATTCTATGCCAAACAGTATTTGGCAGTAAACAAAAATTTTAATGTGGCTCTATACACAGGTAATGTTACAAATTCCATATTAACCTTAGATCCAATTACATGTATTAATTATTTTTAACACAATGTTTAACATTTATTATGTGGCAAGTGGTGGGCTCTTACTACACAAACAGCTGAGACCAGGTCCATTGGCTTCTTAATGGTTTAATGAGCTAAGAACATGTGCAACAGAAGGAGTAACTATTTAAGATGAGGCCCTGATGATTGACTTGCATGGACCAGGACATTAGAGCAAAAGGACAGAGAAGTGGACCAAGAAATGGAGATTTTTTTTTTAAAAAGTTAAGATAACATAGTTGAAGTGTTCAAAAATACTTCAGAATTTTGTTTTCAAAATAAGTAGATAATAGAAGAAGCCCCTATAAAATGAAGCTGAGAGGTGTGTATATGACGTATATAATAATACACAGATTATAGTCATGACTCCCCAGAGGACCCTAAGCAGGAGCGAATACCCATTTTCCTAAGAACTAGTAAGAAATGTGAGGGTTGTGATTAGCAAACACTTGCAGACTTGAAGCCTCCTTGAGCTGAGTTAGGACTGGAGAAAAGTTCTCCCATTCACCTCTAGGGAGATAGTACCCAGAGTTTTGGGAAACCCGACCAGTAGATCTGACCACTTTTATGTCCATATGTCCTTTTTTAAAGGTATGACATTCATTCAGTTAGTAGAGGGTGAGTGGGGCGCATTCATTCCATAGCATGCAGTTGGAAATGCACTTGAAAACTCGAAAGAATCCATTCTCTTCTTCAACCTTATGGGTCTCAAGGTTCTAACTCAGTCCCCTTGCTTGGTAGCAAGTATCATCTGCCTACTGAGCCATTTCCCCAACCATGTTTCTACATCTTAACAATTATTTACTCTCTTGCTGTGAATTTTAGATTAATTTTTCATCAATTTTTCTGAAGATCTATAGCTTATATATTTTTGAAGGAACTCATCTTCCAGTCTCTTGCCAATCCTCACTATTATCTTTGAAGTCCTTTTAGAAAGGAGTTGAACAGTCAAGATAAGCTAGGGAATGTACTGATTTGGCATGCCTGTACCCACCCCTCCCCCTCCAACACATACTGCTTTGTTCCAGACAGAGGACCAATGAGCAATTTCACAGACACAGGAATGCATGCAAACATCTCAAATTAGAGAAACTAATTCAGTTGATTAAAATATCACCTTTGGCTCCCCAAGCAAGCAGAATTAGAAGAAATTCAAAATAATGCTGAGATTGAGAACTTACACCTGTGCAAAGAACTAGCAATGGACTGGGGAAAAATATTTTATTTCTCACATTGTATTTCCTAACTCCTCGTGATAAGATTGCAACCAAGTTCTGCTGACATTTCTAGAATGACTGGCTAAACAACCATGATAAAAGAAACAATCTGGACTCCGAACAATCCCACACTGTGCAATATTGCCTTGAAATTGCTGATGCAGAAGGCACATCTATATAGACTGAATCTAAGCCACAGCTGAACTAAAGGGTGGATCCCGGTGAAGTCATTTGTTACATAAAAGTAAAATGGGATGAAACCTCCATACTTTTAAAAACTCTTTTTTATTATTATTATAGTCATTCCCAAGAAAAAGGAAGGAGAGGTCCTTGGTCCTGGAAAGGCTTGATCCAGCATTGTAGGGGAGTACCAGGACAGAGAAGAAGGAGGGGGTTGATTGGAGAATGGGCAGAGAGACGAAAGCTTATGGAACTTATGGGGACGGGGGGGGACCGGGAAATGTAACATTTTTGGAATGTAAACAAAGAATATAAAAAACTCTTCTTTTGATGTGAATCCGAAATTTCTACTATTAATTAGCTCATGTTTTGCTCTTCCCCCAGTAGGTGCCACTCCATTTGGGGTAATAGAAGGCGGTCACTAAAGACATGCATTTAACGATCATTAGCCGGCCCCTGTTACTGGCTGCTAGCTGCTTCCTGATTTACTCTTAATGTCACACTGCTACAGCTACAGATGAAATTGGTCCCATCATCATGCTTTCTGGACATAATGTCTCTGAAACTGAGAGCACAGATCAACCTTTCCTCTCTTGCGTTGTTTCTATCAAGTATTTTGGTCACAGCAACAAGAGCGGCTAACACACTCTGCCTAAGAAGATAGGCAGAGGGAGAGAACGCCATAGAATTCCAGAGTTCATAAGATATGAACTATCCCTGATCGCTTTGTTAATTAAATTGCTGCTGTACGATAGAGACCATTTGCAACCTTATCTAGCAAGGGCAAGGAAAACACAATGTGTGCTTCACAAGAGGTAAAACCCTTTCCTCAAATATTATAAACAACAATTTGCATACTTTATAAGGAACTAGAAGAGATCAAAAGTTTCTAATACAGAGAAAATTGTAATACTTTAAAGAGATTAAAGAACCAATTACCTGGTCTTAACTATTACATATAATAAACATATCAGTTGAATATTATACCATATTCCATAAGCACGGGAAAATATTACATATTATTAAACGCTTCTAAAAAGAAAAACAAAATTACAAACAAAAATACAGCAGTGGGCCATGTTAAAAAGTAGGCTTAGATAACTTTCAAGCAACGTTCTAGAATAAATCTAACAAGAAGCATAGAAGTAGAATCACTGTCTCCTTTGTAACAGACTAGAATCTGAAATAAACAGGACCTAAACATAAATAACTAATGAGGGAAACCACTCATTCACAAGATCTCTGCATGGGCCTTCATTATTCTTGATAGTAAAAAATAAATACAACTGAAATTACCTAAATAATCAAATCACCTTGTGCTTCCAGTCCTGTACGTTTTGGTCCTGGAAACCTGACTAGAGCAAAGTGGGAATGAAGAAATGATGGACTCTAAAGAAACAAACAAATTGGAAGTGAAAATAAGCATTGTTTTCTGCAGTCCAAACAATTAGATCCCAAAAGAGAAACAAAAACGCAGCATCCTCTTCTCTCTAAGGATGACGATACTGTGAAAAACAGTCATGGTCTACTGCAAACAAGTATTGGAGGAGCCATGTCAATGACTTGTAGACAAACAAGACACTAGCGAGGCAAATATGTCCAGTCACCCTACTCTGCAGGTTATACTAGAGCCCACTTCCAATCCTTTCTTTAAAACTCAGAGGGGAATTGCATTCAGCACACTTCTCACTGATGCAATGCCACTCTGAACCTTTGGTCCTGCCAGCATAACAAACCACATTTTTGGGGGCATAGAAAATAAGATGGTAGGGATTCTAACAGCACTGAAGGCTATTCATGTGGAAACTATTATTTCCTCCTAACAAAACTTTCTCAAGTTAAGAGATAAAGATCTACTTTATAAGTGGATCTGCCAGGTGAAACACAGGACTGAAGAATTATTTTTAGAAGTCTAAGAGAATTCTGCGTATAATTACATTATAGTTAATAAGGATATTCATATACTTGCATTGTATACGATTTGGGAGAAAGAAAGAATTAGCTGAGGTTTCCAAAATTCAATAGGCATTCACACTGAGGCAAAAGTAACTAGATAAGATCCTATAGAGTCTGGCCTAATTTTTCTTAAACTTTGTTGAAACATATTCATAGGCTTGTTAGGATTTCATCCAACAGACATCCTAAGCCACTTGTGTTCCATACCTAAACATCCTAACTTACATATCAGTCATTTTCCTAGTGTAGCTAGATAATTTGTGGATCATGTAAAAGCCTTCCCCATCCTCGGAAGCTTAATCATTTTTATTATTCTTAACACTAAACAATAAATAAATAAAACTGAAATTACCTAAGCAATCAGATTGCCATGTGCTCTGTGCTTCCTGTCCTGTACTTTTTGGTCCTGGAAACCTGACTAGAGCAACGTGGGAATGAAGAAATGATTGACTCTGAAGAAACAAGAAACGCATTTGGAGTTAGTGGGCTGCCCTTGCTCTGACGGAGGATATCTACTAGACAGCCTGGAAACTCAGCACACTCATCATACACAGCTCAAAACAGAGGGGCTTGCTAGTGTTGGTGGGAACTCTTTGTAGGGTCCAGGCTCAGGCTGTAGTCATTGGAAAGAAGCCAGAGTTTTTCAAGCTTTATACACACAGTATATAATTTATAAACATTGTGCTTACACCAGAGAAATGTCTTGCCAATTCTCCTTGCCTGATAGGCAGAAGACTCTGTGTGTGTGTGTGTGTGTGTGTGTGTGTGTGTGTATGTGTGTGTCTGTATGTCTGTATGTGTGTATGCGCACATGTGTGAATGTGTGTGTGTCTGTGTCTGTGTGACTGTGTGTCTGTATGTCTGTGTGTGTGTGATGAGGGGTGTCTTTGCCAGTTCCTATGGTTCTGAGCCACTGGGGTCCTTGGCAGGTCTATGCTCATATCAATGACATATGTTCACTTTACACTTCATCCACTGCCCATAGTCTTGACCTACTCCAAGCTACTAGAACCCCATGCACCTTCCCTTCAGGAGCTCACAGATAATGTTCTCATGAATGATCATAGGGTACTAAGCCTACCATACCTCATTCCAATCTAATCATACACAGATATAGTTTAATATTATAAATGCACCAGCAGGTTCAGACAGTTTTCTCCCTGCCAATTTCCTAACCTCTATTTCACTATGAAAAAGCAGGTGATCCAGTACACCCACAAAACATCAGGAAAAGGAGATGCACCTTTGTCTTCAACTGGGAAGAGGAGGAATTTCTTTAGCTAGTTGACCTGCCCAAGTCTAAATGGCCAGTCAGTATTTAATCCAGGTCGTTCACACTGACAAATGAATTGAAGTCAAATTTCACCAGCACTGTTTAGCTCTGTGAGAATGAAGCTCAATTACACTTGATATTATATTTCATAGAACTAGGGCCAGAATTATTTGCCAACACAGTTCAATGATGTTGCTTTCTTCTCTCTCTCTCTCTCTCCCTCTCTCTCTCTCTCTCTCTCTCTCTCTCCCTCTCTCTCTCTCTCTCTCTCTCTCTCTCTCTCTCTCTCTCTCTCTCTCTCCCTCTCTCTCTCTCCCTCTCTCTCTCTCCCGCTCTCTCTCTCCCTCTCTCTCTCTCTCTCTCTCTCTCTCTCTCTCTCTCTCTCCCCGCTCTCCTCTCTCCCTCTCTCTCTCTCTCTCTCTCTCTCTCTCTCTCTCTCTCTCTCTCTCTCTCTCTCGGATTCTTGTTACATTCATACATTTGAAACAGAAATATAAAATGTTTATTTATTGGGTCTGTTTATGGCTCAGTAAACAAAAGTGATTACCACACAAGACTAACTTGAGTTCAATTCCTGGGATCCTATTTTTAAAAAAAGCCAGGGAACCATCTAGAAGCTCATGGTCCAGTTAGCTTAGAATATACAGTGGAACAAGTATAAGAAAGACTACATGTGGAGTAAAAGACAACAGGACAAAGTCAACTCCTTAATTTGTCCTCTGGCCTCCACAGGAATGCCAAACACACATACGCTATATCCAATAAATAATAATAAATGATGAATGAGGAATGTTTATTTTGTGGACAAGGAGCAGGTAGACCTCTTAGAGATAATGATAATAAAATATGCTTTCCAATTGTCACACAAAGACCCACCCAAACACTGTTGGTCTTCGAGAGCAGAGAAAATGGGGCAGTTTTTCAGAATCTAAGACAATGTCATCAGTTCCTGGGAGTAGTCATTATGACAAAGGACTTCGACTTCTTCGGTATTCACCAGAGAACAAACCTTCAGAAATTGGCTGAAGTCTCCTACAGAACCTTCACTCAGCTCATCTACTCAGTGAGGCTGACAGGAAGCTGAAAATGTATGCATAAAGCATCCCATGCAGCACTGCGCGGGATCATGCATATGCATAGCCCTTCTCTCTAGGCTTTGCTGAAGGAAACAAGCATGCACTAACAGAGGCACATAGGCAATCTGTAAAGAAATGCAAATAATGAGAGTCTCCTTGCCCCTAAATTCCTCTAACAGTATTTTTAAAAGGCCCTTTCTGTGGATCTTGATTTTCACTGGTGTATGGTAAATAGCTCTCCTGGATTTGTTTTTGTTTTGCACATATTTTCCTGAGGACAGGGAGGAAATTAGATGCAGACCCCACATGTGCGTCCCTCATCCTGAGACTTATATTATAAGCACTTGATTTATGGATCTTTTAAAAGTCCAGAACACCCACAGATCTTCAGACTGACGTTTATTTATTATCAGTTTTCTCTACTGTGAACTGAAGAGCCTCTGTCAGTTACGACCACCGCTGGATGCACAGGCATCGTCTTTTATTTTCTTCATTATGTGAAGTATTAATGTTCCTTTTGAATCTCTTTCTGCCCCACGCCTCTATTCATTTTATTTCCCCGTCTTTGTCTTTCATCTGCTGTGCTAAATTTTAACTTACCTGATGATTGCTCTCAACCCCTTTTGTATTAACCTTAGATTCTGAACTTTGTCATAAATGCTTTATAGACCCATTTTCATTTCATTAAAAAAAGAACAAAAGAGGAAGAATACTTGTGCTCCAAAACCCATTTAGTTATGGAACACAGCTATTTGGTTTTGAAGTAGATATGCATACTAAGAGGTTATATTTAAAATATACAGAATTCCATATCATTCAATAGCTCCTGACAACTGAGTCCGTTTTAATTTAATTCATCAGAAGACTATCCCTGAACGACTAACACAGTGTGCAGTCTTTGCAGGAAAGGCCATGCTGCCCATCATGAATTCATGAAACCATGAATATCCAAGATCATGTTCATTTAAAAGGCTTATTAATCCTGAATGAATAATTTAGATACCCCCAAAAGCCATCTTACAACCTGAGATATCACACTGATCTCATAAATGAATGTTAAAAAAAAAGGACTGGTAAAGGTATGACAAAAATTTTTAAATCAAAACAGATGCAAAAGCAGAAACATGTTTGTAACAACTTCTTAAAGAAACAACATTTTTCTGGTCATCTCCAAACTTTGGTCCCAGGAGCTCCTCCACTCAGCTCATACATACAGATTCTGTTCACGTCTTACTAAACTAGCCAGTGTGTGGGCTGGAGAGATAGCTGAATGCTATAGCTCTTGTAGGAGACCTGAGTTCAGTTCCCAGCACCTTGGTAGCTGCAGCTCACAACCATTTGTAATGCCAATTCTTGGGAATCTGGCTCCCTCTTCTGGTCTATGTGTGTACTGCGCATGTATAATATGCTTACATGCAAGGAATATATACACATAAAAAAATAAATCTAAAAATGTTTTAAACAAGTTACCTATATGTTTCTAAGCTCAATATTGTTTCTAATGAGTTTTTTCTACTAAAATTGTTCGTGATAGCCTTCTGTTTTTTTTAAAGCAATCTTTTTAAAATCTAGAGAATTAAACAATTTAAAAAGGAACATTAGTAATTTACTTACAAAGACATTTTGCTATGAGTCACTGAAAATTATACTATGTGACTTAGAAATATATATTAATAAAACAACTGTTGGTTTTCCAAAGGTGACCTTTGTTCCTCACCTTATCAAATACTGTGTTCTTTACCTTGTTATCACAAGATGGTGGCTTGGCTTCTAGACCTCGTGCCTATAATTCAAGTAGGACTTTTCTTTCTCTCTTTTTCTTTTGAGATAGAATGTCCTGCCAATAGTTTTGACCTCATTAGCATTATCTATTCAAAACTCTAGCTGGAAAATCAAACATTTTGGTTTTCTGATCTGTATAATAAAAAATGGTATATATACACTGGATTATGAATGACTCTAAAGTTATTAATAAGCTGTTTATTGATTTGTTTCTATCCAAAAGAAATCCACTGGTTAATTTTAAAGATGGTGACTGAAATGAATTAAAAAAGCAAAATAGCTGAGTATAACAATGTGTCTCATACATTGTTTCAGTGTACAAGATGAGGTGGAACAAAGCTAGATACTTTTGAACAGTATATTTAGAAACAGTGAGGAAGTTAAACTTAACCCTAGAGTCCAAGGGTTATCCTGGAGACCCTAAGGCTACACATTAGCATCAATGGGCTATGCAAAACATTAAAGTTAATTAAATGTGGATATATAAATTTCTTAGGTAAGTCTTAAACATCTGTATTTTTTCTCATATATGTCTTTTGAGACAGGGTTTCCTTATGCAGCCTTGGCTGGCCAAGAATTTACACCATAGACCAGAATGCCTTGCAATTGTAGACAACCCCCTTCCTCTGCCTCCTAAGTGCTGGTATAACAGGTAGATGGCATTTCTCCCTGACTTTTAAGTGCTATGCATTTAAAGATTTTTTTTTCTTGTGAGGGTTGAGAAAATCTCTAAGGCTTATTGTAGAGAACTGGAGATTTCAGAGCAAAATACTAATAAAAGAAGTTATTCATAAGTTCACTTCAAACATATAGGGGGAAATTACCTTCTCAGAATAATAATTCTTTGTGAAAGATTCATGAAAATATGTCCTTAATGGATGGAACTTGAATATGGGTGTACATTTGGAATGTGAATGTCTCTTTAGAAATTATTTGCAAAAGTGTAAGAGATTATCATTATTCACAATTTTAATGCTATTAATCATGAAGCCTGAAAAAGCTCAAAGTGTATCAGTTTCAATTCTATGTGACATAATTTAAGGAATTTCTACTGAAAGGCTGATATGTCTCTAAGTGCTTTCTGCTTTGAATTGCAACAGTGGCAAACTTGGCAGATTCACATTCCATGTTTTTGTAGTGGCTCTGATAGGTCAGGCTGGCCTAACTCCTGTAAAAGAGGCATGGAAAGTTAAGACTAATTTCTCTGACAAAGGGGAAAGGTCACCCTGCAGGGAGAGTGGAACGTTTTAGGATTCAACCCTGGGCTTCTTCTGCATTCCTTTGTCGGAACTCAAGAGTGCATGCTCACCTAACTCCAGACAAACCTGAGAACTAGAGCAGAAACCTGAAAAGTGAACCCAGAGCATTGAGTCTACCTGCACCTGGGAATGCTTCGGGGGGCTGACATCTTGAATACCCTGCAAAGAAACAGAAAACTTCACAGTGGATAAGAATAAATGTGCATAACATAAGCAAGAAAAATAAAAAAAAAAGGGAGAAGGGAGAGGGGATGGAAGAGGAAGGCAGGGAAGGGCCAGGGAAGGCAGTGGAGACTGGATAGCATTGAGATCCCTGTGCTCAGAAGAGTGGATAAGTAGGTTAGCCTGGACTACACAGTGAGATCCTACGACACCAACACACAATTCGACACACAAATTTACTAACAATCTGCAGACGAGGCTGTTAGCAATTTTTGTTGTTGTTGTTGTTGTTGTTGTTGTTGTTGTTGTTTTCATGAACAGATGTTTCATCGGAAATTGTTATCAAGGACCTTTCTGCTTTCTCACAGCTGGGTGGCAGTTCCTTCCTATAAACGTTGCTTTATAAAGCATAGAGTGTGTCCTGTGTCTGCAGGAGCAGTTAGCCCACTCTCCACCGCCACGTGCGAGAACTCAGGGAAGTGCCTGGACTGCATGTCTTCACGTTGGATTCTGCCTAGTTCTCCGCAAGGATTATAAAATGGCTACAACTGACTTCATCGAGACTAATTCCTGGAAATAGACCACTTAGGTGATTTACAGTCCATGACCTAAATCTGTTTCATCTTTACTCAAGTCACTGAGAGAATCAAGACATTTATGAATGTACTTTTGTCTTCCAGAAACCTCTTCCTTGAGGTTACCCTCTCCAACTTCTTGGCATTTTCTGGTCCAGTTTCAATTCCCTTTAACTCTCACTTAAGATAGCAGGTTCTCCTTCTGCCACCTTTAAGCTTTTTAATATCTTTTCTCTCTCTCCTTGGAATTAAAACCTTACAGGGTGTAGTAGATAGTGGTTCCACGAGTTGAGATACTCTTGTTTCCTTCTCTGCTAAGTCTAAATGTTCAGAGCCAACCTATCTATTAACATAATAAATAGAAGAATCAAATATTATATTTTAGATCTAAGTTGAACAGCATAGAAGGCCAGACTTCAGCCCAGAGTAATCACAGGTACAATAATTTGTCAACTTGCAAAGTGGATTATCATTTTTTCTTTTCATTAGTGTTACTTTCGAGGTATTGATTATCGCCCTCTGCTTGGTGAATTTTCAGACACAAGAAGCCTATGAAAAATGCCTATTTTGTTGTGTTATCAGTCTTCCTAGATATTTCTCAGGGAGACTAATTTCTTGCAGTATCAACTGAGATTGCATATTTCTCTAAGACAATGCAGAGTGAAGGAAGCCGAGGAAAGCCATGTTTTACACGAAGCCAATAAAAAGCAGACACATTAGCTCTAAATCAACTGGCAGTGTGTCAGAGAAGTAAATTTCGCTGCTCGGAGTCACAGAGGGAGAATCTATCTTTGTCTCTGAGGTTTAAGTAAGATTTTGACAAGAAATTTAATAATACGGAGGAATCGGTCGGCTTCTGTACACACTGATTATTTCACACAAGGAAAGGACTGAATCGTCACTCTGTGTGAATCATTATTCGCAATTCATTGTTTCTAGATCATTACATCTGTTCATACAAGTAACTGTCACTCAGCTTGACACAAGTCTAAGACTTGAAAATATCAAAATGGAGAGTGAGAAGCACCCCCCATCCACACGCAGTAGCTTTTGTTTGGTTTGTTGGTTTGTTTTTACATACACAGTAGGTTTTTGTTGGTTGGTTGGTTTTTGTTGTTGTTGTTGTTTTGTTTTTTGGGTTTTTTTTTTTTTTGGTTTTTTGGAGGTTTGTTTTTGGTTTTTTTCTTTCTTTCTTTTTTTTTTCCTTTTTCTTTTTTTTTTTTTTTTTTTTTTTGTCTAAAGACAACAGTATTGAGTAATACATTTAAAAATATGCTGCACCCTAAAAGAAAATCCATGCCAGAATGTTTATATTTTTCTGACTATTTCTGTTTTATGAGCCTCTTTAAAAGGTGTCTTGTTTTCTTTCTTGTTGGTGGTAATTTTTTTTTAACCTTTCCCATAAGGGTAATACCTGCTGGGATCTCTGTTTATTTAAGGAAGTCTTCACTCTTTTTAACTACTCCTTAATGGTTTGAAAACTATCCCCACCCTCACCCTCCAAAAATAAAACATAAAGAAAAATCTACCACAGATGAGGCCAAGGAGAAGAATTACAAGATCCAGACCACCTTGGTCAACAGAATCAAACAACATGGCCCCAATGGTATTGTTGTATGTGCTTCATAATTTCATGTTTTGTGGGGGAAATGCATCATTTCTAGTACTTTCCACAGTTCCCAGCGAGACTAAGTTGTTGATTCCCAAATATGTAGTGTGTGGTGAGATGCTCACCAATTTTCAGTATACACCCCTTGACCATGGTCATTGAAGGGAAAGACAAGGAGCTCTGAACCCTGAAAACAAAGATGACATTTCAACCTTCCTACTTGTTACCTTGGACACTTGACTGATTTGTTGTTGTTGTTGTTGTTGTTCAACTACAAATGAAGATTAAAGAGTGCTGCCATCTTTGCAGATGGTTCTCTAAGGACTTGAGTTCATGAATGAGGGGGAAAATAATATTGTTATGGATTGAACTGTGCCCCTCAATTTAATGAGTAATCACAATTAATTGTAATGAGTAATCACATTAAATTGTGCCCCTCAATTTATGTTGAAGGCCTAACTCTAGTTCCACAGTGCATGGCCAGTTTTTAAAGTCAGAGATCTTGAGCAACAATATTGCATTAAAATAAGGGCTAGGTCTGAGCCAATATGAATGTCCTTGAGGTAAGACTGGGGAGGGGGAAGCTGTCGAGAGATAAAAGGAGATAGCCTTGTCTACAGACCTGAGAGAAGGCAGAAATGGATCATTCTCTCATAGCACTCCGAAGGACCACTGTTCCCAATACCTTGACCTAAGATGTTTCCATTGAGAAAATTACGTGCTGCTCTATAAACTGGCCCACAGGCAATGGTTACAGCATTCCACACTGGTGAATTCTGCTGGTTAAAGTGTCTTTTGATGAGCTTGCCTCTCCCTCAGATTACTCAAGCCACACCTGTCTTTGGTCCATTCAAATGCTCTTTTTGCTCTTTCTGTGTGTCCTTCAGGAAACTGAGTCACAATACCTCCTTCCGCTTTTCTCGGAGGTGTGTGTCTGGAGAATTCTGCCCATGGTGGTCATATTTTATGTCCAGACTCTTCCTGTCTCTAACCAACAATGTGGTTCAGGGAAGAAGAGAGATTAAGTGGATGAAATCAGTGGATTTCATAGCTAGAAATGAGTCAATATTTAACACAATTTTATCACAATACAGCTAATGACTTAGAGAAGTATAGTGCATAAAACTTAGCTTCACCATTCAGAATTAAAATTAGGAAATAGGGCTGGTGAGATGGCTCAAATGCATGAAGGTGCCACCGTTGAAGCCTGGAAACCAGAGTGTGTTCCTGGGACCCACTTGGTATACGTGGACAATTGACTTCTTCAAGATGTCATTTGACCTTCACACATGCTAATAATTATGATATAACATTAATATTAATAATGTTAATTAATTAATTAATTGATTGATTAATAAAAACAAAACTAAAAAGTGGAAGGAGCTGAAAATTTACTGTATTTTGCTAACATGATTCTGGGATCTAGAAAATAAACTGTTGCCTCATCTATTTTTTTAAGCATTCATTTTGTTGTTGTTGTTTATATTTGGGTTTTTATTTGTTTTGTTGTTCTGTCTATTTGCTTTGATACAACGACTCATGTACTCATGCGGCATAGGCTGGCTTCGAACTCCCTAAGTAGCTGAGGGTGACCTTGAATTTCTGATCCTTCTGCCTCCACCTCCCAAATGCTAGGGTTACAGGAGTGTGCCACCATTTTATCCAGTACTGGGGATTGAACCTGGGGCTCTGTGCATGCTGTGCAAGCACTTAACTGAGCCGTGCCTGCTACAACAGATACCATTTCTTTCCTGAATATTTATCAATAAAATAATAAACTGTGCAACATTCTCTGATCCTTTCTGAGTGGAGGAGCTGAGCAGCCACAAAGGTCCTTACACTGCTCTGAAATTTCATTTTGTCAATAGCAAGTAGACTGAAGACTTAGTAATCCGAAAATCAGAATGTTTGATGCTGCTCAGATCCACTGCAAGTGTACATTTTCCTGGAACCCAGGCCAAGGCTCAGCCTTCCACTAGGAATTAACTACAAGGTGCCTGTTTGCCATTTTTTTTGTCTGTTCCTCTTTCAGCTAAATACATTTTTATTTCCCCTCTGGCTTTGCTTCTTTCAATATTTCTTGGCTCTGATCTGTTGGATTTCTGACACTTTGGCAGCCTCTGTTCAAGAGATGAATGCAACTAATTTGGTAGATAAAGTTCTAATCTTTCCTTCCTTGATTGTCAATGTTTGAAAGGTAATCTAAGAGGATGTCTTTATCCCATGATTTATTTTAGATTTGACTAAAGTCGGGTCTGAGCAGTTGATTACCTCCCTCACATCAGATCAGCTGAAAGCAAAGACCAACGACATGGGAGCTAATTGAAGTCAAAGAACATACCTCAAATCTGTTGTGACAAAATGTCACCTCTACATTTGCTAGTTAAACAAAGTACTTATGAGATTGCTAATGAGCGAACTTGACTTTCTTCCTTTCATTTGTGCCTAGTATAACAGAAAACTCTGGTGGGTTATTTAAGAAGAAATGGGAAAGATTTGCATTTATGGAGAAATTCCCAGGCAACAAAGAAACCTTGATTCCATGAAGAAAATTTGTTGTCAGTCTTTGTAGGTACCAGACACTGCAATCTTCATAAAGATACATATGTGGGAATGTGCATGTGCATATATACATGTATGTATTCATGTGTTTTCATGTGTGTATGCACATGGGTGCAACTACATGTGCATATGCATATGTGCTTGTATCTTTCCCATATATATGCCTATATATGTATGTACATGTGCTCATACATTTGTATTATCATGTGTGTATATGCTTGTGCATATGCATGTATGTTTTCCTATATATATGCTTAGGTGTGTGTATATCCATGTGTGCATATGTGTATATATGTCTATGTGTATATACATGTGTGTATACATGTGTATGTGTGTGTATTCATGTGTGTGTGTGTATTCATGTGTGTGTGTGTGTATTCATGTGTGTGTGTGTGTGTGTGTGTGTGTGTGTGTGTACATATGCCACACTGTGCATGTGGAGGTCAGACCATAGCTTTGTGGAATTGGTTTTCCTCTTTTCCACTTACATGTGTTCCTGGAATTGAACTCAGGTTGTCTGGTTCACTCAGAAAACACTTTTATCTACTAAGCCATCTCACTGGCCTGAATAAAGAAATATATTTACTAAAGCATATTTGAGGTTCAGAAACCATTAGAAAACTCTAAGATGTTCAGTGCTCTAAACTGTATATATGTGTCTCACTTTTTTTCTTTTAAAATCTTTGTGTACACATGAACATATAGAGACGCATTCCACTGAAGCTCACTAATCTGTAAATTCTTTAAGCTCTGCATCTCGAAAGATGGTTTACACAAATGAGCCTGGTGCTTTTGCTTCAATGATAGTCTCTTTCTATTTAAGCCAGTGGGCTTTCTTCTTGTGCATGGCTAAATAAAAAATCTCTCCCACCACCTCCCTCCCCCACTCCTCTCCCCACCTGCAGCAGTCCTGAGAAGTGGCCCTGGGGTCCCGAAAGCAGGAGAGTTAGCCCTGGCCCATCACTGCTGTAACTCTTAGGAGAGCAGGCCTTCAACCTCACCTAGGCAACAAAGTGGAGCTGGCCCTGATGGCGACTGTATGGGTGAGCCAGCCCTGAGGATGTGAGAGCTCAGGATCTGGCCCAGTTTCTCACAGGCTGGGAAAGAAGGACCCACACCTTGACTGGGCAGCACGGTGTAGCTGGCTCTGGAGGCAGAGGTGCAGTGAGCAGAGCTGACTCCATCTCCTGCTGATGGCAGCTTTGTTTGGCCTCCCCTTCCTTGCCAGGGCGGTGCTGGAAAGCTTGCCTTGGAAGTGCAGATAAGGGAGATCCTGTGCATCACCAGTTCAGCTACCACCCAGGCCCAGACCCAGGGGCTGAATGAGATCACCCTAAAATTTCTATCATATGCAAATAGTTAGAATTGTGAAAGGGTCAGTCCTGCTGTTCCAAAGCTTCAGCATTGCCAGGACACAGGTACCAACAGGATAATGGGAGGAGTGCTGATGAGGTTCCAATATTGATGGAGTCACAGAAGCCACAGATTTCGAACCAGACCAATGACTCATTGCAATGAGCATTTGCAAGTGAAGATGTGTGGACAGAGGGTTTTACTGTGGGACACACTGTGACACACTACAGCTTCCATGAAGAGATTGTTTTTGTTGCCGTTGTTTGTTTGTATGTGTGTGTTTTATTATGAGGGGAGGTTGCAAGGGCAAAGGGCAGATATGAGAGGATGCTGAGGTGCATGATATGAAATTAAGAAGGAATCAATAAAAAGTAATAATAATAATAATAATAAATGGAAATTTTTCAAAGAAATTATCTCTCCCAGCATCTATTGCTTCTGTGTCCTTATCATAAACAAAGACAGTGTCTCTCTGACACTCTCGGGTTTAACCTTTAATGTAGCATATAGCATCCTGAGTCCCACATACATGATTAATGGAATCTCCAGCCCATCTCCAAATGAGCTTGTGTCGGCAAGAAGATTTAGTATCCCCTATACACCCTCAAGATAAAAAATTATCTCAGCTTTCGGGAGCAATTTGTCTAAGAAGAGTAATTTTAGAATTTCTCTCGATGGTTTTGGAGGGGCTGACTTCCTGGTGGCTTTCCCCTTGATTTTATTTCTAACACCTGCTCTTCATGAGCAGGCATAACTTGAAGCTGAGGTAATAGGGGTCCCCAGATGCATAAACTGACTTTTGTCCTTTACATGGTTCTCTCTACATATCACATATGAGCCTGCATGCATTAAAAAAAAAAGAAAGAAAGAAAGTGTGCGAATACCAGTCCCCAAGTTTTTAAAATGATAGTCCCAGCCACAAGGGTCTCTGTGGTCAGTCTGACTGATGCGTTACTGAAACAGAACTTTAAAATTGATAGCTGTGTCACTTTCTTTAATGCCCAGCTGGTGTGAGCATCTTGCTCTCCCATCTGTGCCTTAGCAGTCAGTACCTCTACCCCACCACTGCATGCATATTCTTTTGACTCAAAAGTAAATCTCGCCACCCAAAATCTGTTTGCTCTGTACAACAAATGCTGTCTGTGCTTAGAAGGAGCCACCTTGCACAGAAGTAATTTCACATCATCTAATTGTTCCTTCCATTTAGAAAGTTACCACATTCTAACGGCCCATCATCTGTTGCCTCCAAGTAAGGCAGCATTATGGGAAAGTTGGTGTCTGGCCTCCTTGGACATCTCCCTGTGCAGACAAACACCATGGCGCTGAGTCTGTCTGTGCATCTCATAACCCTTTGTGAGCCTGCCAGTCACAGAGACAATGGAAGCACAAAATTTGAAAGCTCCACACTGGACTCTGGCAGAGTATGTTGATCAGTTGTGTGATCTGATGCAAGTGACTCCATTTCTCTTTGAGCCAAGATTCCTTATCTGCTATAGAATGGTAGTGACATCTGTCATCTACAGAATACAGGCAGGATATTAATTTAGACTAAGGCCAGGCTGTTAGAAGAAAGAGAGCTGACAGTCGCCCAAATCTTAGCTGACATAGAAGTTTCTATCTTCCACAGATAATAGTCTAGAGGGAAAAATCCCACACTGTGGCTGATTCTTTTCCATGCTCAGAAATTCTCATTTCACTCTTTTGCTCTGCCATCCCTTGAATTGTGGTTTTGCCTGCAGTGTCGAAGGGAGCAAGGTTTCCATGGGTTCTGACTTGGCTTGCTAAAAGGAAACCTGCCTAGGGTTTAACAGCTCCACCTTTGACACCATGCCTGTCCCCTCGGCCCATTCTGTTAAAGTGGGTGTGGCTATATGACTATACTTAATTACAGCTGAAAACGGAAAATGTAATTTTTGCAGTCCCCCCCAGAGCTATGGAAACAGATTAAGATGAACAATTAGACTATTCTACCACAACACACTAGAACTACCTTGGTCTGCAGTGATGGATCCGAGGTTAAAACCCTTGCAATGTAGGTAAAATTTCAATCTCCAGAAAGTCATACAAAAGGCATGATGGGTACGGTAAACTTCCTTTAATTCCACCATAAGAAGGCAGAGACGGAGCCAGGCGGTGGTGGCTCATGCCTTTAATCCCAGCACTTGGGAGGCAGAGGCAGGCAGATTTCTGAGTTTGAGGCTGGCCTAGTCACAGAGTGAGTTCCAGGATAGCCAGAGCTACACAGAGAAACCCTGTCTCGGAAAAAAAGAAGAAGAAGAAGAAGAAGAAGAAGAAGAAGAAGAAGAAGAAGAAGAAGAAGAAGAAGAAGAAGAAGAAGAAGAAGAAGGAGGAGGAGGAGGAGGAGGAGGAGGAGGAGGAGGAGGAGGAGGAGGAGGAGGAGGAGGAGGAGGAGGAGGAGGAGGAGGAGGAGGAGGAGGAGGAAGAGGAGGAGGAGGCAGAAACAGAGGAGTCCTCACACTGAAGATGGCTATCAAGATTTGCCAAACCAGTGAGTTCTGGGTTTAATTCAGAAGGTTTGCCTCCACAAATAAAGTGGAAAAGCAGTGGGGAAAGATTCCAGACAGCCCTGTGTCACCACAAGGCCAATAAGTCTAGCTGAAATGATAAGTTCCAGTGGGAGGCCGTGCCTCAAACAAAAGGGACAGAGAATCACAGAAGAAAAGAGTCAGCATTCACCTCTGCCCTGCCTCACCACCCACAAGCACAAAGAAATTTCCAAGATCACACCTTGCCTTTGAATTTTTCTATTTATATATAGAGAGAATATTATATATCAATATATAATATATATAAAATATTATATATAATAAAAGCAAACACCTAACCCCCCCCCAAAAAAGTCTGCACATGGGTTTGAATGGCTTATGGCTTATGATAGATCAGTGGAAGAAAGATTTGCCTCACTAATCTGACGTCTGAATTCAATCTATGGAACCCTCTGTGGAACTAGAGAAAAGACTACTGAAAGTTGTCCTCTAAGGTCTACATAGGGACACTTGTATTCTCTCCCCCACAATATATATATAAACCACGTGTTAACATTCTGTGAAGCTTTTTCATAATCTATTATTTTACAAAGAATGGGTGTCTACAGGATTAAGCATGATGCTAATCACTCTTGTTCTTACACACTTTCTTCACTAGGGACATCTTTGATATGTACATCTTGGTCTCTGCAGTGATCATTTCTAAGACACTTTTACTAGCCTCATATGACAAGATGGTGTCCCCCAACACTTTAGGTCTACAGAGAAGCCCAAGATGTGGCATCCTTTAGAAATGGATTATAATCATATTCAAAGAGGTCTTACTGGATTAAGATAGTCATGTGAGGAGAGAGCCGAGAGACACAACAGTCGTCAAGGGAAGCGGGAGGCTTCCTGTGAACACAGGAGGGCCTAAAGCTCTGCAGCCACAGACAAAAAGCTCCAACGGAAGCCAGCAACCATGAGTATCAAGAACGAGGCAGGGTTCGAGAAAGAAGTGTTCTAGGAACCCTTCCATAGAATCTCCATGGCAGGCGAGTTTCCCCTGAAATCTTGATCTCAGCCTCTTTGTGCCTCACTTGCTCTGACCATTGTTAGGGAAGATCTGGGAGATGAAGGCACTGGCCAGGAAGTCCTTCACGACTTTGACTGAAAAGACATCTAGTTATCATCACACACAATACGACCCTAGGTCTTCGCGCCCTTTCTTTCAGCTACTCCCTCAACTAACTCTCAGAACATCTGCCTTCTCCAAATCCACTCTTTACATCTAAACTGATTACCTTGGGCCTACTGGTGGCTCAGAAGTTAAGAACACTAGCTGCCAAGTCTGAAGACCCTGGAACCTACATGGTTCAAGGAGAGATATGATTCCCACAGGTTCTCCTCCAACCTCCACACATGTACTGTGGCACGGGCATGCACCCTAGACAGACACAGATATACAGAAGGTAAAATGACTCCTTCTTATTAGTTTATTGTAAACTTGCTTACACTGTGTGTTGGGGGTGAGAGAGTACAAGTGTCCCTGTGTAGACCTTAGAGGACAACATTCAGTCATCTTTTCTCTACTTCCACAGAGGGCTCCATGGATTAAATTCAGGTGTTAGATTAGTGAGGAAAATCTTTCACCCACTAATCTGTCTCAAGCTATCCAAACTCATGTGCATACTTCTTTTGGGGGGGATGGGGGTAGGTGTTTCTTTTATTATTTATTTTTATGTATTTTTAAATTAATTAATTAATGTTTTTTACATTCCATATTTCATTCCCACCCCATCCACCCTCTGACTGCTCCACATCCCATACTTCCTCCCTTCCCCTCTGTCTCCATGTGGATGTCCTGACCCCCCACCCCACTTAACCTCTAAATTCCCTGGGGCCTCCAGTCTCTTGAGGGTTAGGTGGCATCATCGTTCAATGAACACAGGCCCAGCAGTCCTCTGCTGTATGTGTGCTGGGGGCCTCATATCAGCTGGTCTATGCTGCCTGTTTTGTGGTCCAGTGTTTGAGAGATCTTGGGGGTCCAGATTAATTGAGACTGCTGGTCCTCCTGCAGGGTTGTGCTTCTCCTCAGTTTCTTTCATCCTTCCTTAGTTCAACAACAGGGGTCAGCTGCTTCTGTCCATTGGTTGGGTGCAAATATCTGCATCTGACTCAGCTGCTTGTTGGGTCTTCCGAAGTACAGTCATGGTAGGTTCCTTATGGGGAGTACTCCATAGCCTCAGTAAAAGTGTCAGGTCTTGGGACCTCGCCTTGAGCTGGATCCCACTTTGGTCCTGTCGCTGGACCTTCTTTTCCTCAGGTTCCTCTTCATTTTCATCCCTGTAATTCTTTCAGACAGGAACAATTATGGGTCAGAGTTGTGACTGGAGGATGGCCCCCTCTCCCTCATTTGATATCTTGTCTTCCTGATGGATGTGAGCTCTATAAGTTCCCTCTTCCTCCATCTAAGCTCCCTCACTTTAAGTTCTGAGAGTCTCTCACCTCCCAGGTCTCTGGTGCATGCTGGAGGGGGTCCCCCCCAATCTCCTATCTCCTGAGGTCGCCTCTTTCCATTCTTTCTGCTGGCCCTTGGGGCTTCAGTCCTTTTCCTTCACCCACTATCAGATCAGTTGCCCCTCCCCTCCCTTCTGCCCTCCCTATCTACTTTCCCTCCCAGTTCCCTCCCTCACTCCCCATTTGTGATTGCTTTCTTCTCCCTGCCATTGGGCATTTCAGCTTGTTGATCTTTTTGAGTCTGTGGTCTGTATCTTGGATACTCTGTACTTTTTCTTTTCTTTTCTCTTTTTCTTTTTTGCTAACATCCGCTTATTAGTGAGTACATACCATGCATGTCCTTTTGGATCTGAGTTACATCACTCAGGATGATATTTTCTGGTTCCATCCATTTGCCTGCAAAACTCAGGATGTCCTCATTGTTAACAGCTGAGTAATATTCCATTGTGTAAATGAACCACATTTTCTGTATCCATTCTTCTGTCATGGGACATCTGGGTTGTTTCCAGCTTCTGGATATCACAAATAAGGCTGCTATGAGCATAGTGGAACATGTGCCCCTGTGGCATGGTGGGACATCTTTTGGGTATATTTCCAAGAGTGGTATAAAGAGCTAAAGAAACTAATCACCAAAAACCCAAACAACCCAATCAAAAAATAGGGTATAGATCTAAACTGAGATTTCACAACTGAGGAATCTCCAATGACTGAGAAACACCTAAAGAAATGTTCAAAGTCCTCGGTGATCAGAGAAATGCAAGTCAAAACAACCTTGAGATTCAACCTTCCACCAATCAGAATGGCTAAGATTAAAACCACAAGTGACAACACTTGTTTGAGAGGATGTGGAGAAAGAGGAACACTTCTCCATTGCTAGTAGGATTGCAAACTGGTATAACAACTCTGAAAATCAATCTGGAGGTTCCTCAGAAAATTGGAAATAAATCTACCTGAAGACCCAGCTATATCACTCTTGAGAATATACTCATGTGCACACTTTTAACGTCTCCCTGTGACCCTTATAGATCTAAAGGACCATATTTATTCTATTTGTCTTCTATAAGCTTCTTAGAAAAACAAATATATATCCTCCCTTCCTCTTTACTGCAGACCCGAAACTTCCAAAAATTCTTCTGTAGATGTTTCTGACTATCATTGATGTCTCTGTAGCCTTTGGCTCTGCTGGGCAGTCCCCTCTTCCTGAAATATCAACCATACACAACGTTCTGGGGCTCTCTTTTCTATCAACAGGCATTCTTCAAGGTTCTCCTCCCCCTTCTATAGCAAGATTTCATTGGGTCTGATTCTTCACCATTTTTATTATTCCCTTTTGATGACTATTTTTTTCATAAATTTTTCTATTCTCTCTTATATTTATTATCACTGACTTTGAAATCATTGTATATGTCTGAATGAAGAAATTAATGAAGCTCAGGTCGACATCAGTTAAACCCATGAATTTTTGAATACATGGAGTCTGGCTTAGATTTATTACTTAATGCCTAGCACGAATCTACGGTCTTTTAGTATTAAGTGAATGAGTGAATAAGTTGACACCTATCTTTCCATAAATATCCAATTTTCAGAGAAAGTTCAATAAATCCAACATTGTTTCTTCACCTGAACCTATAAGACAGCTCATTCGTTTTGTTTCTCAGTTATAAATGTCAATTCTAGCAACAAACAAATGTGGATGGTTTCTATTACAGGTCTGTCTCGTGCTAGATTGGTTTCTGCAATCTTCTAGGTTCTATTTCTATAAAATCTATCAAATTCTTACTTTCCATGAATCCCAATTCTCAGGTCCTAGGCTGGCTAGTCATTTGTATTGCTGTTAATTCATTTCGCCCCATAATTGCTGCCCACAGTCTCCCCTTTTGACTTCCCCATGAGCTCTTCCAGAAGTTCCCTGGTTAGACTGCTTGTTGTTAGTATCTGCTGAACCCAGACTGAGCAGCATCTCTCTTACTAGACTTGCTTTCTTGAGCAAATGGCATCATCTTACTCTCTATCTTTGTAAAGCAGGAGACAAGCCGGGGGCATAGTGCTGGGCACATAGAGACCATTCAGTCATTGGAGCGTCTGTCATAGGGATGGCAGGGACAGCGTTCAGAATCCAGTTTTCAATCTCTCCCTACCCGCTGAGTATCTTTTAGGAGCCTCTGAAAAGTCAGCATATAATGAATGCCCAGTCATTCATAGACAGCCTTTTGTATCCTAAAGCTAAAACACAAATGCCAGGATTGGCCAGTCAGAAAGATGCTAAAACCATCAGAGAGTTTTTAAAGCAAAATTCAAAGAGAAAATATGCATCTAAAAATGGTTAGCCCAGTGCCTGGTACAAAATAATCACTCAAGAAATGAAATAGTCTTTGAAGATACTTTAGAGGGATATAGATCAGAGTACTAAAACGAGGATATAGACTTAGAACAACTTTCTGAAGATGGTATAGCAGACATGAAAAGATTGCATTTTTTTCTGCCCTCTAGAATTTTGTTGATCAACAAATTTGGTCAGCAAAATGTCAGGGAAGATGGCTGTTTGTAGAGGAATATTTGGCTCTTAGTGCTGTGTTCCCCAAACACTCCTGCCAATGTGCCTTTTTCTTTTCACCTACAGGGTACACTTAGCGTAAGCAAGAGATCATTGTTTTCTGGGCCACTATGATCTGAGCACAATACTTACTTCAGCTTAAGGTAACCCATCCTGACTGTCTGGGGGGTGACATACAGAATCGAGGAAACTTATATCCTCAGAGAACTACACAAATGACCTTCCAACCTTGAGTTATTTATCATTATTATTATTATTAATTATTATTATTATTATTTAGTATAGTGAGCTACAAAATGTTTAATGATGAATGAAGTTATGAGGTCCTTAGAGTGTTTCCCTTAACAAAAGGCTGCCAGACTGGAAGTGGTCCAAAGGTACAGCAGGGCAGGTGCCTCCTCATCCTGCACTTTACTCTGTAAATGTCTCATCTCCAAAGCTACAGGAAGTCAAGGGGTAGTTTCCTGTCAGCTGGTATTCCTTTTTTTAAAAATAACTAAATATTTTCTTTATTTACTTTTCAAATGTTATCCCCTTTCCAGGTTTCCCCTCCAAAAACCCCTTATCCCATCCCTCGTCCCCCTGCTCACCGACCCACCCACTTCCGCTTCCCTGTGCTGGCATTGCCCTACCCTTCCTGTCCCAGCTGCTCTAGGTTCAGGATATGAACTTTCCCTGAAGAAGTTTCCTGTTCTTTCTTCATGGATATGTGCCCAGTGTTCTCCCTCCCTAGGATGCCTTCATGTTATTTTTTTATCCTCTTCCCTATCTATTGAGCAAAATCTGTCCCACAGTCATTCAGTATGCACTGCTCGAGTCCTCACTCTCTCTAAGCTGCTTTTATTTCCCACAGGAAATTCTGCCTCTACAATGCACCTTCTTTCCCACAGGCAGACTAGTTCTCTCTCTGATATTCCCAAGTGTTTTATGTATATGTCCCTTAATTTTACGTTTTTGGGAATACTTTCATTTCTATTTAGTTTTATCTAAATTAACTTTAGTCTTACTTTTACAGGAGAGCCAAAGTCATACACATTAATGTGGCTGGTGTGTGATTCATGATGTTTAGATATGTATGCATGGTGTGGAATGTTTAATTCAGGCTAAAAATGCTTATCTCCTTATTTATCAGTTTATGTGGTAAAAACTTTCTAACTTCTCTCTTTTGATACAATCTTTTGTTCCAGTCTTGTGAAATGTAGTCTATCTCAGCATTATCTCTCCCCACTTTGCTATGAAATAGAACGCTGTAACTTATTGCCTCCAAGTACAAGAGAGGGCCTGTTGATCGATCAGCTTTCTTCCTCCCTCTGGCAACCTAAGACCCCACCCCCACATCACCACCATTCCATTCTCAATGACTATCACATGGGCATTTTTAGATTCCAAAAGTGAGGGTGAAATCATGCAGCTCTTGCCTTTCTGTGTTGGGTTTATTTTGTTCAACATGACAATCTTCAGGCTGAGATGTGTTTTTATGAATTGGAGAATGTAATTCTTATGGTCAAGTACTCCACAGCATGGGTTGACTGCACTTGTCCATTCAATTGTCTTCTTTGGCTTTTGAGAACTGTGGAATGAGGCCCACAGGAGAGCAGGATCTTTCTGATGTATTAACCTTTTTCCCTTTGGGTATGTACCCTGTATTGGAAATTCTGGATCAATTGGGAGTCCTATATTTCAGTAACTTCCATATTTTTGAATACTTACCCCTACTAGTTCAGTGGGATTGGTTGTGTTTCCTTAAAGACTGGTGATAAAGAATCTTTTTTGAGGAATATCTAGGTCTGCCATCCATTTTTCAACCAGTTTATTTATATTTTTACCATTGATTTTTTTTATATTCTAGATTTTAACACTTTGGCAGGTAGATAATTGGCTAATATCCTCTTCTACTGTGTACAGTGTTTCTACACTCCGTTGATTGTTTCTTTTGCTGTGAAAATGATTTTCTGTTTAATGTGATCTCATTCATCATATTTATTTTCTTTCCATGCTTTCGAGGTCTTATATCCAAAACCCCTTGTCTCTTTCAACATCTTGAAGCATTTCTTCCATGTTTTGTCTACTAGTTTCATAGTTTAAAACTGCACACTTCATCTTTCTTCATTATCTGATGTTTTACAACCAATAAACCATGGAGATGTTAATTTCTTTTATCTCAGTTCTCTACTTCCCCAGCACCATTGATGGAAAACATTAAGATTTCTCTTATAGACAATCTGAGACCTCATCAGAACCAACTCATTGACCAACTGAACATTCATGCACATTTCCTAAAATTGATCCTAAGATTTTTGTAAGTTTTGTTGTATAAATGGAATTGCTTTCTTGATTTTTATTTCAGCTAATCTGCTGTTGAGATTTGGCAAGGCTGCTTATTTCTGTGCATTTCCAGTCTGGATTTTTCAGTCATAGCAATTCTTGGTGGAATCTCTGGGATTTCCTGTGTGTAGATGATCATGCTATCTCCATACCTGGATAATCTGATTTCTTCTTTAGCTTAGATACCTCTGATTTTCTTCCTTTGCTCACTGCTTTGGTCAGGACTTTGGTTACAACTGTTAGTGAATGAGATGAAAAAAGATATCTATGTCATATTTCAGATGACAAAATGATGAAAGCTTTCAGTTTAGCTCGTTGCATTCAATGCTACCTATTAGCTTCTCTTTTTTCTTTTCTTTGTATTTATTCTTCTCACATACAATACATCCCAACCACAGCCTCCCTTTCCTCCACCCCACCCAGTCCCTTCCCTCTCTCCACTTCTCTCACACAGATCCATCTTTCCTTCCCCTTCTCACCCTCATCTTCCTCCTCCTTCTCTTCTTCCTCCATTCCCTTCAGAAAAAAAAAAACAAGCTTCCCAGGGGTATCTGAACATGCCATAATAAAATGCAAGAAGACTAGGCCATACCTTCATAACCACGCTGGATGAGGTAACCCAGTAGAAGGAAAAGGGTCCCAAGAGCAGGCAAAAGAATCGCAAACAGCTTCTTCTCCCACTGTTACAAGTATGTCAAAAACCCCGTAACAAACAACAACAAACACGCAGAGGACCTAGAGCGGACACATGACCTGTGATGGCTTCGTTGGCCTTAACGTATTGAGATACATCCCTTCTGTGCTTCCCTTATCCAGCATTTGTGTCATGACAGGGTGGAAAATTCCAAGAGGTCCCTTTCTCCCTCACAGAGCTGATAGAATTTTGTCTTTCATCCTGATGATATGATGTACTACATTTATTGATTTGCATATGTTAGGCCGTATTTGCATCTCTCATGAATCTTATTATACTTAATTAGGATTATTTTAGTCAACCTTTTCAGTGTACTGTTATATTTTGTTGCTAGTATTGTACTAAGGATTTTTGTATCTGTGTTTACCACGGATATTATCTATAGTTCCCTGTCCCTTTGGCTCTCCATCTCTATCTCAGTCTCTGTTTCTCTGTGGGTGTGAGATAGAGCCTCTCCCTAAATCTGGATCTCACTGATTCAGCTAGACATATTGGCCTATAAGCCACAAGAATCTACCTTTTTCAGACCCTCAAACACTAAGATTGCAGGTATGTCCATCTTGGTTTTAAATTTGTGGTAGGATTCTGAACTCATCTCCTCATGCTTTTACAATACCTTACCCACTAAGCCATCTCCCTAGACCCATTTTTGTTAACTTTGTTCTCCTTATCTTGTCTTGACGTTAAGATAATGCTAACTTTGCAGAATGCATTAGAACAATTCTTTACTCTTCTTTTTCTTCAGAAATAACAAGTACAATTAAAGTTAGTTTTCTGTTAATATTTAGGTGATATTAGTAGGGATGCCATCTGGTCCTGGAATCTTTGATGGGAGAGTAGCTATTAGTCATTCAATATTTGATTTTAATCTATTCCTGTTTTCTTTTCCTTCATCATTTATTCTCAATAGAGAAGGTACAGACAGGAATTTGTTCCTTTCTTCTAGATTATCAAATAGATGCATACTTATAATTAATTATATGATTCTTTGTATTTGTTCTGTTTTCATATCTACTTCCATTAATTGGAGACTTAATAGTTCAGATTATTGTTTCTGTATTTTGTTTCGTACAGCTGAGTCTTTGTGTCATAGATTATATTTTTTCAGTGCCCATTTTATTTATTTCGTCTCTGATTTTGATGACTTCTTTCCTAAGTTGGGTTTTTATTTTTAATGCTGTATTTTTATCAACTTATATATTTTAAGACATTATAGATTGAAACTGATTAAAGACTTGATAGTGACTTCAATATCTTATCTTTGGTACTATAATATGTTAATTTTTTGCTTAAGAACTCCATGTAATAATTCTAAGGACTACTGAAAGAGGCAGAGAGTCCACACTTTCATATTTGATAGAATTGATTATCATGCAAGGGATAATCTATGCTAGGATTGTGGGGGTGGTTGTTAGTTAAAGTTGTTCATTAAGAATGTCATACATTTATAAAATCTATTCTAATTACTCTCATCCCTAACCTTCTCTTATCTCCCTTCCACCCCTGCCCACTTCCCCTCTTCTCTACAAATCTCTTTTCCACATTTGTGTGTCTTTTTGTTTGTGATCCAGTGCACGTAACAGGAGCTGTGTGACCACTGGTGTTTGTCAAGTTCCTCAGGCAGGACAAAACTGAAGACAAGAACTGTCACATAGTAGAATCACAATTTCCTCTCTCTCATAAATAATTTTTAGATGAATATTAAAATACTATGAATTTTCCTCTAAATCTATTGCCAAATTAATTTTGCTCTTTACTTTCTCAAAAACATTAAAAAATAAAAGATGAATAAAACCAAATTCAAATTCATAGGTAAATGACATTTGGAGCTGGGTCTTCAGGAGACAGACTCAGAGGAGCTCATGACCATGGGCGCCCTATGATGGTGTTAGTGGCTTTATAAGGAGCAGAAGCTGAAATGCAGCTGGCAACTTTACTACACCTTGCTATGTAATCTCCTATGCCATGTACGAGGCATAAGCTTCTCCCAAGATGTTGGCACTATGGCCTTGTGCTTTATAGCTTTGAGAACAAGAGATAAATAAATTCCTATTCTTTAAAAATAACCTGGTCTCAGATTTTTGTGATAGTAACAGGAATCAGGCTATGACACTCAGCAATGAAACACAAAGGGTGTAAGGACTAGATGCATGTACTTTCATCTGAGATGACCAGGAAAGAACAGAAAGAGACAGAGAAAAGTTCTTTCACCAAGCGTCACTGGAAAAAAGCACAGTATCTAAGAAAACCCAGTCACTTAAACTCATGACACTGTGGGCAGAAGAAATATGATCTTGAAATTTTAAGAAGCAATACAATACAGTACATACACTAAGAAAAGCAGCCTTGGTGCTCAGAGAATCTTTCCCACCTGTATTTGCCAAAATAAATCTCTAAAAATATGTTAAGTTGATACTGTTTGGTTACTTACTTCTCCAATCCCAGTTTTGTGCTTGATTTAAAAAGTGATAACTGGACTGTACACACAATTGAGAAGTTTAATATAACACACCCAAGTTCAGGCTGGGGAGATGAGTCAGTGATTAAAGTTCCTGCCACAAGCAGGAGATCTAGACTTCAGATACCTGCAACCCATGTAAATCTGAGATGGATGCAGCAACCCACCAAAAATTCCAGTCTTAGAAGAGGGAGATAGGATCTCTGGAGCAAGAGGGTTAGGGAAACTGGCTATCGAGGAGTTCTATATTTGATTGACAGACTCTGCCTCAAAGAATACAGTGGACCAATGATCAGGAAGATGCTTATCATTCACATGTGCACACACTTATGTGCCCCACCTTCACACACACACACACACACACACACATATGCACACACACACATATGCACTACATTCAGGCATACATTAAAAAGAGGGAAGTATGCATAACTAGATACTTCTGTTGACTGTGGGTTAGTAATTTAATACTAAACATCTTAGAAGGTGGAGATGGGATCTCTGAAGCGAACTGGTTAGGGAGACTAGCTATATATCAAGGAGCTCTGTGCTTGAGAGACCAAATGATTTCAACTCACTAAAAGGCTATTGTTAATAGACTGACAGGGAAAAAAGAAGAGCTTATTCCTACCCCATCCACAGCCCTCAGCCCTCCTCCAAATTCCAGCCCCTGAAGTAAGTCATGCTGTATCCTCATAAAAAGCTGTTGGAAGCCAAAAGGGAGGGGGAAGGCAGGATAGAATTAAGAAAAATGGATGTATCACACTGACCCTGAGTATAGAAGAGAGTTGTAGAGAAGGTGTGAGTTATTAGTACAGAAGAAAAATATTTTATTTAAGAACCATATCTTCACAGCTCTGCCTGAAGGGTTTCAGTCAGCTGCAACGTAAAATAAAATAAAATATATGTAAGATTCACAGCTCAAGGTGCTCACAAATCCATCATGTTGTGAACACAAGAGTCATAAAATCATCAGCAAAAGAAGGCACAGTGGGTATCTCAACTTGTAAACCATTAGGCTCCTGGGCATGCATCCTCCTTCTTCCTGGGGACAAAGAGGCACCTGAAATGAATTTCCCAGCTCCATATGTGGAATGCTTTTTCTGAAACATAAAGCTTATCTTTCCAGGAGCCAAGCTTGGGATTTACTGTGGATTTGTTTTGCATTCACCTGTGCCAATAAATTAAGCATGTTTATGTTTTAGATCCTCACAATTCAAAGAGTATATCACCAACTGTTATATAAAGAAGATGAGGAAGAAAGAAGAAGGGTGGAAAGAAAGCCAAAGGGAATGGGAGAGAAAGGGGAAGAAGGGGCAAAAAGGACAGGAGAAGAGAAGGCAGGATAGAGGTGTGGAGGGAAGGAAGGGAAGGGGAATGGGGGGAAAGTCAGGGAAGAAAAGAGAGGTTAAAGAAGAAGGAGGGAGGAAGGAAAAGGGAGGGGAGGGAAGAGGAGGGAAGAGGGGGAGAGAAGGGGGGAAAGGAGGGGAGAGGAGGGGAGGAGAGGAGGGGAGGGGAAGGGAAGGGAGGGAGAGGAGGAGAGGAGGGGAGGGGAGGAGAGGAGGGGAGGGGAAGGGAGGGGAGAGAAGGAGAGGAGGAGAGGGGGGAAGGGAAGGGAAGGAGAAGAGAGGAGAGGAGAGGAGAGGAGAGGAGAGGAGAGGAGAGGTGAGGAGAGGAGAGGAGAGGAATCTCATTGTGCAGCAGTAACTACTGTCCAGCCCTGAGCACTTTCACTTTCATTCATCTGTTTTGCTAAGACCTCTGCGACCTGGCTCTTCTCTGCTCCAGGAAACTGGGGCTTGTTCAAGGTCATACTGTAAGCAGCAGAGGTAGCGTTGGAGTTTTTCCACTTTCCTCTTCCAAAGACAGGTTTTTAACCCCAGCCCTATTGTTGTTTGAGGATGACAGCTCCTTGTTTTGTGGGATGCACTATACCCTGTAGTAGCACACTTTGTCTTGTACTAGGCAGATGCCAACTGCACTATCCCACAAAGCACTGGTGTAGAAACATGTCTACACTGCGCATGACACCTGAGACACAAAGTTCAGCTAGTTTCTCTGAGAACTGTGGATCCCACCGTAGACTAGACAGTGAGGGCAACAGCCTGTGCCAGGATGCAAATACCAGGCTGCTGATCACTGCTTGCAATGCTGACTTTTTAATAAAAGAATCTTTTCAGTGAAGGAAGCCAGGTGTATCTTTTCACTCTCAGACAAGTTCTGAGTCTCATTGAAGAGGAGGTCCAGGGATGCTCCAAACGATTGCAGTAAATATTTGCTCCAAGATGGTGATACTCTGATAAAACTTGGTAAATGATTTTGGTTATGGTTCCATTCTTGTTGAAGTTTAGTTTTACTGACTTGTTTGATTTCTGTTCCTTGTTTTTGAAACAGTTTCAAAATAGCCAGGCTGGTCCTAAACTCAGATCCCTCCTACCACTGCCTCTGCCGCTCCCTCTGCTTCTGAGTGCTGGGATTAGGGGCATGTACTACCATGTTCAATGTGTGAAACATTGTGCTTTAAAGTTGTTTTTCTCCAGAAGCATGTATCAGGCAGTCTTTATTCTAGTAAAATTCTCTCTCATTGGTGCCAGAAAATGATTGTGATTTTGAGTGTAATAGATTGTTCTTGGGTTTGACTATACTTTTGATTATATTCCTAGATCCTTGACCATCATGTTCTCACTTGAGAACTTGGTAAATATGATTAGTGACTCACAGGGCCCAGAGTATCCCTGGTTACACAGTGACAAAAGTTGACTTCAGTCAGTGGCTATGGACCCTATAGGTTTAGGAAACTGGGTGTCCACCTTAACAACTATTGCTTCTATGGACCAATATCAGTAGGGTACTCTTAAATCCTATCCTCTTTTCTATCTCATCAACAGCAACACACACACACACACACACACACACACACACACACACACACACTCACTCACTCAAAGATGGAGACAGAAACAGGGAGACAAAGAAAGAGCTACCACAATAGCAGCATAAGTGACATTGTGACAATCAGATACCTCATTACAAGCATGTCCTAAGTTCTATATGTATACATAGGTTCATATGTGTACAAGGTAGATAACAACCTTGCAACCTTGGGTATCGTCTATGATGCCAGCCACCTCCATTTAAACGGATTGGTCACTTATGAGCTAAGCTCACCAATGAGGCAAGGTTGGCTGGCTACCCTGCCCCAGGGATCCTCCTGTCTCAGCCTGGGATTATGAGCATGTGCTACCACACCCAACTTTTTATAAGGTCTTCATTACCCTCAAGGCAAGTGCTTTAGCTACCGAGCTGCCAGAATCCCACTTGCCCCTGGTTATGGCGTTTTCATACGGACCTGTGCTCATACTATGTTCTCAACCATTCCCCTCCCTTACTGCCCTCCCTGTTCCTGTCTGCTGGTTCTCTGCTCTCCTGGAATCTTGTTTCCCAGGATTTTTCCCCCTCTGGTCTCTTATACTTTCATTAAGATCTATTTTCACATCCCATTATCCTTGTTTATGTTCATGACCTACACATTGTTACACATACACATGAATATGCCCATGGAATTGTAAATCTAGGTTCCACACATGAGAAAAAGTATTGTGTTTTGTCTTTCTGAGTCTATCTTATGTCACTTAACATGGTGATTTCCTGTTCTATCAATTTCCTGCAAATGTCATGATTTTATTTCTCTTTAGTACTGCATAAAATTTCATTGTATAGGAATATCATATTTCCTTTATCTCTCTGTTGATGGGCATCTATGAAGAATCTGTTTCCTGATTATCGTGATTTGAGCAATAATAAACCTAGATGTGCAAAGGTCACTGGTATGTTGACAGAGTAACATAAACTAGAACAGTATTCTAATTTCAGTTTTCTAAGAAGCCCGAAACTGATTTCTATGCTAGCTTCAATTGACCTTCCCACAAACAGTGAATGGAGTTCCTTTCTTCCCCCCATCCTCGCCAGAATTTATTGTCATTTGTACTCTTGAATGGAGCCATTTGGATTAAGGTGATATGGAATCTTGGAACAGTCTGATCTTCATTTCCCTTAGAGCTAAAGGGATCAAACACTTGTTCAAGTGTTTATTATTATCTTTGGGGGGGGGGGTTGAGAACATTGTCCAACCCTACTTTACAGATAAAGAAACGGAGGTCAAAGGGTGTAAGTGCTGTCATGGGGATCAGGTCTAGATAAAAATGCCAATCCATTCACCTTTCTTGTGCTATAAAGGGTTTCCAACATGCACTGCTGTAGGTAGAAAGTCTAACAGGCTTCTTAGTAAGTCAGACAACTGCTACAACTACCAACCACAGACAGCGTTGCTTCTCCATGACATGGTGCTGCCTCTTTCCTGTGTATGATTGAGGACCCCAAACCACACAGTACAATCTGCAGACACTTTAGGAAAACACAGTAAAAGACCAGAACTTCTATTTTTAAAAAACACACATGCCCCCAAATCATTACCAGACTTTGAGATATTGTCAGTACGACTTTAAAGTGATTAAGCATCACTCATTATAGTGTGAGTGCTGGTAAAGTTTCTTTTTATACTTTATGTGTGGCTAGGTTATCTCACAATACAAATGAGACAAACTCACTCCATAATTAGTTGACCTATGATATCAATTTCTTTTCTTTTCTTTTCATTTGTAACTTATTTATGGGGAAAAATGAATCATTCCTATGGAGCAAACATTAGTGTCATACATATATATATATATATATATATATATATATATATATATATATATATATATATGATTTCTTTCTTAAACCATTATTATATAAAGACTATACTAAATGAAAAGGAATGGGTGGTAGCTTTCTAACATCTGTGGTATAATATTTCAGAGCCTAGGTTTTTCTCACCCCGCCCCACCCCAATGGTCTCACTAACCTGATCTTTGTATTTCCTGTGAATTGTATGGGAATCTGGTATCTTATGGAGATTCTAGACAAACACTTTTGTGAAGACATTTCAGAAATGTCATAGTCTTCTGCTTCGGAGGGCATCATGTCTGATTTTTCATTTTCCCCTGATTTTGCTTCTGACTTTCATATTCTGCATAATCCCTTGATCACAAGGAATCTGTAGGCCTTGTATACAGATAAAAATATATGTGAAACTGTAACAAAATCTCAAATTACTGGTTCTTTTACTGATTCCTGCAACATTTGCTGTCTGCTACTTTGTGCCAGACATGGGGTTGGGCACTTGAGGTATGGTCAGGAAAAGTCCAGGGACTTTGCCATCTAAGGCTTAAGTAGCCCTGATGTCAATTGTTTCAGTGAAATAAATCCCCGAGGTTGAGTCCTAGAGAGACTCAACCAGGCAAGAAGTGACTATTAAAAACATCATTAGTCATTAGGGAAATGCAAATCAAAACAACCCTGAGATTTCACCTTACACCAGTCAGAATGGCTAAGATTAAAAACTCAGGAGAGAGCAGGTGTTGGTGAGGATGTGGAGAAAGAGGAACACTCCTTCACTGCTGATGGGGTTGCAAATTGGTACAACCACTCTGGAAATCAGTCTGGCGGTTCCTCAGAAAACTGGGCACATCACTTCTGGAGGATCCTGCTATATCAGGATCCTGGGCATATACCCAGAGGATTCCCCAGCATGTAATAAGGATACGTGCTCCACAATGTTCATAACAGTCCTATTTATAATAGCCAGAAGCTGGAAAGAGCCCAGGTATCCCTCAACAGAAGAATGGATGCAAAAAATGTGGTATATCTACACAATGGAGTACTATTCAGCCATTAGAAACAATGAATTCATGAAATTCTTAGACAAATGGATGGAGCTGGAGAACATCATCCTAAGTGAGGTAACCCAGTCTCAAAAGATCAATCGTGGTATGCACTCACTAAGAAGTGGATATTAGCCTAGAAACTTGGACTACCGAAAACATAATCCACACATCAAATGATGTCTAAGAACAGAGGAGTGGCCCCTGGTTATGGAAAGACTCAGTGCAGCAGTATAGGGCAAAACCAGAACAGGGAAGTGGGAAGGGGTGGATGGGGAAACAGGGGGAGGGAAGAGGACTTATGGGACTTTTGGGGAGTGGGGAGTCAGGAAAGGGTAAATCATTTGAAATATAAATAAAAAATATATCGAATAAAATAAAAAGAGCAGTAAACTTCTAGAGGAGGTCTGAGAGGTCTCACGTCCTGTTCATCGGAGCCAGCAATCTTGGCTAGCATGAGCTAGATTCAAGGATGAGGAAGATTTAAAGAGGTGAGGTCAATAATGTAAGTCCCAAGGCAAAGGAACGAATGTGCCAAGGTACAGGTGTTGGGAATGGAGGACACGTGTCTGACTGTGGCTGGAGTGAGCTAAGTGCGAATGTCGGGAGTGAGCTGAGAGCCTCACTGGAGGAGGGCATGCGAAGCCATCGTGGACAAGAGCTTGATGCTTTGGGACAAGTCATTTATAAAATCTATACTTATCCAAGGTCATGGATAGTCAAGAAAACCTGGCATAAAGGATCAAAGAGCCTCCAAATGATTGAAAAGCATCCCATCAATACAAGATGCCTTTATCCAATAGGGTTTTGCCAAGGTTACTACTGACACACACGAGACACACACACTTGTACACACACATGCACGAGTGCATGAGTGTACACATGCACCTGTGTGTGTGTGTGTGTGTGTGTGTGTGTGTGTTTGTGTGTGTCCTCCAAAACAGGCAGAAAAACAACTTCTAATCGGGTTTTACAATATTACTGATACCTCTGATATTATATCTGATTTTTTTTTCTACCAAGGAACAAAATGCTTATAATCCTCCATTCCTGATCATACATTTCTTGCATTGAATAACCCATAATTCTTCTCTCTGAATATTCTTTTTGTTCATTTACTAATGGCACAGTGATTTTGAAAAAAAGTTCCTGCATACATCTCTTTAGGCAAAACTAGGGTCCTCTGTGGAAGACTCCTATTCATCAGTATACCACAGAAAGCTAAGTATCTGACATTGCATATGAAGTCTATGGCTGTTTAGAAAGCTTTTAGATGAGTAGTAGCAACAAAAATAAGTGTGTCTGCTGTGTTTATTTTTATTAGTTTAGTCACTCTCCATATGTGGCGGTGTTCTTATAGCCCTCCTACTCTGGTCCATCCCAACACCAAATGCCAACAGAATAGGCACATCCGTGTCACTGTGAGCCACCCTGAGCACAGGGCTCTCTCAAAGAAGACCAGGGGTAACTCTGCCTCTCACTGAGCAACTCTGATGTAGGGAATTGTTGTGCAAAGTGCATCTTACCTTCTGCAGACTCAGGTTTCTGCTCCAATTCCTTCAGATGACTTAAAGAGAGGGATAAAGAGATACTTTAAAGATAAGATACACATAATATAAAAAGTAGAAATGTTGGTAGCTGGGGTGGCGAAGAGGGAAGTAAATAAACTGAGTTTGGTCAATGCAGTTGCTCGGATGATTGCTTGTCTGTCTCTAGATTCTTAAGAAGAAACAACAATGGTCATTGGACGTTGAGTAGAAGCACACATTGCTGCTGTGTGGGGCTGGCGCTATGTTAGCATCAACTACTTAACATAATTCACTGCATGTCAAAACATCCCCAGGGAAGTAGATGAGAGGTGACAGATGTTATTTTTTTCCTTTCAAGATAAAGTCATTATAAAGAGACCTGAATACATTTCTCAAGTAAAAGGAGCCAAAGTAATCAACATAAACTGCACATAGCAGTGTATGGATATCTCTACCTCTCAACACAAATTCCCAAGCTCTGTCTTTAGCCAGCCTCACTGGTTAACACCCAAAGGCAGACAGAATTCAAAGAATACAATGATCCACTGTGCAGTTTTTCACATGTCTGGATTTTATACAGGTTCATACTGGACTAAATAGCCAGGAAGACTGGTGATCAAAAGTAACAGTAGTATTTGGGTACGGGCACACACATGGATATTTACCTGAGAATTGGGATGGAGTGCAGATGAAACCTAAGGAAGGAATCCTTTGTGTAACAAGAGTTCTGAAAGTAGTCTGACTCCAAAGCCACTTTTCCCTAAAAGAGAGTCCCAAGAGGATAGACTTCTTTGATTCAAAGAAGCATTCTGAGAGAAGGTTTTTCCACATCTGTTTTATTCCTTTGTTCGATCAGTTTAGCCTCTGTAGCAGTTGGCAGTAAGAGAAAACTACAGGGAATCCTGTAGAGGCAGAAGGGCTGAGATGATTGTAGTTTTCCTGGGAAAGCATCCACATGCACAACATGACGAGAAGCTAAAACTGAGGAGCAGAGATGTGTATTCAAACACCCACTTGAAACTGAAAATAACATTTCTTAAATATATAGCATTTGGTCATTTTTGAAATGTTGCTGAAACCAACCTTTGAGTTAGCCAGAGCACACTCTACTGTTCTTAAGATAAATAATAATTGCCAAGTGCTGATGGGTAACTATTCTGTCCCGTCTTTTCGAGGACCAACCTTCTGGGTTAATGCGAGCTGAGCTAAAAATATTGATTTCAGAAATGAGTATGAAATGTTGTGACTTCCAATTATGCTAAGAAATTGGTCTTTGAAATTCTGAATTATGAAAGGATAAAGCAGTTCCAATTTAATCTTTGAAATAGGACTTTATTTAGCGTGCTCCACCAACTTCTAAGGAAAAAGCTTAAGTGAAGGGTAATGTCTGGTGTGTAAAATTGTGAACTGGCGCCCTCCAGTGGCAGAGGTTGGTGTTTTTCATCAAGTGAAATTTGACTTGTTTTCTATTTTGTTTTCCTGTTTGTGATTTGGTTTGACAAATGTGACCAAACCCTCCCAGAGCTCAACAGGAAAGAAGAAAACAAAAAAAAAGTGTTTAGGTTTTCCTCTGTCTCAGGATAAAATACCACTGAGGGAGGTTGTCTGTTAAAGGCGAGTTGTGCCATTATTTTTGAAAGGCTTAGAACCCATTTTGCGTACTAAGTTAATTTAACGAGATATTGGGAAGCATTTTAGGATCCCCAGGTTGTTCACTCTCCCTCTTACCACATTCCTTCAGGATATTCAATGTTCAGCTTGAAGGATTGGCACATTCCAGAATGAGCAGACATGAAGGACCAAACCCTCCCTCCTTTTGTCAGAAATGGTGCCCGTCTTCTCTGTTACTCTGAGTCCATGAAAAAGCTAACTCTGGGCTCCTCCTCTTACTCGGGGCCAACTATTCTATTCTTATATTGAAGTCTGCATCTTGACCTCCTGGTTCATGCCTGGTGTGTGTGTGTGTGTGTATGTGTGTGTGTGTGTGTGTGTGTGTGTGTGTGTGTGTGTGTGCATGTGCGTGTTTCCTGAGCGCCTGCAATGATTCTTCTACCTTCTCTGGCATCTTCCCATCATCTCTGCCGCTGTTTGTCATTTGTCTCCGTTCAAAGGAATAGACAAGCATGTATGACATCAATAGACAATCAAGGAACCTCTATCTTCCTGAAAACTTTGATATATTATTATATCCAGTAGTGCTAACATTGATGTATATTTTCCCATTGATAATTTCAACACAAAGCAATATAACTGCCTTATTCAAAAGGTACTTATGGGAATAATTAAAGTTTCAGTCTACACATGCTACAAAATCATACTGTGGTCAGAGTCCAGCCTTTGAGCACGGAAGCGCACATGTGCATCTGCAGAGCTCACACCCAAGGACCATACAATTGAATTAGAAAACAAACAAAACAAAACAAAACCTCACAATAAATTCTCTCATAACACTTTAAATGAGTTCAAGTTTGGGGTCACACTACATTCATGGCTATCCTGGCGTATGTATGTAAGGCCCACAAACTACAAGGTACATAAAATCAGACAAAAAATGCAAAATGAATACTGCCAATACAACTTTCTGACAATAAATACAAAATCACCCATCTGACAATACTGTAAGTGTAAAGTTATAGAAGAACAGAAGTCAAGCATTTCCCGAATATGAAATATGATCCAAATGATGGCTCTGATTCCTTTGTGTAATGTGGGTGAAATGGGGAAATAGAATATTTTATGCAACTAAACAATAATGGGAGTTTAGACACAAAAACCTTTTAGACTGAGAAATCACTTCAATTGAGGCAGATACTTAGAAGTCTGCACACAGTCCTCGGTGAAATCAAATTCAAAGGACACGAATTTTAACTGCACGTGAAGAGCATGTGTCTTCTGTCTCTGAATCCCAGATACAGCCCAGAGAGTGGGCGTATCATTATGGCGATAATCACCTTGGAATGGAGACTGATGGCTAAGGACTTTGCTTTGGGGCTACCGATACCCACTAGAGACAGCTTTTGTTCTATTTTCATCAATTCTCTCTATCATTTCCTAGCACCTGAAAGGAACGGGGAACGCTAATCATAGCTCGCGTTCATTATCCTTCTCACTGTAGCTGAACCGCTCCAGTCTGTGTTTGCAGATAGAAGGAAGCCATTAAGCAGAGCTTCAAGTGTAAATCAGAGCAGCTGCTCCAAGGAGAAAATACCCAGCATGCTCTCCACCGCTCCGTTCTTCTCAGCACAGGCCTGTCTCACTTGGCCCCAGCACGATGTGTGCGTACTGGTTATAAGTTTCTGTACTTCCTTGCCCTATTATCTTTGTGACTTAGGGATTCACTCATAATGATTTCCCATTGTTAAAAAGTTACCAAAGTCCTCTCCATTGCTGAAATATTCCCTCAAGAACCTTCTCTTGCTTAAATTTTCTTACTGAATAATGCCAGGAATGAGCTGCTCAAATTCGGGCCTCTAGCAGTGAGAAATGGTAAGATTTTCAGAAAGCTGACGTTCTTAGATTCATTCTGGGAATTGGTTTCATTGAGAAAAATGGCATTTGGATTTGTGACATGAATCTTTGGGCAGAATGCATGCAACTGCAAATTTTAATCAGTCAGTCTTACCCCATTTGGGATCACAGGCACCTAGGAAGAGCTGTAGGAAAAAATATGGCTCTTTCTTCTCCACTTGGCGCCATCTCCAAATGAACCATGGAGGCACTGACTGATCTGGAACTGGTTCAGCTCTGGAACTGGATCAGAGGTTCCAACTGGGGCAATTTTATCCTTGGGGGGGCGGGGGAACTTGAGCAAGGTCTGGAGAATTTTTGATTGTCGTGATTGTGAGTGCCACTGGCACAGAGAGGGAAGGGAAGACACTCGCTCGTGATTCTTCTGCCTTCATACACACAACCAAGCGTATTATTGTCAGAACAGAAGTAGTGCCAAGCTTGGAAAAATATGCTTGAGGACTGCACGATCCGACACGGTAGCCAGTATGGCTTCTGGGGTCCCAGAATGTAGCTGAAAATGAGTCAAGTAATCTTAAAAATACACAGCAGATTTCAGGAGCTTCACATAAAAATGAATGAATTTCGTGAATGATCTTTTATATTGGTTATATATTGAAATAATTCTGTATTTGTTCTTAAGACCGAGTCTTACTACATAGCCTCAGCTGACCTGGAACTCACTGTGTAGACAAGGCTGGCCCCAACCTCATAGAAGTCCCTCTGACTCTGTCTCCAGAGTGCTGGGGTTAAAGGTGTGGACCACCATGTCTAGCTTAATAGTGTTAAAATAATGATCTAAAAAAGTTACACTGTGGAGATTAATTTCACCTGAATAGTTTTTGGGTTTTGTTGCTATCTTTGTTTAACTATTTCAAAGTTGATGCTGGACATTTTTAAGTACATATGTGGCACACAGCTGCAGTCACATTAGATTTCCATTTGGCATCGTTGCTTGAGGGGCTCTGTAAAACTGAATCATGTAACCCAGATAATAATTCTAAATCAGTGGTCAGCCAATGGAGCTTGTGAGCTAAGCCCAGGGTACCACCTGCTTTTGGGAATAAAGCTTTCTCTGAACACAGCCACAACTGTTTGTCTGCCTACTCGCTGTGGATGCTTTCTTACCCTGACAATGATTGTATAGCCAGCAAAGTCTATGGTATTTATTCACTGCCTCTTTCCACAAATAGTTTGGCAACCCCATGTCTCAGGGTGCTCTGTTACTAGGTTCAGACAAATGCTTCCATTCCCGCAGTACTCATGTTTTCCCAGTTAGAGTGAGCAAACCTGAGGTATTTGGAGAAGAGGGGAAGCAAAGAGAAGCTAAACAGCTGGGAGGCAGAGAGGAGACACTAATTGGCTAAGCTGCCCTCATCTGACTGAACATTACATTCCTACTCTAGAATCTGACTCTTTATCACAAGATTAAAAAAGAATGATATCTGCTGTTGGAAATGGTTATCAACAACTGTTTACTTAGTACCTCCTCTCATCCAGGTATTGATCTAAGAGATGGAGCAAAAGATCATGAACTAAAGCAGCAAAGCCATGTCACCTGTGGGCCAAAGAGTAGAGAACAACAGTGGGAAATAGCTGGTGTGCCAAGCAATGATACTTGACAAGAAACAGAAAAAACTAGCGAGGTCTGCTGTACTGCTTATTGAAGTATTGTGATTCTTTTAGGCATTGGTTCTTACAAAATATATACTGTAACAGTATACTTTGTACAGATTTAAATTTTATTTGAAAAATGAAATAAAGTAGGCAAAAAATAAAGATGTTTATTTTTCATGTGACTACATAAAAAAAAAAAAAAAACAAGCTAAGACTATAGAATGTGTATCGGTGGAGCAGATATAGTTCTAGCCAAGATATTCAAGGCAGGGGATTTGGGGAGTGTATGCCTTCCATGATGACAATTTGGCATTATGTGTTGAAACCTGAAGCAAGGTACAGAAATTTTACCTATATTTATATTATATAAGAAACTCCTAGAATAAGTGTGTCAAATATGTGAGCAAGTATGCTCCCCCAAACTATTTTCCTCACAATAAAATATGAAAATTATTTTAAGTCTTTAAACTAATTTATTAAAACAATGTTTATGACATAGTAATTTTTTAAGGATAAAAGGTATAATCTAAATTTTTTACAAAAATATTGTGTTTTTGAAGAAAAAGAATCAAGGTCAACACAGGTGTCCATATGACCAAAAGGTAGAACTTTAGGTGTTTCTTTTATTTTTAATTTCTCATTAATATAATCTTTTAGGCAATCCATAAACAAATGAAATTATTAAAAAAGGAGAATGTTATATTCTGTCTTATATGAAAATACACATGTAAAGCTTACTGTTAATGTCCAAATTCAGTGTGACTGTAGTAGGAATTTAGAATCTTAATAAGCCTGTATAAGACACACAATCCAAGTATTTTATTTACAAGCCACAAGCCTAGATAAGCAGATCTAGGGCTATACTAACTTATTCCCAAGTATAAAGTCCCTTGTTAATTGCTATTTCCACTAGCCATGCAGTTCTGCTCCATAGTGGCTTCTTCCCCCTCTGTCTTCACCTCTCTCCCTGCCACTTACAACCCCCTCCCTCAAATCTCCAGTTCCACCTTTCTCCCTCCACTGCCCAGTCACAATCTCTAGCCTTTCATTGACCAGGTAAATTGTGGAAATATCTCACATGGCATCATTTTGAGCATTTTCTCATCTCATCAGAGGCAACCACATCTCGAGGAACCAGTATTTAGCATTAGAATACAAGCACCATCATCAGACTAGCCCACTACATAGGACAATCTTCAACTGAATGATCAGAGACAACCTGGCAATGAAAAGTGAGAGAACTGATCAAAAGAATGAATTGCTACTCCCAAGAAAGTCATTAGTTTCTGGAATAATACCTCAAAATTAAGGCAAACCCAATCAATTCCTTGCCATATGTGGAAGGCCTAAGATGTCAGAAAAGGGTCCAAAGAGAAGAGAGATTATCTACCTACAAGTGCAGGTGCCAAAGCAGATGTCACATGAGCCACAACTCCAAGTTCCCAGTGTTCCTCACACTGTGAACCTGAGAGCACTCCAAGAGAACACAGCAATTGGGAACGGGGTGGGGGGTGATGCTATGGCTACGTAGACGAAGGGAGGATAGCTTCTTAGATGTTGGCATCTGAGATTCTTCCCACAGCCTTACCCAAAAGGGGTCCAGGGCTTGTCTGTACCATGTCTTACACTTTGTATAGGCCAGTCTCTTTTCCTTACAGTCTTACTTCAAAAAAAATGTGAAGTCCTTGTAAAGATATAGATGTACTATACATTTAATCATTGGCTTTAAGAAAATGAAAGATGCCCCACACATAAAGGAACCCAAGTTTGTAAAGAAGTATTACACAGCTTAAATCACATATTGACCCTTACATACTGATAGTGAGAGATTTCAGTACCCCACTCTCACTAATGTAAAGGTCATCTAGACAAAAATTAAGCAGAGAAATACTTACATTATAAACCAAATGACTATAACAGATAGTTATAGGATATTTCACAAAAGAATATACCTTCTGCTCTGCACCTCCTGGAACTTTCTCCAAAATAGACCACACAAAACAAGTCTCAACAGATACAGAAAATTGAAATAACACATTGCACCTTATCAAAACACCAATGTTTAAAGCTGGATTTCAACAACAACAGCAACAACACTGTTTAAAAATCTAATGGAAAACTGAACAACTCAACTGAATGAAAAATGGATCAAAAATAAGAAAGAAATTAAAGACTTTCTAGAATTCGATGGAAATAAATACACAGAATACCCAGATTTGTGGGACACAATGAAAGTGGTTCTAAGAGGAAAGTTCATAGTACTAAGTGCCTATATTAATAAGTTAAAAAAGGACTGATCTCATACTAATAACCTAATGGCTCACCTAAAAGCTATAGAAAAAAAAAACTAATCAGACTCAAGAGGAGTAGACAACTAGAAAAAAATCAAACTGAGGGCTAGAATCAATAGAAACAAAGAAAGATAATACAACGGATCAATGAAATAAAGAGTTAGTTCTTTGACAAAACCAAGAAGATGCACAAACTCTTATCCAAACTAACTAAAAGGCAAAAAGAATGTCCAAACTAACAAAATCAGAAATAAAAAGGGGGACATAGCAATAGTCACAGAAGAAATCCAGAGAATAAGGACATACTTGAAAAATCTGTACTCCTCAAAACTGGAAAATCTAAAATAAATGGATAAGTTTCACAACGGGTACCACTTACCAAAGTTAAATCTACATCAGATAAATAATTTAAATAGACCTATAACCCCTAACGAAATAGAAACAGCCATTAAACGTTTCCCAACCAAAAAAAAAAAACCTCAAGTTTTAGAACTACCAGACTTTCAAAGAATAGTTAACACTAATACACTTCAAATTATTTCAGAAAATAGAAACAGAAAAAAAATGCACAATTCATTTTATGATGCCACAGTTACCTTGATAATCAAGCCATAGAAAAACTCAACAAAGAAAGAGAATTACAGGTCAGTTTCCATTATGAACATAGATGTGAAAATAGTAAAATACTTGCAAAACAAATCTGAGAACACGGCAAATTGATCATCAACCAAGAGATGCAGAAATAGTTCAATACACAAAAATAAGTAAATGTAATCCACCATATAAAGGAACTGAAAGAAAAACAACCACACAGGATCATCTCATTAGACGTAGAAAGACTTTTAATAAAATCTAAGGCCCTGCTTCATGATAAAACTTCTAGAGAGATTAGGGATACAAGGCACATACATAAACATAATAAACACGATTTACAGCAAGCCTGTAGCTAGCATCAAATTAAATAGAGAGAAAATCAAAGCAATTCTATTAAAATCAGGAAAAAAGAGGTTACTCACTCTCTCCACATCTATTCAATATAGTACTTGGAGTTTTAACTAGAGACAACTGAAGGAGATAAAGGGGATGTATATTGGAAAGGAAAAGGTCCAAGTATCATTATTTGCAGATGATAGTATACATAAGCTGTAGCAGGAAAGGCAGGGCCATCTCTGTGTAAACATTCAGAGCCCATGCAGCTACAAAAGCATCTCCTACAGGAGAACCTAGTTGAAAACTGCCTGAGAGACCAATGATTGCTGATGCAGACAACGCCAGCCAATCTGGGACTGCTGTTTAAAAGAGATGCTGTCTCGGGACCAATGGGGCGCAGGTGGAGGGTATTAACAAGTTTACAGCAGTGCTCAGATGAGCAAGGATGTAGAGCAACAGGACACTCCTCCATTGCTAGTGAGAGTGCAAACTTGTAAACCACTGTAGAAATCCATCTTTCATTAGAAATCCATTGATTTTAAAAAGGGCTTCCAGTGGTGGCACAAGGGTGCATTCAATTGAGTGTTTGGCCAAGGAGGTCCAATGGAAACCCCAAACAACCCAGGCTGTTGCTAAGACAAAAGTTGATCTTCACAATTGATGATGGGTCCCCACTCCATTGCCATGGGCAACATTCATATAACTAAATGAACTGGAGAAGTTGAGTTAGCACCGACATGGAGCCCTCGCGTCTACATCTAGTCTCTTTAAGGTGGAAAGGTACTCTGCAGGCTCCTGCAAAAGAAATGTGGCCACCAATCCAGCCACAAAAACTACAATAGCCAACCAATGTCTGGGTTGATCAAAGGTCCACTCCACAAGATGGAACATACAATGGATGCTGCTGGGTAACCAAGAACCAGACACTATTCAGGGAAGAAAGTTTAAATTGTAAGTCTCATTAAATCCCACCCCTCAGATCTCAGAGAATCTCCCAGAAGAGAGCAAGACCCTCTGAATCAACTCAGCAAGGTACATATGAGCTCACAGAGACTGGAGCAGCAATTATGTTAACTTATTTTTAATGGGACTCTTGACCACAAATGAGTGCATCTCTGACTCTTGTGCTGTTCTTGTGACTCTTTTCCTCATGTTGGGTTACCATGTCCAATTTCAATACGGTAATTTTTTGGTCTATCTTATTATATTTTATTTTTTCATGTTTGACTGTTATCCTTAGCAGTTTGTTCTTTTCTAATAAGAGACAGAAAGAGTGGAATTGGAAAGGAGGGGAGTTAGAGAGGAACTAGGAAAAATAAAAGGAGGGGAAAATCAAGATATATTATTATTCCTGAGAAAAGAATCCACTTTCACTTAAAAAACATAGTTCTTTACAGAAATGGATAGCCTTAGATTAAAATGTGACTAGCTCATTTAACAGTCTCAATAGTTATGCATTTTGTGGATCATGTCAGGACATAGTCAAAATTTGGTAAAATTAAAAGTAATTTTACAAGAAGGATGAGCAAATCCTAAAGATAATGAATAATTTGAGACAAGAGAAAAATTGGAACCTTCAAAGTTTCCACCAAAATATTTATAAGATAAATTAAAGTAATATAATACTATATATTTTAATATGTAATATTATATTATGCTAATTCTAGTGAATAAATATGAAGCAATAAATTAGAAAAGAAAGTCACAGTTATAATTCCGATAGAATACATATATGTATTCATTCTAAATTAATTCTAAATTAATGCTTTTTTTAAGACTTCTTTTTAAAGATTTATTTATTATATATATGAGTACACTGTCGATGTCTTCAGACACACCAGAAGAGGGCATCAGATCCCATTATGGATGGTTGTGAGCCACCATGTGGTTGCTGGGAGTTGAACTCAGGACCTCTGGAAGAGTAACTACTGCTCTTAATCGCTGAGCCATCTCTCCAGCCCGTAAATTAACTCTTACCCATACTTAATATTTTTCTTTATCTTGTATCTGTTGCTCTAACTGTAGTATCTTTTAATACAGAGAAGTCTCAAAAACTGTGATTTTTCTATTAAGTAATTTTGCCTTGTGTTTTCCTTCTTTCCTGGAGCTGTACCCACTTTCTGTCCTTTATATTATTGATACTGCCAGTACAGAGTTCCAGATTATTCTGATTGCTAGTGTTGAAAGAACTTTTAGGTTCACCACAAGTCTGTAGCTTGATTATCTTTAAACCTCCCCCAGGGTAAGAGAGTAAGTGACCCATTTGTCTTTCTGTCCTTTCTCAATATCTGAGGACTATCTTAAGAAAAAAACAAAAAGCTTAGAGAGTTCTGTGATTAGTAACTGCTGTGGTTTTGCTTTACTTTCTGGATGGGTTCTTAGGAACTAGGGTCTAAGCCCAAGCTCAGCACAAAAGCTCATGGAAGGCAAAGGAAGAAAAGCAGCCCAAAAGGTACAAAATAAAAGCTTGGGCTTTAAAGTGAGGCACATCTGAATGATTGTGATGCCTGGGAGACCTTCTGCATCTTTGGGTCCCCAGCCACTATCTTCCATAATTATAAAATCAGGGAAAAGGCATGTGTGGTAGCAAGGATTAAATAATAATGCTTATATACTCCAGACTCTATAAATAGTCACTGCTGATTATTTTTGAAAACTCTCTGGAAGCTCCCAGGTGAGATTTAAATCATAAACCTTCACATCAGCATTTGAATAATGATCCATCTCATTTGGGGTTTCCGCCCTTGGATAACTGGCCCCTGGAAAGCTTAGTTTCCTCTCCCACAAACGAAAAGCCATTGGAAGCACCTAGTTGTGATCCCATTGTGCCAAACTCTCAAGCTTAGTCCTAATCCTTATTGTGAGGTGGTAGAAAACAAGCCTCAGAGGTTATTAGATCAGGAATGACAGAACAAGAAGAAATGTGGGCTCAGAAATGCTTCCAAAATCAGCTTTGCCATTATTCTGTCCAAAGTCCCAGTGAAGAAGCATTGTCTGTGAAACAGTTAGTGCCTTGGTTTAACTGACCAAAATAATCTGAAATAAATTCCCATTGCTTGTAAGCCTCACTTTGGTTATAACATCTCAAATGGATTCAGATGCCTCTTAATAACAATTGAAATCATGCATTTAAACTAAGTAGCACACCAATCCATTTTGTCAGCTTTCATATAGACTCTACAGTCCCTGTCCCAAGTGCCTTGCTCAGGGTGCAAGAACTACTCCTCACTTAGAGAGCACTGCAGAGAATACCAACAGAAGCAGAGATCTTTGCAGTCACAGCAATGCTTGTCTCCCTTTCGTTTCCCAAAAGCCTTTGCTGTGCAGCTGTTTGGGCTCTAACCTGAGCCTTTCATAAGCAAAGACACAGTCCTGCAAGGGAACTCGCTGCCAAACTAGATGACCTGAGCCCCATTGCCAGAACCCATAATAGAATAAAATAATCAGCTTCCAACAGTGTCTTCTGAAATTCCCTCTTTCTAAATAAATACATACATATAATAAAAAGGACCTTACTGCAGTTCTGAACCTTGTCTTTTTTCTTGCAAAACAGAGCTCTTTGAATCCCTCCCTTTGCTGTGTTTCCTTCCATCCCTTTTGCCCCGTGTCTCTGCCATGCATGCTATAACCAGAGGTGACTTTTTCTTCAAGCTAGTGAAGAGAGTGAATTATAGAACCTGATACCATGAATTCATACTTCCACAATGAACAGCAATAATAAAACTGGAAGTAGGAATGAAGAAAATGTTTTCATAGCCTGGTAAGATGGTAGAAGCCTTTCATTACTTAATTTTTCCAAGAGCACATAAAAAAGGGTAACAGGAGCCTGCCACTGGGGAGATTCCCATTTCATCAGCAAAGAATCAGTAATGAATGGTAACGATGGTGCTTCAGAGACTTTGCCACTGAAGGAGAAAATGTGACTCCAACCTGGTTAGCTCAAAAGACTAGCATGAGATGTCATTACCTTGAGCTCAATCATCTAACCACTCACCCGTCCACACAGTCACTGACCATCCATTTAGTGGCTGTAGTATCTCAAGAGGGAGTTCAAAAAGGAATTACTGCAAGATTTCTGAGGTTGAACGTGATGCCCTGCGGTAAAGCAAGCAGTACATGTGGGAAGACTATGCCACATAGTGCAAGAACTCTAGAAGCACTGCTGGAAGGATGAGGTCAGGAGACTGAGCAAGTGCTGTAGGTGGAGTACGCTTCACAGTACCTCATTCAGATGCAAGGCAGGAAATGCTTCTATTAGCGGATGGAAAGACTGGCTTGGAAGCATGGTCCTACGGTGATGTGCAATTTCACCTACCTAACCATGTGGTCTGAATCCATATCTCTTTAGAAATATTTAGCAATGAATTAGTGTCTCTTTTAGACAGATGAATAAAAGTGACTAACTAGTTGCCTTCCTTGTTCCTAAGCGCATTTTAGTGCCCTATCTTTGTTACCCCATGGTGTGCCAGTTCCTCTCTTAAGAGGACTTTGAGTGACCTATATGAAGGAATAATACATTCCCTTCTTCACACATTGGACTTTTTGATTTTGTGGTCTATATTCTCCCTATATTATGCTATTCCATAAGTGATGGCTGGATGTAGGTGTGGGTAGGCAAAGGGATAGACTAAGAGGTAGAAGAATCATGAACAAGTACCATGCTGACAGAGGTACTTCCTGCTTGCTTATCACAGAACAGTTCAAAGTAACTGACAGTCAAATTGGATGTTCATTCCCAACTTAGACATCACCTGTTAATGCTCTAACTGGAATCTGATTTCCAAGGTATAAGGGTAAATTTAGCTAAAAAGTTTCCACCCTTCCACCTAGATACAAAGGTGCATTTGGTGATTACAGTTCAGACTGTATTGTCTTCAGAACTCTGACTCCCTTCCCACCATCACTGTTCTATGCTTCCTGGGTCTTTTAGTATCCACTTCTGTGCTTGCATATGGGCTGACTAGGGATCCAGGGAAAGGGGAAAGCCCCGAGTCCAGTATATTTCATTTCTTCTGAAACATGCCAATTGTGCACAGCCCTGATGAGCCCAACAGAGTCTACGTTTCATTAATGCTATGCTTTTTCTTTTTCTTTTTCTTTTTCTTTTTTAAAGATTTCTTTATTTATTTTATGAGTACACTGTAGCTGTCTTCAGACACACCAGAAGAGGGCATCAGATCCCATTATGTATGGTCGTGAGCCACCAGGCGGTTGCTGGGAATTGAACTCAGGACCTTTGTAAGAGTGGTCAGTGCTCTTAAGCACTGAGCCTTCTCTCCAGCCCTTAGCGCTATGCTTTTTCATTAGGCTTTGGGCAAATTTGGCAAAGAGCTGAGCTAATACCTAAGCAGGTATACCATATCCCAGGCATGGTCAATAGTGGCTTCTGGATGGACTTGGTAGCAAAGGCTTTCTCAAAAGACGCAAACCTGAATTCAACTCTAAGCCCTGCTGGGCCACATGGGTCAATGGGAAATCATTTGAAATGTAAATAAAAAATATATTGAATAATAATAATAATAACCACTTGCTTTCTGGTTCCCTAAGGGTAAGGAGCTTACATTTTGTTGCTTGTTTTTAATTTGCCTTTGTTTGTTTTACTTAGCACACTGTTCTGCATACTGTGGATGCTTAATAAATGTTCTCATAGTTAATAATGTGAAATAGTTGGGAGATGGAGTCATGCTCTAGAGCAGGTCTCCATTTAGACCCCAGCTAGCCACCATGAGCATCTGAGTTATACTCTTTGTTGATGGGAGAAACAAATTGACCTGGTTTAGGATTACAAGTTGGCAGGCCATAACGTAAGTATATTAATTTGTCCCTTCTCAGTGTTCGATAGCATGCAAAAGTTCTTTGATATTTCTATATATCCCTCTTCTAATGAAAGTTGAGTCATTTCTATGTCATTACAAAGCAGCAAAAGATTTTAGACTTTACCACAATTCTGTCTGTCTCTCATCTCTCAGAATGGGAGCATGTAATTGATTGAATTCATTTCCTAGTTCCTGGAAGCATTGAAATTTGCCATCTGTCTCAGTTTTTCTTAGGGTTTCCACTGGGGTGATAAAACATTGACCAAAGAAACCATAGGGAGGGGTTATTTTGCTTTACACTTGCACGTAAAAATCCATAACAAAGCAAATCAGGGCAGGGACTCAAACCAAGAACTTGGAGCCAGAGGCCATGGCGAAATGCTGCTGCTGGCTTGCTACCCATAGCTTGTTTAGGCTTCTTTCTTACAGCAGCCAGGACCACTGCTGCGGTCTTAGGACCACCCACAGTGAGCTGGGTCCTCCCACACCTGACTCCAGGCTCCTGAATTATAAAATGTCAGATTGTTATAAGCTCAAAAAACATTCAAGGCTGGGTGTGTTGACATGCCTTGAATCCTAGCACTTGGGAGACAGAGATAGCAATCCTGTAAGTTGGTAGCCAGCCTGGTCTACAAAGTGAGTTCCAGGACTTCCAGGGTTGTTACACAGAGAAACTCTATCTGGGGGTTGGGGGGAAGCATTTGAAATCAACTGAGGTTAAGAATCATTAGACAGTCTCAATGAGACAATCCATGATGCTCCGGTCTCAATTTATAGGCAGCTGTTTATGAAAATTACAATGTATATTTAAAATAGACTGTTCATTAAAACACAATGAAACACAGCAAATGAGACCCTGAACTGATCATTTTTATGTCCTCCCCTTTAACAGGGAACAGAGAAGTTAGGAGGCATTTCATTTTGCTTATTCCAAGATCATTTTAGAAGAAAAATGTATATAACCTGGGTCAGTTTTATGGCTTCATTTTGCATCTTATTACTCAACAGTTCCTATATCAAGCTTGGAAACTCTGGATTTAGAGTTCTCGGCTCCTTTGCAATTACTCCACAAAGAAGAAAAGATATGCTGCTGCTCTTACCTCAGGAACAAAGTTACACTAAAAACAAACATTAGAGAGAGAGAGAGATAATTCACAGGTTTTGAAGTATTTTCCTTACCCTTCCTCCATCCTTCCAGCTCCCATGATTATTTACTGATCATTTTAATAACTTCTCTCACCTTATTAAAACTTTGGGAAAGTTTTTAATGCTTTTAAACTTTTAATTAAAACATGGAATGTCTGATTTTCTTGTGTTTAATTCACTCCCTGCTCCGTTTTGCATTTCAATCCATAGACCTTAGGCTGGCATGCCAGGAAGTGATGCAAGGACTGAGGCGTGATGGCTTGGGAAGACGCAGCTCCTTATAGGAGGCTTAGCCCTGCCACCCTGCCATGAAGGTTTCTGATTTGTCATGGCTGAGTTGCTGCTCCTGTCACCTACTGAGTGGAAACAGAAGTGACATTGAACACCCTACAGGGCTGGTGACATGCTCCACAGGTAAGCCTGATGACCTCAGTTTGATGCTTGGGACCCACATGATAAAAGAAAAACACTGACTTCCACACATTGTCTTCTGACCTGTATAGATACTCTGTGATATACATCCTACACACACACACACACAAACACACACACCAATTAATTTTTTTATCCTACAAAGCTCAGACTCTACAACCAAGAGCAGTCTGGCTCAAAATAGCAATAAGACCTTAAGGTGAACAAACTAGAAATGATCTCTCTCTCTCTCTCTCTCTCTCTCTCTCTCTCTCTCTCTCTCTCTCTCTCTCTCTCTCTCTCTCTCCTTTATTACAGATGAGTAGATCATGTGGTTTTCTTCAATGCCTGACCATGGCATGATGATGGCAGGAGTGGGCATTAAAATTTGACTTCCCAAATTTAATATGTGAGCTGCTATTTAAAAGCTCTGACATGAAGGTGGGTCTGTGCAAATCCCAGCTGATTCTTCTGGGCCTTGTCTGAAAACTAGACAAGTCTGGCAAGGATGCAGAGTAGGAGACTTCAGCTTGAGATATATGCTTCTTCCTGTTTATGCTAAGTCTCCTGTTCATTATTTTTATAAAGGAGATTCTTATGAAAATGCTGCCCCTTCCTGGTCAATATTAGTATGAGAATGTGCTGATGTCAGCCTGCTGTCATCACAAAGTGGAAGTGGAGTGGATCAGTCCCTTGCCCTGTGGCAGGTATGACATCCACAGAGCACAGGCCTCTCCTGATGACAGCCATTGCTCAGAAAACATGGTAGATTGCCAGAGCTTCAAAACTCTGCTTCCTGGGGCTGTCCCCAGCTGAAGGGCCTGTCTCTGGAGTGGAAGCTACTCTTTAAGTAGGAACTATGGCAGTAGGGAAGACACACAGCAACCCATTGCTTGGGGTCATAGCATTGTTTTAAGTCCATCTAAATGTCAGCGTAAAGTTTTTCATATCTCTGGGGTCCAGCTGGCAGTTCACAAAGTACAGTGGATACACTAGGAGAAGAAACTGCATGAACTTACAAAAGAGAGAGAGAAAGAGATAGAGACAGAGAGACAGAGACAGGGAAACAGAGAGATGGAGAGACAGACACAGAGAGAGGCAGTGAGACAGAGAGACAGAGATTAGAATAATTAAAGTGCATCCCAAGAGATAAACCAAGCCAAATGTATTCAGAATATGCAGGACCCAAAGGCCATCAGCTTGCAACTAGTGAGTAAAGCAACTCCAGTCCTTAAGTTCCACACTGTGATTTTTCAGTAAGAAAACATTGCTAAATGTGCTCTGAACTGTAGCGCTTCCTTTACGGTGTCACTTTCTGCTTCAGAGCCTACAAGGACTCTGCATTGCCCTGCAAATGAAGACCAAACTTCCAAAGCTTCAGGGCTCCAAAAAAGGAGCAGGCTGGTCCATAGGTTTTTCTGCTTCCCCATGCTCTGCCGTTAGTCCTGCCTTCAGCCATGGAAGGTTGCTGAGTGTTGAACCTACTTACCTAAGTCTCCATCCTCCCGGTCCCCACTGCAAAGGCATCTCATCCACCCACCTTCTCAAGGGTTTTCCCATGGAGTTTTTCCCTGAAAGTGACTATGCAGAATAACTGGATTCTGCCCAGTTAGACCTGACTGAATAAATGCAGAGCTATGCTGATATCTCCGTCATTTGCTGACTTTGATTCCTTCTAATTCATACCCAGGAGGACTGTAACTGACCCACATGATGAAATCTAGTCTTGGTTCTCTGAGAACTCTCCATATTTATTTCTGTAGCGACTTTGCTGGTTTATTTTAAACCCACCATTTTGTATACTAATACATGCTAATAAACTAGGAAAGAAAATAAGGATTTAAGAAGGACTGTAGTCCCGAGAGTCAGTTCCTCACCAGCTCTTAACTCTGGGCCATTTACAGAATTTATTCTGCCTCAACATCTGACCTCTGTAATTAAAGATGTCACCTGGGATCATTTGTACCCCTCATTCACAGGAGTTGACTGGGTAACCTTAGCAAGAATTAACCCATAACAGTGTCCATAAAAACATATACATATGCATATACATATACAGTTAGACCATGCATTTTATGAGTTTACATTTTATTGAGCACCTATGCACTTGAAAACATGCACATAAAAATACATATACACACCTGTCTGACTTTTTTTTTCAACGCTCCCCAATGTACGACCCATCCTCAGAAAATCCAAGTGTTCATTTTTGGATTTTTCTACCTTGGTATCTTCTGACATTTCACTATTTTTTTTTTTGCCTTGATAATGTCCAAATTACTTGTCTATGATTCTACATGTGTGACTGCAATCGCAAAATCATCTCCTATTTCCATGATATGAGGAACTTTTTGGTGTCTTTGTAAGTAACAGGTGTGTTACCTTTTCATAGCAAAGATACCAAGAGTAACCTAGAGCTATGAAGTGTTTGCAGGGAACAGCACATAGTTAGTGCTCATGTTTTAGGCTATTGTTAATCTAGTTCATCTTGGTTTTATCTCTCTCCCTTAGACAATTGTAGACACATTTAAAAAAAAAAAAACAACCTCTATTGCAAGTATCTTTTAGTTAAGAGCAGAATAAGTCTATAGTAAGTCTATCCTCACCCCACCCCACCATACCCCAGCATCCATATCACGAGGACCTTTGAAAAGTAGATTGAGGCTCCCAGTTCAGATCAAGCAGCTCCAAATGTTCCAGAGAGGTGTGAATGTTTTCTGGGTGACTGCAACGTCAACCCTGCTTGCCACTCCCATTTAGCAAAATGCCATTTTGCACGCACCACTAATAATTATGAGCACAGATCACACTGGTACGATCCAGTAGACATTCTGCCAAATGCTGTGTTCACTTTATATTACTGCGGTCATTTTCAAATCGCTAGGAGATTCTGGTTTGCACGCCAGTTTGAGAGCCTATGAATCAGTCTCAGAGTTATTCACAAAGCAGGGAAAGGTGCCGATGTCAGTCAGCTGTCATCACAAAGTGGAGTGGAATCTGTGCCTTGCCCTGGGGAAGGTATGACGTCCACAGAGCGCAGCCCTCTCCAGAACTGTTCTCCACACTGTGCAGACTGGAAAACTGTGGGCAAAGAGATTTCCAGAGCAGTGGCTCATCCCATTCAGAAAGTCAGGGTGAGATGGGGTCAGACTCCTTGAACGCTAATTAGTCCACAGTCGTCTTCTGCCATCATTGAGAGCGAGCAAGGGTGGGCAGCCAAGAGAGCTCTGGACTCCTTCACCCTATGATACCGGAAGCCCGCCGGGAGAAATTTCCTTATGACACTCAGTATGAGGTTTGTTTTTGTTTTTTCCACTATAATGAACACTCCATCTCTTTCACAAGCCCTCCATATAGTTTCACATTTCTTCCAACTTTATAACACTTTTATCCAGAGATTTTAAAATGTAAAAGATTCCACGAGGTTCCAACAAACTATTTTATCAGCCCCCATTAAAACATAAGCTATTCTCCTAAGCCACAATTTCAGCACTCAGGGGACTGAGACAGGGGGACTGCTGTAAGTATGCGGCCTATCTAAGCTACATGATGAATTTGTGTGTGTGTGTGTGTGTGTGTGTGTGTGTGTGTGTATGTGTGTGTGTGTGTGTATGCCTGTGTATATCCCACTGTAATTACATTAAAATATTAGCCTAGTTTAATTTTTAACTGATCTTCCATAAGGTAGGATAGTATATCATTTTTACTCCGCATTTTACAGCTCTTGTTTTAACTGAGAGTATAAAAACATTTACTTAATGGGTTCAATTTAAACCTATAAGTGATTTTAACTTAAAATAAAATTGAAGGCAATCTAAGCCAATGTTGCTTTTATGTAAAATAGAAACAGGTACAAGAATCTATGGATGAAAATAAATATAATCCTTCAGCAGTAAAGAAATCACTGGTAGTATTGCCAGTACATGAAATTTTTGTATTGTGTTTTTCTTTTTACTTTTTTTAATTAGATATATTCTTTATTTACATTTCAAATTATATCCCCCATCCCAAAAGTCTCATAAGCCATCTCCCCTCCCCCTGTTCACCAATCAACCCCCTCCCATTTCACTGTCCTGGTATTCTCCTACACTGCTGCATCTAACCTTCCCAGGACCAGGAGTCTCTCCTCCTTTTGATGTCCAACAAGGCCATCCTCTGCTGCCTATGTGTCTGGAGCCATGGATAACACCATGTGTACTATCTTGTTGATGTTTTTGTCCCTGGGAGCTCTGGGAGTACTGGGTGGCTCATATCATTGTTCCTCCTATGGCGCTGCAAACCCCTTCAGCTCCTTGGGTCCTTTCTCTAGTATTGCCGTTGGGAACCCTGTGCTCAGTTCAATGGCTGTTTGAGAGTGTCCCCATCTGTATTTGTCATGCAATAACAGAGCCTCCCAGTTAACAGCTATATCCGGCTTCAGTCAGCAAGTACTTGTGGCCATCGATAATAGTGTCTGGGTTTTATAACTGAATATGGGATGGATCACTAAGTGGGGTAGTCTCTGGATGGTCTTTCCCTCAGACTCTGCTCCACACTTTGTCTCTGTATCTCCTTCTGTGGGTATTTTGTTCCCCCTTTTAAGAAGGATCAGAGTATCCATACTTTGTTCTTCCTTCTTCTTGGACATCATTGTATATGTGAATTATGTCTTTGGTATTTCAAGCTTCTGGGCTAATATCCACTTATCAGTGAGTGCATACCATGTGTGTTCTTTTGTGATTGGGCTACCTAACTTAGGATGATATTTTCCAGTTCCACCCATTTGCCTAAGAATTTCATGAATTTGTTGTTTTTAACAGCTGAGAAGTATTCCACTGTGTAAATATACCACATTTTCTGTATCCATTCCTCCATTGAGGGACATCTGGGTTCTTTCCAGCTTCTGGCTATTATAAAGAAAGCAGCTATGAACATAGTGGAGCATGTGTCATTATTACATGCTGGGGAATCCTCTGGGTATATGCCCAGGAGTGGTATAACAGGGTCCTCTGGTAGTATTATGCCTAGTTTTCTGAGGAACTGCCAGACTGATTTCCAGAGTGTACCAGCTTGCAATCCTACCAGCAGTGGAGGAATGTTCCTCTTTCTCCACATCCTCGCCAACACCTGCTGTCTCCAGAGTTCTTGATCTTAGCCATTCTGACTGGTGTGAGGTGAAATCTCAGGGTTGTTTTGATTTGCATTTTCCTGATGACTAAAGATGCTGAACATTTCTTTAGGTGCTTCTCAGCCATTCGATACTCCTCAGGTGAAAAATCTTTGTTTAGCTCTGTACCCCATTTTTAATAGGGTTATTTGGCTCTCTGGAGTTCTTCTTGAGTTCTTTGTATATATTGGATATTAGCCCTCTGTAGGATGTTGGGTTGGTAAAGATCTTTTCCCAATTTGTTGGTTGCCATTTTATCCTTTTAACAGTGTCCTTTGCCTTAAAGAAACTTTGTAATTTTATGAGGTCTCATTTGTCAATTCTTGATTTTAGAGCATAAGCTATTGGTGTTCTGTTCAGGAACTTTTCCCCTGTGCCCATGTCCTCAAGGGGTTTCCCCAGTTTCTTTTCTATTAGTTTCTGTGTGTCTGGTTTTATGTGGAGGTCCTTGATCAACTTGGACTTGAGCTTTGTACAAGGAGATAAGAATGCATAGATTTGCATTCTTCTGCATGCTGACCTCCAGTTGAACCAGCACCATTTTTTGAAAAGGCTATCTTTTTTCTACTGGATGGTTTTAGTTCAAAACCATCAAAGATCAAGTGACCATAGGTGTGTGGGTTCATTTCTGGGTCTTCAGTCCTATTCCACTGATCTACCTGTCTGTCACTGTACCAATACCATGTAGTTTTTAACACTATTACTCTGTAGTACTGCTTGAGGTCCAGAATACTGATTTCCTTGGAAGTTCTTTTACTGTTGAGAATAGTTTTAGCTATCCTGGGTTTTTTGTTACTCCACATTAATTTAAGAATTATTCTTTCTAACTCTATGAAGAATTGAGTTGGGATTTTGATGGGGATTGTGTTGAAGCTGTATATTGCTTTTGGTAAGATGGCCATTTTTACTATATTAATCCTGCCAATCCATGAGCATAGAAGATATTTCCATTTTCTGTTTTGTTTTTTCTTTATTTTGTTTTGTTTTATCAAGACCATGTATTTTCCACTTGCTGATTTACGAAGTGATATAGGCAGTTCAGATTCTCTCATTAGCTTCTCTGCTATAGTGCCCAAATTTTACCTTCCCTCCTGTGGTAGTCTGAGTAGGTATGCCCTCCATAGACTCTTAGATTCATATGGCCCAAAGGAAGTGGTGCTATTAGGAGATAAGAGCTTATTAGAGTAGTTGTGGTCTTGTTGGAGGAAGTGTATCACTGTGGAGATAGACTTTGAGTTGTGGCACACAATCTCTCTCTGTGTCTCTGTCTCTGTCTCTGTCTCTGTCTCTGTCTCTCTCTCTCTCTCTCTCTCTCTCTCTCTCTCTCTCTCTCTGCTGCCTGTACATGAAGATGTACAGCTCTTCAGTTCCAACACCATGTCTGTATACATGCTGCATTGCTGCCTACCATCATGATTGTTGCAGGAAATATTAAAAAAAAAAAACGCCAAGTGCCAGTAACTCTACTCCTGCAGCCTGGCTGGCCACACACTGGCAGGCAATGGCCAACCTGTTTTTATCTTGTGGAAACTCTGACTCAGAACTCCAAAATTTCTCCACCCAGCTCACTAAGTTCCCACTGAAGGCTCACTACCGCACCAACCCCATGCTTCAAATCCCCCCACGGCCTTTGTGGTGCACCTCAGGCAAACCCACACTTTAGTGCTGTACTTTTCTCTCTTGAACCCTTATGAGCCAACGTGTGAAGGAAAATACAACACGAACTTAGTTCAGAAACTCAATACCTGGGTGTAGCAACTAAAATTCTAATCTTGTAAGCCTTATTAAGTCTAAATCCACCATTAAAACCAGGAGACACTCGTGGTTACTTCTTGTCCTCACACTACCCCTGTTCAAAAAGGCCTAGCTCTCTCCTCCTTCCTCTCTTTCTCCACCCAACCCAGAAGTCTCTCCTAATGGTCCAGTGATTGGCTCCTTTATTAGGGGATTGGTTCACAAGAACAGCACCAGGTCCATCCCCAACAGATGATAATGGACAATCTCTTTGAAACTATAAACCAGCTCCAATTAAATGTTTTCCTTTATCAGAGTACACATGTTCATGGTCTCTTTACAGTGATAGAAACTCTAGCTAAGACACACACCTACTTCATGGAAACAGGCTTCCAGCATCTGTCAGTTCTTTAACATCAGGCTGCAGCAGAAGCACACAGAAAGCTTATTTATACACAGCTTACTATGGCCCCAGATTCAGAAGGATGGGCCATCATTTTTGCATCTCCAACAAAGCCCCAGGTTTTACTCATGACCCAAGAACCAGTGAGAAGCTGCAGATGTGTGCAACAAAAGCCCTTTGAGCTGACTATGTTGACATCTGTTGGTAGGCAAATCCTAGTGCATGGGAGTGACCTCCACACATCTTCAAGCATCTTCTGTAAAGAAATATTTTTGACTGAGGACAGCACAGTCATTCCTCTCTATGTGGACAAAGATGACATAGGGAAGACAAATAAAAACCTTCATAAAGTGTGGTACAATTAGCTTGAAGAGCATGTTCAACCTCATTAGTTTTCTTCTGAATTCACCTTTGAAATCCATATTCTTCAATGTTTACTAGTTCATCCCATACAAAGCTTTATTTGACTGTTTGTTTCAAACTCCAACCTACTGAATAAGAATTTCTGCGTTTATACCTGGCTAGATCCCAGACATATGAAAACTACAGGTATTCTCTGATGAACCAACCGAGAAAGAGAAGGTGTATCTATATTGGGTGTGTTAATCTTTACTTTGTTTCCTTCCCTGAAACAGTGCAGCTTAAAAATCATTTGCATAATGCATGTATGGCATTAGGTATTATAACTACTGGAAAGAAGACAAAATAAAGGCATATAAAATTTTATGTAAGGGACATGAGTATCTAAAAATTTTGGTCTCTAAGAATCCTGAAATTAAGTTTGAACACACACCGAAGGATGTCTGTATTAATTAGCAAGAATGCAATAAGCAGATGTTGAGCCTTCAGAGATTCTGAGTAAATGGTCCCTTTCCGAATCCATGTAATTATTTTAATTTTTATGAGTGTTGCAGCAGCCCATGACTACCTGCAGATGGCAGAATATCCTAGCATAAAGGCCATCTTCCCCACTGACTCCACTTGTAGAACAATGAACAACCTGTGGTGGGGTTCTGGAAATCTCGGTGTACTAAGAAACAGTAGTAGGAAAAACTTAAAAGGACACTAGGTAGAATGTTCAAGATGAGGAATGTTTCGAGCAACCCTGTCACTTACCTGGCAAACCCTGAGAAAGCAACATTTACAATAATGTTTATTATTATCAGGAATTAAATACCTCATAAATGCCGGATTATGTTTCAGTGCCTTTAGCTAAGTTCTGCCTCTGCTAATGTGCACACTATGACTGAAATGTAATTCTCACTCCTGCTAAGTAGAAATCTAAGGGTCAAAGCGATCCCCCACTGCCACCTCGAGTTCTATTTAGACTCTGCTTTCACAGTTTTCTACATATGACCATGTACAATGAAATTGTCCCCTCCCATTCCTACCTCCATCCCCTCCCTCCTTACCACCCCCCATTTATTCTATAAATTTCTATAAAATTGCTATAATTTTCAGTGGGTACAATTGACATCCCCTTTTCATAGGAAAACAAGCAGAATTAGAAGAGATCAATTGACATGTTTAAAAAGGCAAATCCTCTTAGCCACACATACTGTGTCATGAGTTAAACTGTGGCCCTCAGAAGGACAGTTTAATGACCAGACCCTCAGCACTCATGTTCATAAACCTGAGATGACAGGACCTTTGCAAATGTAATTAAGATTCAAGCCGAGGCCACCCTGCATTGTCCCATCAGTGCCTGAGTCCAATGGCAGAGGTCCTTAAGAGAAATACACACAAGAATGACTAGCAGAAGAACAAAAGGACATATTGTGACAGACAGAGAGATGTGTCATGAAGGCAAGTGGATTTCTAGGAGTCTCCAAACCTGGATAAGACAGGAGAGGGGCCTTTGAAGAGAGGGAACCCATGTGGCCTGGACCTTGTGACAGGAAATACTGAGTGGGCAAATTGCTATTGTAGAAGACCTTAGGAAATGAATCCACTTTGTGATTAAAAATGATTAAAAATGAAAACTAAAGTTTAATGAGGCCTTAGTGATTGTGGACTGTGTCCTATGCACAGCAATCTCAGTCCTCATAAGCAATATGTTACTTCCGTCCTGTTGTTATCCTTATGTGTAATAACATTTTTACTTGTGTGTACATATGTCTGTGTGTCACAGTGCACGTGGAAGACTGGGGACATCATGCAAGAGCCAGTGCTCTTCTACCATAGGGAGAGTCCTGGGAATCAAACTCAGATCACCAGGATTACTGTAGAACACCTTCAATCTCACCTACGATCTCAGCTCACCAGCCCAGTATCCCTATTTTCCAAACCAAAACACTGAAGTATACAGAGGTCACACAACTACCATTTTGGAGACTCAGTGTCCTTGACTCCAATCTTTAGTCTGTCCACTTCCTTTGAAGACCTCTTGAGATATTATTAGAAAGTAAGGATATTCCTGAGTTGTCATATGCCTGGGGGCATAGCTTATTAGTGAAGGAAAAAAATAACAGAATCAAATGGAATTCTTGTTCTTAGTAATATTGCTTTGATTCAGGAATCATAAGATGGCGGTATTGAGAGGGCTGAGGATATCACTTTGCAGTGAGTACTTCCTGAGAATGTGTAAAATTCTGGGTCCTATTCCTGAGACCACAGGGAGAAAACAAAGATGACATAGGAACAACAAATAAAAACCTTCATAAAATGTGGTACAATTAACTTGGAAGAGCATGGTCAACCTCACAATTATTATTATTTTTTTTAGATTACAGGGCAGGGTTTTTTTTAATGTAAGAAACCTGCTTCTGGATTCTCCTTTGAAATCCATATTCCTCAATATGTACTAGTTTGTTCCATACAAAGCTTTATTTGACTGCTTATCTCAAACCCCAACCTTTGAATAAGGATTTCTGCATTTATACCTGGCTAGATCCCAGACATATGAACAGAGACACAAATGTTTACAGGACTAGTGTCTCCCCACTAGCACAGTCATGCTACCACTTCACTATAGAGGTGAGAAGGGTTCACAGTCACTTTTTCTTCTAGTTTCAACATCAACACTTGCTAACTTTCTAACTTTGTGCATTTAAACTTTCTGAATGCCACTGCACGGAGTGGTTGGTGTGTCCTGTTCATGCCAGGAGAAGGGGGATGGCAAAGTAGTGTGGTTTAAAGACAAGACAGAACTACTTACAGTTTCTCTTTAATGAGAAGTAATGTTGAAACATGTCTGTCTTCATTTTATGTATGTGTGCCCATGTGTGTGCCCGTGTGTGTGTGTGTGTGTGTGTGTGTGTGTGTGTGTGTGTGTGTGAACCTGCATGAAAATATGGGCTCATATTTAGAGGTTAGAAGTGAATTGCAGGAGTGTTCAATCTTGCTTCTTAAGATAGGCTCTCTCACAGGAACACAGGACTCAACAACTTTGCTAGACTGTTTGTCTACTAGTTCCAGGTTTCTCCTGTCTTACCTCCCATACCCTGCTTTTTGCATGGGTCCTGAGATTTGAACTTGGTCCTTGTATTTGCTCAGCAAGCACTTGGCTAACTGAACTATTTCCTCAGTACCCACCTCTTCAGTGTTGTTTTAAGACTTGCTTTTGAGGACATGCATCTTGTGAAGCACTTGTCTTCACCCTCATGTGACTGTCCTTGCATGACAGGAACAAACAAACCTGGAGAAAATGGCTTGTCTAGATCATGCTCCCTCCTCTTACTAACTTCCAAGTACCTGGTGTCTTTCTACAGAGTCTGGAGCTAAGTCACCAATATATGGGGCATTGATTTTCTCCTCTTTCATGAGTTCCTATTCCTTTTCTTTTGCCAAAGGAGTGCAGTTTAATTCATGGCAGTTAGCTCCATTAATTATGGTGGTTTAATCTACTGTTCTGAAGGAGGTTTTAAATTACAGCCTATATGTAGTAAGGGGCACATAATAAACAGCCACAGGAAAGAATCCCTTTAAGCTGACCCTGCTACTGTCATTAAGCCTAGGGTTGTTTTGTAATTATACAAGATATATGTATAAGGAATCTGCACTATAGTAGAGGTTTTCTAAAAGCTTTTAGATTCTCATAACATCAGATAGCCACACCTTGAAGAATGGAGTCATTCCTCCAATCTTACAATCCTGTGTGTGAGACAAATACTAGACACAGTCTAAAAGAATTAATCAATGGCCCTTTAAAAAAAAGTTGAGTTTCTGTGCATTAAAACTTACTTTCTGTGTAACATAATCCCTCTACAAAAGAGGCCTTGACATTAAAATGCTTACCTGGCCACCAATCTCCTGAAATACTCAGTTGTTCTTAATTCAGCCAGGCATTTGTGATTACCTAGACCACTAACAACAACCTGAAAACTGTTTTGAGTGACCAGCCTCTGACCTAATTGTTCCTAGCTCAAGATGCTACAGGAAGAAGAGAAGATGCAAAAAGTCTGTGCATCAGCACTGTCCATCAGCTTCTCGGCGGGGCTTATTTGGCTGTGATTGGAAGTATCATAGTAGTCATTCATTTTGGCAAACCATGCATGTCTGCCTGTAGTCATGTTCTTACATGTCATTGGCCGTCTCCAGAGAATGAAGTCACTGGCTTCATAATGGATTCTCAGACTCCTCCACACTTGTACTCAAGGTGGGAGGACTAATAATGGCTCCTTAGGTGCCCATTGGTATCATGACACTAGCTAATAAGAATTGCAGGTCATCAGTTAGCAATGATTCTTGCATTGGGCCTTGTTTCCGACATGCAGAACATGACCCTTCAGATGATGGAGACATGCTGAGAGACCCTCTTCCTTTGTCTTCATTGTATTTTTACCATCTGATATTCTGCATTTATGAAGTTGTAAGCATAGTTATATAGCTGCTTTGAAAAAAAAGCAATCCATGGGAAACAATCTAAGGTGAAGTTCAAAAGCATACAAACAAGCTTCCAGTTGGTGAAAGACAAAACACAAAATGGTTTAGTTTGTGATATTGTATAATTTGTCAGTGAGTGAAAGAGGTTGTCTCCATCTATCCCTACAAGTGATCACTTCCAGTTATCATTTCAAGGGCCCACTGGTATTTTCAATATTGTCTACCTTTGGCTTGAAAAAGACAGCTGGTTCCTTTCCACTGTTAGGGACCCAGGTGTCACAATTGCTCCTTGGGAGATGAATAATTTCTGGCAACATTTCGTGTTGATCTTTGCAAAATAGCATAGAATGTCTTCTCTTTCAATCCCACTTCTAATAGTAAGTACCTTCTTGTCATTGCATTGAACGAAAATGACAGTAATCACTGGTATGTGTGTGACATGGTATAAAGAATAAAGCACTATTTGATGTAGCCTGTTATCTTTGGGGCACTGGGTTAATCTATGCTTGATTTAAAATAAAAGTTAAGATTGAGCTACTATACCATCTGTTTGTGGTACAGCTTTATGTTCCTACCCATAAATTTTCTCTATAAAATTTTCTTCCCAAACAGACAAAAAAGATGAGGCCAGGAAAGACAAAAGTCTGAAGCCTGATTCTGTTCCCAGAGTGATAAACACGGTGTCTTCTGATGGAGTCTCTGTCATTAAAATCTTTATCTGATGTCAGTCACTGAGTAATTGGGTGACTGGTAGAAAGCCTCCCTGTTCCATTTAAAGCAAGTTTCTAGCTACTCTTTCATTTAAAACCGTTAGACATAGTAATTTAAGTTTTGGAAGCCTAGCAAGAGGGGACATTGTTAAAGACATTGGTTTGGGCCATCAATTCTCAAACAGCTTGATCATCAAGGGTTTCAGGTTTTGCCCCTTCTTTACTCTGACCATAAAATTTGTTTCCAAGTTGGTAGGTATATTTTCTTCTTTTTCAATGATCGCTTCTCTCTGATAAATTTGTACACACCATTGTTTAATAGAAAGGTTTGTTGACCATTTGTGAAAGAGCTGAAAACACTGTGGTAAATGCAAGATACTCATTTTTATATTTGAAGTTCAGGCCTAACTGTAATTTCAGATAATCACTGTGACCTACAGACATCGGGGTCTACTATCTGTCAGACCCACAGTTCTCTTGTGAGATTAAGCAGAGAAATCTGGAAATAGTGCATCTGATGAGTGCATCTGAGGAGTACCGAGGGGTCTACTTTTTTGTCTTCACTCCTAAAAGTCTGGACTTGAGGAATGTGTCTGCAGTCTAGCCTTGCAGAACCAGCTTCCTGTGTGTTTGTAGAAGTGATATCATTTCAAAACAGAGTTAAAGACTAATGCTGCCCAAATTGTGAATGATGGTAAATTCCTAATAAATTAAAAGTTTTCTAAAGCCCTCATTTGGGTATTTTTTTCCTGGTCAGCTGAGTATTTTAAAAGTTCTACATTCTTTGTTCCATTTTGGCAAACAACCTCACCTGTGAGGAGAACTCGAATGAACAACATCATCTCTAGGTTTGCAAAATAACTGAATGGACTATAGGGAAGTGGAATGTAATAGGAGGAATGACCTTTTTGGCATCTGTCTTGTGTGTGGCCTCTCATGCTGCCTCTCTCTGCTTCCTGACTGGCACGTGGCTAGCAGCCTTCCTCTGCCATGCTCTTTCACCATGACGATCTCACTACGAGCACAAAAACCTGTTGACCATGCAGGGAGCCTTCTGACCCCAGCCTGATTGTCTTTGTTGACCATAACCTTATGCTTAGCACATGCTCCTTTCTTTGGTATTTCAAATGAATTGGTGGCCTTTGGACCAGGTTTTTCATTTCTCTTTGATTTTTTTTGTTTAATTCTCTTCTATGTAGGCTTCAATTTCACTATACTTAATTGACTTCTCTTAATGAACATATCTCCATGGATAGAGCAATTGCAGGAAACAAAGCACACTCTGACTTTACGTCAGCAGTAGTTGCCTGAATGTAAAATAGCAGCAGTGAGTGACAGTAGGAACTGTATGGGCAATTGCCTTCAATCCTGGCACCAATATAAGCCCAGGTGCCTTTGGCCACAGTGTGCTTGATTCAGAGCACACTTCCCTGATCTCCTGGCTCGTGGAGTCAATGCCTTTTATTTTACTAACATCTGTCCCCCACTCTAGAGAGATGTCAGAAGGGTTAGGTCAAAAACTGTTCTTCTGGGTAAAAGTTGGATTTGCAAATCATCTGTTTTCCTATGTCACTGTAGTGGAAAGCCTGCAACAGCGCAGAGATGGAAACATGCCTGCAGTTCTGACCCTAGAACAGCCAAGATGTATACAATATCTCATATATCAAAACGGAATCTGGGGTCTCACGGGGAAATGATAGGGCATGCTTTCCCAAAGCAAGGTTAGGTAAGGATTTTAGTTACTTTTTTAAGCATCATAAAGCCTTTGAGGATTCTAGTCCTTTTAAATATTAGATTGCCAATATGTAAACTACCATTGTTTGCATGGACTATCCCACCGACTCTCAACCAGGGGGTGCCCCGATGCCATGAACATTCTCTCCTTTATCTACAGAGATAGTTCACAGATGCTGGGGTCTTTTGTTCCCATTCCAATGATATCATCCCAGTCCTGTGAATATTACAGTTTCTAGATTTTCTTTCTGACTTCCAATGTTCTACAGTAACCGACCTCAAAAGTGAAGCTATGCACTTGTTAATTTGCTTCTGCTATGAAGAGAAGGAGGTGTGTTCTGGGTATCATCAGTCACCATTATGGATTTCTTATTTCTTTTAAAGCCAGAGGATTCCAAAGACTAAATGGTATGGCTATAAGGGGGGAAGAGGCATCAATTCTACATTGGAAATTAGAAAAAAAAAACTCTCTGAAGCATTATTTCATCATCCTTAGATACTGCCTTAAGCTATAGTACTAAATCTCTTTGCTCATTTATGAATTTCTGGGTTCCTGGGTATCTTTAGCTCTCACAGGAAAACAATTAATCCAGAACGGATGCTCATCCTTCATCCAGGAAGATCTCATTATTACATAGAATCCAAAAGAAAGCCAACTTGTCTTACTCACTGGCCTCATATGCATTTTATATAATTATACAAAGAAAAGAGAGAGAATTAAACAAGCTCCACTGTAGCCTTGTGTGCCTTCTAATACAGAAGCAGCATTGTTAGATGGTATCATTTTCAAAGGTGAAACATGAAAGCCGGTCTATCCTCCATCCCAAATTCAGTCTACCTAGCACATGCTGTCATGGTGCCATCTATCTCTCTGCCACACTATAGAGATTCATTTTGGTGTTTGTTAACATAACTGTCCCTTTAACATTCACTTCACAAAAAAAGATTATAAGCCAGGTCAATGTAAAGGCCTCACATAGCCTTACTCATTTTTCTACAGTGACATATTCTTGGAATGAACTGAAAAATGTCACAAGTGGGGATATTTATTAATGGCATAACCCAGAAGGTGGAAAACTGAGACAAAAATAAGTAAAACTTTTCTGTTCCCAGGGCAACCAGTAGGGTCTGGTAACCAAATCATAGGTGAAAGAGACAAAATTAGCCGCATGGGTGTTAAACTCTGTGGAGATCCCAGGAATAGATGCATCTCTTTACATGTCAAAAGTGTCTACTGTTGTATTTTTAGTGCATTTTGCAATGATGGTTGATGACGGACATCCTATAACACAGAAGGACCAGGCAATCTGTCATTAGCCCAGCCTTGAGCTAAGAGTACACGTTTAGAATGAAGTACAGAGAGGGCCCTTGTTGTGGAAAGCATTAAACAATGCACCATCCCACACTATCAGCGGCTACTCTTGGACACCAGCGACTTAGCTGCCTCCATGGCTAGCCCCAAGCAGTGACCACCCATCTAGTGGTTCTGTTGCTGTAGATTCTGCTCACATCGCCAGCCATCATCCACCTCTTGTGATCAGCAGTCCTAAATCCCAGCAACCCGGTAAAATCAAAACTCTAGAAGCTAGTAATTTTAAGTCAGATTTATATCAATAACTTCTCACCCCACAAAACATCCACACAATTTACACAGAGCCAATTGATATTGATATAAATTGCACACCTAGATAAGACAAATTGTCCTGCAATTATCCATCCCTTATAAGATATTCATAGCTACCTGAGGCTATTTAAGGCCACACAGAATCTGGATCATCTTCCTCTTCCTCCATCTTCCTACCTCCTTCTCCCTTTCCTCTCTCTCTCCTCTCTTCCTTGTCTCCCAAACTATTCAGCTCCATCTTCCCTGTCACTGCTCAATCACTGGCCCTAGCCTTTATTTTACAGCTAAGGTGAGGAAAAGTTTCACAAAAAGGCACCTGTGTCCATGATTCACTCCTCCACCACATGCCCCTCCTGGGAAAGTAAAATAAGCATCAAAATACAAGCAACACCAGGGCTATCCACAGGCCTTTACACAGAGAACTGGATCAAAGGTTTCTTCTTCATTTGCCTCCTTCCTTCAGAAGGGCCTGAGTTTGATCTCAAAAGCTGAGTGTGGTAGTATGCTAACAATTCCAACTGTAGGGAGGTAGATACGTGTCACTGAAGTTCACTAGCTAGCCAGCATAGTCTGATTGATGAGTTCCAGTCTAATAAGAGACCCCATCTCAAAAAATAAGGTAGATTGTACCTCCAAAGAAGAATACTCGAGGTGTCCTCTGACCTCAACATGTACACACATTACAACACCCACACACTCCTCTCTACCCCCTCTCTCCCTCCCTCCCTCTCTCTGTCTCTCCTTCCCTCCCTCTCCCCCCCCCCCCCCAGCCTCACTGCCACTTCTTTCTCTCTCCCAGTCCCTCTCAAAATAAAAAATGGAAATAATAAAATGCAGTAACAAATATTTTCAGACCGGTTAGAATAAGTATTAACAGGACAATTTGTGGTGTGTGTGTGTATGTGTGTGTGTGTGTGTGTGTGTGTGTGTGTGAGAGAGAGAGAGAGAGAGAGAGAGAGAGAGAGAGAGAGAGAGAGAGAGATTTCTCATAGAACTTGATCCCTTTCCTGATCAGGTAATCACAAATTGACATTAAAATAGCAGAGAGTCTTAGTCAGATCTGTTGCTGATTATCTTACAGCAAGACGAAAGAGGCTGATACGCAAATTCCACGTCAACTTTGGGCCTTAAAGACAGAACACCATTGGATTTTTACTGCATCTCTCAAATGCTTTTATTGTGTTCTCTTTTCTAGAAAGATCATCCAATTGCTCATCCATAGGGTTTTGCAAGATAGCATCCAACCTGGCCTGAGAGTTTCTGTCCCCACATGCTCATCACAAGTCCATAGGAAATAAAAATTTTCATAGCAGCTCTATGAATGAAAACCCCAACTAGAAACACACATTCATCTACAGATCAATGAGTGAGCAAAATGCATGATTTTAAAAAAACATAACACCCTTAACCATGCAGAATGCATGTCTGAAATAAATTACCAAAATATTTTCCAAACCAATACTGTTACTTTACAGCCCCAAAGCTACATCAAGAGTTCTGGAAATCCATTATCATTATCAATACTTAATGCTCATCCTCTGTCATGCTAGTGGACATACATTATACCTCATTATGGCTCAACTTGTATTTTCAGGAATAAACAGTGACTTTGAATAATCTTTCTGAGTTTGTAATCGTCACAGCTGTCTTTATCTTATTAAGTTGTAGGAATTCCTTATAATCCTGACAATGAATCCCTTCTCAGAACAGGTTCTGGGAACACTTTGTTCTGTCTGCTACTTTCTGTCCTATTTTTTCCCCAATATGTCCTTGGAACAAATGCTTGAGCTTTTAGCTTAATTTCCAGTATGTGTGTGTATATATCTTTTATGATTTTTATTTCAATATAATATCGTATTAATTCTTTGAGAATATGTTACATGCTTACAATGTATTTTGACTGACCTCAACATCTACTCCTCCTTGTAACTCCTTCAATATTCACCCCAACCCCTTCTCAACTCGTGTCCTTTTTTGTAATAGCTCATCTTATTTGTACTACCCATAAACTCATGGATATACTACTAGAGCATGGTCTACCTAATCAAGGCTGTGCCCTTAACAAAAATGGACTCTCCTTACCATAGAAGCCATCAGTTGTCCACATCTTCAGCTAAAGGTGGGTCACATCAGCTCCTCTCCACCCTGTGCCACTTAGTGTTACCTGGCTTGATCTTGTACATGTAGCTACAGTTACCGTGTGTTCCTGAGTGCACGAACGATTCCTGTCCTGCCTGGAAGAAACAACATCACCCCAGTGCTCTTGGACCTTTAGCTTCTACCATCTTTCTGTTCCATTTTTCTGCCATAGAACTCGAGATTCTGAAAAACGAGTACGATGTAGATGATCAATTAAAACATACCACAGACATTTGGTCTTTGTACTGTGACGAGTTGTTTGTTCATTAACCATCATATACTGCACAAAGAAACTTCTCTGATTAGACCTGAGGCCAGCAATAGTCTATGGGTAGGGATAGTTTGACTCTATGTCAACTTAGTGCAATAATAATAATAATAATAATAATAATAGAACCTCTAGGGGAGGGAGGTTCACCACTGGGACCTAGGAACTCCCCCAACAAGGGTTTTAAAGCTGCATTCGCAGTTGTAGACATATGTTTATTTTTATGAACAGGCCTCAAATCCAGTCAGAAGTTGATTTATTACCCACACAACATTTGTGTCACTACTGGGTCTGTGTGGCATATCTTGCCACGCATATCAGTATTGTAACTCACAGGGTTCGTGTCTAAGTAAGACTTTGCATGACATTTCACCCAGCAGCATGCACAGCGCCTTCTAGTACTATGAGAGCTAGCCAGCAGGTAGGAGCTTCTGTCATTACCAACTTACTTTCTCCATACACTGTGAGCAAGGTATATGATGTTTTCAGCAATGGAATCTCACCATCAAGTTTGGTGAGCGATTGAGAGCGGTAACAATAACATGTATTATGGACGTCTCCAGGACACCTCTGTTCAACTCTGTTAAGTATCCCATACCTGGCACTGGGCTTTTTATTTGGCAACCTGTAGCTTCTGGAAGGAGCATTATTCTCTGTGTGAGGTAATTTCAATTAAAGGCTTTTATATGAACATTAATATATATTGCTTACATGGGGACTTTAACTCACAGTTACACAATATCTACTAATTGTATACCAAGATATCAATTCATGCATTATATAAGTGTACTCATTGCTGTCTAGGAGAAATAAAGAAAATCATAGTGAGACATGCCAATATCTTAATATAGGAAAGCCAGGCATGGCAATGCATGCTTAGAATCTCAGCACTCAGGAAGCTGAGGAAGAAGGATTGTGACTTCAAGGCCAGCCTAAGATATGTAGTGAGACACTGTCTCAGAAAAATAGAAAGAAAGAGAGAGAGAGAGAGAGAGAGAGAGAGAGAGAGAGAGAGAGAGAGAGAGAGAAAGAAAGAAAGAAAGAAAGAAAGAAAGAAAGACAGAAAGAAAGAAAGAAAGAAAGAAAGGGAAGCAATCTTAAACATATTCAGAGAAGTATCCCTCAATGTTTCACTGTTTTCCAAGAAAACTATAATAGCAGTAACTATAATAACTGAATACAGTATATTAAGATTATAAACTGAAGCTCAGTGTATAGAATCTACTACCACTTGGATAAATGAGCACTGTGTCAAAATGATTTCTAAATATTTATGGTTATAACCCAAAATTAGATCTGCTCTTAACCATCATCAAAGAAGCTTCTTTTCACAGTGTGCAGAGATTAGTGCAGAGACTTGCAACTGGCCAAAGGTCACAGAGTAAATGAGTAGTGTGTGCAACCCTAAATTGTACATATATATCATCCCTCTAAGGTTCAGCTAATTTCACAGAAAATAGGTCAGAAAGAATTTAAGAGTCCAAGGTTGGGTAAGATTGTTCTGAAACAATGTCCTCTGGCCATAAAACAGTCATTGTACTCATAAATTCACTGAAGTTATAGTTTCTTACACAAGACCTGTTGCATCACGCATGAGGGTGGTTCTCAGATGGCCCCACTCACAGGGAATATTAGCAGTCAGTGGATTGTTCTTGGGGAGGAGATATTGTTATCTTCAGTGACATAGCCACTAGTAAGTACTCATCTCAGTAGAATACTGCTTGCTGGGAATAAGAATACCTTCAACCTTAGAGAGATGATAGGAAAGGGTAGAGGAGAGTGAACACTTAGTATATCCATCTATGAAATATCAAGCAGTTAAAAGCAGGATATTCTCTCCATGTCAATAATTTGGTTCAAAAATTAATCATAAGTAAAGATAGTAACAACTTAGTTGATGCAATAAAATTAGTATGATTCAAAAATAGAAATCTCCAAGTAACAACAGAAGGGATTATATGAAAATTTATAATTAAGGTATAATGGATAGAGGAGTGTAAAATATAATTCAATGTGATGAAAAATAGAACCAGCAGAAAATGGGAGAATGCAAGTATTAATAGACCACCATGAATTCTATGAAAGATAGTATATAATTTTATTCATTTCTTCCAAAGTATATGACTATAGTCCTTAATAGATCATCCACCTAATGAGCTATGCTCATACTAGAATCATGTTTTCATGCTGTATGCTGAAAGGGTGTCTTTTTACCCAGCCGCTGAACTATAAATTTCACAGATACCGGCATCAAGACAAGCATCATCTTTTGTCAAACTTGTCCCTCAGGATTTATGTGTTGGTCATAAATAAAATAGAACAGGAAAATAAACACACTGTGCTCATTAACCCTCCCATGGTTGTGATGTCATAGTAACCCACAGATCTTAATAGTTTAGAAAAATATCAGGGCCTAAGTGCTCAGTCATGCAGTCAACGCCCAGTCAACACCAGCCTTGCTCCATACTACCTTCATTTGTGATTCTAGCTAAAGGAAAAGCCCTTATCTAAGGCAAGTCTCCTTCTCTTGGCAAAATGGGAAGAATGATTACAAAACAATAGGTCTTAAATCATCTGTTCCAAAATAGCACAGGCCACTTCTTATTTCATTGGCCAAAACATGTTGAACAGCCATGCCAGTATCAACACTGTAATGATTATTACCCTCCAGCAGAGACATCAGGGTGACCTGAGATGAATGAGACTGGAGCAGGAGAGCCTAACTATCTGAAACCAACACGGTGATCCACTGCAGGCATGCTAGTTCCTAACCATTGTATTTTCATTATATCATCTCCAGACATAATCTGGAGATTATCTTAGTTCTTATGCAAATGTCTTATCAAACTGACTCTTCTCTAAGATTAAAGTTAATCAGACTCTGTTCCTGTTACCTTTCTTCCCTTTATATTATAATCTGCTTATTACTGTGAAACCTATTATCCTGATTTCTAAACTAGGTATCTTTACATATATAACAAACACATATTTTGATTCAAACATGAGTATCAATCTGTAGCTTAAAATAAACATCCTTTTAAAAAAAAACAGTTTTAAGCAATGGATAAAAGAAGTTGACAAACAATAAGCACTGTTTGGTAATGAGCTGTCATTTATCACAGAGAGGTGAGAGGTGAGGGGTTCCCAACTGAAAGCTTCTACCTGTTTATCAAGATATTAACATGGAACAGTTTGAAGACCTGGATTGAAACAGAGAGAAGAAATGTCACAAGTCAGTGTTTATTAAACGGGTGAGGTACAAATATACCCATTAGTGATCTTCAATGATGAGTCGATACATAAATCATCTTTGAAACACTACCCTGCATTTCACATATGATTGGTACCCATGGCATAATAAGCCACACATTGGATGAGGAGGTAGAAAGGATCCCTGCAGCAACAACAGTGGCAGTGGAACCTTACACATCCATAGTCAACGTAGCAGATGCATGGGCGCCCTCACCTCAACTTGCATCCCTTTTTACTCTAAGGAAAACTCGCATCACTATCTTCCTTTTATATGAATAGAACAGAATGTTATGACCTTAAGTGGTTTTCCTGAGATCACACAGCTATTTAGATATCCTGATGTTATTACATGATAACACAGTATTTAGTAATGGTTTTACTGTCATTCTCTTGGACTATGTCCACTAAGATAAAACTTTCAGCCTCAATTTAATGGCAAGTATACCTGTTGAAGTTTTTATCTCATTCTTCCACTTACCAATTCAAATTATGGGCAACTAAGCTTTTTTTTTTAAATCTTAATTTAATGTTTTAAATGACTTTTAGCATCAAGACTTAGAAACAAAACTTTTTAGACAGTGAATTCCTGTTTAATGAGTGAAGTCAACTACTAATGTCTTAGAGAGACTATTATTTGTTTTAATATATCAAAGGACACTCTTACTGAGGGATGACCCGGTAGTCCTTTTATGAATACAGCAAGGACCTTTCATGTCATCATGAACTTAATACTGCCTCTTGTGTTTTCTTTTGCAATCTCTTTGATTGGATTATGTTCAAGGATATAGGGGCCTCTTGTCTTTTGAGTTCATTTAAGAGTTCATTTTCCAGCTTTGACTGTTGAGCTCAGGAATTTCGACAGCAATTAATCAGAACTATCCATATCGGAAACGTCATTAATCTTTACCAGACAGAAGCGATTATGTTTGCAGCTCCACTTCAATGTGCTCTTTGGAAGTAGGATTTTGCCATTTTGCAAATGTTTTGAAAGGAAGTCACAGCTTTGAAGTAAAGTGGAAGAAACAATCTTAAAGAATTAGAATGAAAATCTGAGAGTCATTCAACTGGTCCCGGAAGGAAACATTTGTTTCTGCTACAGGTTGTAAGAACAGTCACTTCAGGCTTGAATGCCATCCAAGTGTGCATGTGGACATATGGTTACTTATGGTCCAGGTTCCAGCCCTGAGCCCTTTCTTGCCCTCCCAGTCCCTCGCCCCACCATGAGCTCATTTCTTCCTGAGCTCAATTATCACCTCAATGCCTCGGTGTGTATGACTCATGGATTCATTCACTTACCCACCACGTATTGAATTCCCACTGCTGTAATAACCATCATCACGATGGCTTCCATTTGTTGAGGCCACAATTCTGCCAAACCCTGAGCTAATGCTCCCTTTGCATGGAGAGGGTGAGGAATGGTGGTTAGGATACCATGGGCTCTGAATACCAATACCTTACAAATCCTCACTCTGCTACTTGCAAGCTGAGTAGCTGAAGACAACTCATGCAGTTCTCTGGGACTTGGATTTGCCTCCCATCAAAGGGTATGGAAAGTCAGCCTTAGATGTTTTGTTTTTGAAATTAATTACATGCATTAAAATTGATTAGAATTAATTGTATGGATGAAGAGAATTTATGTAAAATGTCTTAGTACCTTATTTTAGTGAACTTATTAATAGTGCTAATTTAAATAATTGTGGATTATTGCCCTTCCCCTTTATACAATACCTTAATATTCCTAGGATGTAGGTACATTTTTATCTTTTTTTTTTTTTTTTGGTTTTTCGAAACAGGGTTTCTCTCTGTAGTCCTGGCTGTCCTGGAACTCACTCTGTAGACCAGGCTGGCCTCGAACTCAGAAATCCGCCTGCCTCTGCCTCCCAAGTGCTGGGATTAAAGGCATGTGACGACGACGACGACGACGACGACGACGACGACACCACCACCACCACCACCACCACCACCCGGCTTAAAGGCATGTGACGACGACGACGACGACGACGACGACGACGACGACGACGACACCACCACCACCACCACCACCACCCGGCTTTTATCTAATTTTAAAAACAGGTCTATGTTCTTAGTCCTCATGAGGAGGGTCTCTCAGGATAATGGCCTGAAGGGAACAATGCATTGTTACAAAATGTAGCCAATCATGTCCTCAAACTGCAGGAATAATCATATAAGGTGAGTATGGCAAATCTAGTATCATTAAAAAGTGCTGGAGTTATAGATCCTGATGTTCTACTTGTATCCTGGTGCCCATCTCCTGTTCAGGGTTATATGTTAGAGCTGGAAATACATTAAAAACAAAAGCATGAGGATACTAGCATTTACCGTACCCCCCCCCCCAGGACGATAAGGAAGGGGACATGACTCTGGTAACAGGCTGAGCTGTATTCCTGTGAAGTATACATTTATCATCCATCACCTTCCTTACTTATCTGCTGCTATTTTGGGGTCAGTTCTTTAAAAGTCTCAAACTGGGTAAATTCTTTCTCACGCTGTAATTAATTGGAAACACCCACACTGGAGCCATCTTCATTGTTTGCCAGATGGAAGCAGCTATTTGTGAGCTAAGGTGAGTTTCACTGTTTGGGGAATGTGTTGTGGGTAAAGACAAGACTTTAAAGAAAGTGAGCAAAATAATCCTCCTCTGCCGGCTCAGTTAGAACAAAGCAGCAGGCATGGTTGATCAGTCCAGGATGAATTTTTTCGTTACTGCTCTCCAGTCTGAGGACCTCCTGCCTTCATCCTTATTACTTTTTTTTTAATTTGAGTCACCTAATGATGCCTTACATTTTTTATTGGTTATTTTATTTATTTACATTTCAAATATTATCCCTTTTCCCTGTTTGTCCTCCACAACCCCCATCCCATATGCCCTCCCCTGCTTCTATGAGGGCACTTACCTACCACCCACCCTCCCACTCCCTCCTCAATGCCCTAGCATTCCCCTACACTGGGGCATCAAGTCTTCACAGGACCAAGGGCCTTCCCTCCCATTGATGCCAGATAAGGCCATGGTCTGCTACATATGCAGCTGGAGCCATGGGCCCTTTCATGTGTACTCTTTGATTGGTGGTTCCATCCCTGGGAGCTCTGGGGAATCTGGTTGGTTGATATTGATGTTCTTCCTATGGGGCTGCAAACTTATGCAGCTCCTTCAGTGCCTCCTCTAACTCCCCCATTGGGGTCCTCATGCTCAGTCCAATGATTGGTTGCAATCATCCACATCTGTATTGGTCAGGCTCTGGCAGAGCCTCTCAGGAGATAGCTGTATCAGGCTTCTGTCAGCAAGCACTTCTTGGCATCAGCAATAGTGACTGGATTTGGTGTCTGCATAGGGGATGAATTCCCAGGTGGAGACATCTCTGGATAGCCTTTCCTTCAGTCTCTGCTCCATTCTTTGTTCCTGTATTTTCTTTAGACAGGAGCAATTCTGGATTAAACTTTTGGATATGGGAGGGGCCATGCCTAACCACTGGATTTGGACTCTACAGGTTCTCTTTCCTTTGTTGTTGGGTAGTTCAGCTAATGTCATCCCCGTTAGGTCTTGGGAGCCTCTTGCTAAGGGACTTCTGCTGTCTGACAGCATTCCTAGAACTGATGCTTCTCATCCTGTCCTGAGCTAGGTCTGTCCCTCACACAGGCTAGTGTAGCAATACAAGTTATTGTGCCATAGTAACTTGCCATTACTTCTGCTCCATAGATTTCATGAAGAATTGTCAAGATGATGCTTCAAAAATAGAAGTCAAATAAGTCATTCTAGTGTAAGAACTAGCTAGCCTTTCCACTGGACTCAGCAAAGTTTACCTCTCTTGTGTAATGGCCTAGGCTCCTGAACTATTCCAAAGCAAGCTCCTTTCAACCAGCCTAATAGCTCTCTGCTATGCTCTTATCCATCCCACTTCACCTGCATGGCCACCTGTACTACGCAGAAACATTAGAACAGTGGTTCTCAACCTGTGGGATGTGACCCCTCTGAGAATTGAGGGATCCTTTCATTGACATTAACTAAGACCATCAGAAAACACAGAGGAGCAGTAAAATGAACCAACCAGTACCCCCAGAGCTCCCAGGAATCAAACCACGATACAAAGAGTACACATGGAAGGACCCATGGCTCCAGCCACATATGTAACAGAGGATGATTTTGTTGGACATCAGTGAGAGGAAAGGCCCTTGGTCCTGTGAAAGCTCAGTGCCCCAGTATAGGGAAATGCTAGGTCAGGGAAGCAAGAGTGGGTAGATTAGTGAGCAGGGGGATAGGGAGTTGGAATAGGGGATATTTGAAGGGGAAACAAGGAAAGGGGATAACATTTGAAATGTAAATAAAGAAAATATCTAATAAAAAGAAAACACAGTTACATTATGATTCATAAGAGTAGTGTAACTATAGTTATGAAGTACAAACTAAATAATTTTATAGTTGGGGGTCACTACAATATGAGGAACTGTATTAAAAGGACACAGCACTAGGAAGGTTAAGAACCACTGCCTTAGAACCTTTGTCCTGGTTATTTATTTAGAAAAGTCCTTAGAAACCTAGGGCTGACCTAACTCTTGCTGTCCCCCTCTCTTTTCCAGATCTTCCCCCAAAAGCTTCCTTCTCGATGACACTTCCCCAGGGTTACCAAGTTAAATATGGCCTTTGTTTGAGTGAGTATGTATGTGTATATATGCATGCATACTATTCCTGGTCTTTTAACTACAGTCAGCATCTAGGTGACATTGAAACTAAACCATGTTGCAAAATTAAAACAGATTTCAAATAATTAAAGACGTTCTAATTATGCTGGGGCAGTAGGAATAGATAAGCTTTCTTTGGACAAACAGCCCCCTTAGTTAACCTGTTCTCAGTTCCTCCTTAGCACTTACTACCTTCAAAAGTGGCTAACATTTGCCTGTGGCTTGTGTTAACTAGTTGTCTGTTAACTCCCAAAGCACTGTGAAAGGATGTAAATCTATTACATGCTCACAGTTTCTAAAGGCCTGAAATATTGTCTGCCACTACAGGAGACTCTTAGCGAATATTTGTTGAATGGAATAAATAAACAACATGAAAGAATCAAAGATGATCTCAAAACTTCCCCCAGTGTTTGAGAAGGAGAATGTTTGATATCTTCAAACAATGGCAAAAGTTAATGTGTTAAAATTTTAATTGAAGCCATGTAATTCTGGATTGTTTGTTGTTTGGAAGGCATAGTAAGATCCATTTCTACATTCCTTCCTTCAAAGAAGCAAATGTCTATATCAGGATCACCAAGGGATTCTCCTGTCTTCTACCCTCAACTACCTTTGACTGCCTTACCTTTATCTTTACAAAGATCAGATAAAGTTCCTTCTAAAATCTGTCTACTTCTACCTTCACTCCAACGTAAAAGTCACATTTGCAAGAGATTCGTAAGTACACTAACAATATCTTTTGTGCCTGAATATATTCTAGAAATATGCATTTTTCCTAACATATTCACCTCACAGTCTACAGTTAGCTCACTTACTTGTTTAACTATGCCCCGTTCTTGTTTTGTACCTGGGATTCTGTTATCCACCTTTGGCTTCCCAGCAGCTAACATGGCACCTGACACTTGGAGGGCATTGTTATGCATTCATTGATCTGAATTAAGTTGTATTTGACTTCATGACCAATGATCTTTCTCTACCCAGTGCACCAATACAGTATGAGCTGTGTGGTGTGTCATTCCACTTTAACACTGTGAGTTTCAGCATTGTGCTATCACTGGTATGTTCTATCAATTGTTTTGCTTACTAATACTTTATTTTCTTCCATTCTTACCCCACTCCTGACACTAAATAACTTCCAGCTTTCAGTTGTTACACTAATACAAGTTACTCTATTCTTTGCTATGTCAGAAATATTTAACCTAAACTTGATTATTTTTATTTTAAGCTGTATGTGCAAGTATGCAGTATATCTAAGTCAGGGTTTCTATTCCTGCACAAACATCATGACCAAGAAGCAAGTTGGAGAGGAAAGGGTTTATTCAGCATATACTTCCACATTGCTGTTCATCACCAAAGGAAGTCAGGACTGGAACTCAAGCCGGCCAGGAAGCAGGAGCTGATGCAGAGGCCATGGAGGGATATTACTTACTCAATTGCCTCCCCTGGCTTGTTCAGCCTGCTCTCTTATAGGACCCAAAGCTACCATCCCAGAGATGGTACCACCCACAAAGGGGCCCTCCCCACTTGATCATTAATTGAGAAAATGCCCCACAGCTGGATCTCATGGAGGTACTTCCCCAACTGAAACACCTTTCTTTGTGATAACTCCAGCATGTGTCAAGTTGACATACAAAATCAGCCAGTACACAGTGGATATGAAGATTGGGGGATAACCTGGCATATCAGTCCTTACCTTCTACCTCATTTGAAACAGATTCTTGTTTGCTATTGTGTACACCAAGCTAACCGGCCTATGAGCTTCTGGGTATTCTCTTGTCTCTGCATCCCATGTTCCTATATGAGTTCTGAGATTATAGACAACTACACATTTACCGGCATCCTGAGACCTTGAGCTCAGATCCTCATACTTGCACTTCAAGCATTTTACCCACAAAGCCATCACTTCAGCTCCTAAATTGAGTTCTTTAACTTAGGCTAAAGGAAATGATTTAAAGTGAATTTGAAGCTATCAAATATAATCATTTTAGATGAATCCTCTGCAATGATACTACGCCATAATATATGTCATATGTGCATTATGCCATACATGTCATGCATGTATGTCAACATACATATAGAATATATGCATGCATACATTTACCCATGTATCTACCAACCTTCCCCCAAATATGTAGGACAGATTTTAATAGATTTGTTTCTATTAGTTTTGATTCTTTAATATTTGGAGGCTCCTGAGAAAGTCCACACTGGGCATCACTGAACAGTTGGTCTATGGCAGCCTGTATTTTCTGGTTTGAGTTAAACATAGTTTATTCAAAAATGCCTTTTCCATACGCTTAATATCTTTTTATATTCAACTAACTGTACCCAATTTCTACTATATTTCCCTTTCTTTTTTTTCATACTTCTGAGCCTCCTTGGGGTCTAAATCTTTTTAACATAAAAATGATTAGAAATAACTAAAATATATCTTACTATGCAGGCAGGACACAGCTATCCAGATTGGCACTGGCTGGAAAATATCTTACATTTTATCATCCACACATACTTGTCCAGAGTCTTCTATAATGAGAGAAACCAATGTGAACTGGAAAGTCTCTCCAGCATATAACTATCTGACCCCACTTTGGTCCATCAAAATATAAATGGATAGCCTTTTGTTCCTCACCCTTTCCCAGCATGTTTCTTCCGTTCAGCGTAGAATCAGCTAATTCAAATGACAGACTCATTTGATTTAAGATGTGCTGACCCCTCCCCATCAGTAGTTCCAAATTGCCCCCCACCCTTAAATCACCATTTCAATGAGGTATAAGGAGAAATGAGCTAACATTAGTGAAAATCGCAAAGGCAAGTTTCTCTTCCCATTGCCGATAGTATTGCAAGATGATCTTCATAAAGTACAAAAGCCAATAGGGTTCTGCTGGAGGTTGTTGCCAGAGTGAAGTGCTCAAAGTTATGAGAAGCTCACATTATCATTATGTATAGATGGGAGGGCTGTGAAACTAACTCTTCGAGCACATCCTGCTTACCTTTGGCTCAGATGACATCTGTATTTCAGCATATGTCAGCAAGTCTGCATACTTTGGCAGAGCAAATGTTCTTTATTCCTTTCATGAACATCCTAAGAGGAATTATGCAATCCCAAAGATTATCACAAGGAATTCATGTTGGCAAGAGGCCAAAGCAGAGCAGTACTTGCTGGCGGAGGCAAGCACTGAGTTAGATTCACTGCTGGAAGATTACACTCTGTCTTCAGCTTAATTTAGATTTTATAACTTTCCTGGAGCTCACCTGGCCTGGCTCAACTAAACTGGTTTAACAGATCAGTTAAAGTTTTAAAACTATCCAACGTCTCAAGATTTTAAAATGTCATTTTGTTCAATTTCTCTTGGGATGATGTATGTGGAGAACAAACATTTTCCAGATATAAAGATATCTACACAGGACAAAATTCAGCAAAAACATCAATAATAAATGACACAAGGCATGCATTTGTTCATATTTGCCGGCAAATGGAAGAAGAGAAAAGCAGTGGTGTTCACACACAAGTGAAGTAATGGTCTCTGAACAGTGGATTCCTCAAAAGTAGTTAGAAAGTCATGCTACAATAAAGAAGAACAAGAAGGGACCTACACTCAAAAGTAGAGATGAGAATCAGGAAATCAAATGTTCCAGGGACTCAGTTTCTGCATACATCAAGTCTTAAAGGACCACAGATGTTGTATGTGATGGTCTGAGTAAGAATGATCCCGATAGGGTCATATATTTGAAATCACCATGGAGTGGAACTATTTGAAAGGATTAGCATTGGAAGGTGTAGCCATTTTCAAGAAAGTATGTCACTAGGGTTGTGCTTTGGGGTTTCAAAAGCCCATGCCAGCCCCAAACTTCCTTCCTCTCTCCCTCTTTTCTCTCCCTGCCTCTCTCTACCTCTTTCCCTCCCCCTTTTCCCTTTCCCTTTCCCCTTCCCTCTCCCTCTCCTTCTCCCTCTCCCTCCCTTGCTCCCCTACCCACTCTCTCTCTACCCCTCCTGCTTGCAGATCATGTTGTAGCTTTCAACTACTTCTCCAGCACTATGCTGCCATGCCTGCCACCATGTTCTTTGACAGGAAGATAAAGGCCCCTGAAACTGTAAACAAACCCCCAACTAAGTGTTTTCGCTTATAAGGATTGCTATGTTTATGTTGTCTCTTCTCAGCAATAGACAGTGTTTAAGACACTGTCTAAGACACTGTCTTCTTTATGTTTTCTAATGCAGTGATAAGTGCAATCACAAAATCCACTTGTAAGGGGAAACGGTTTATTTTATCTTACATGTCCAGGAAACAGTCCATCACTGAGGGACATTAGGGCAGAATCTCAAGGATTCAAGGCAGGAATGTGGAGGCAAGAACTGAAGTAGAGTTCATGGAGGAGTCCTTCTTATTGGCTTGCTTGTATGATTTAATCAACTGCATTCTTATGGAACCCAGAACCACATACAACCTAGAACCACCCATGCCCAGGGGTAGTACTACCCTTCTAGTGGGATGGAACCTTCCACATCAATAATGAATCAAGTAAATGCACTACACCCTTGCACAGATAATCTGATGGAGATATTTTCTCAATTGAGGTTTCTCTTCTCAGACAATTGTGTCTTGTGTGAAGTTGAAAAAACACAACCAGGACAGATGCCAACCTAGACTGCTGTCTCCAGGAAAACTGTCTGCCATAGGTAAAGGAGAAAGAACAAAGTTAAAAACAAACAAACAAACAATAACCCACAAAACAAAAACATGTGAAAGAATTATTGCCCACCAAGCCAGGTCTACAGAGATTACTGGAGGTAGCACATTGCTGAAGAGAAGAATACGCATAGCTAAAGGCTTTAGAAAGAAACTAAATGCAACTGTTATCACTGAAACACAATCTACAACTAAGAACACAAAGAGCAAAAAGGAAAAGACTGTAATCAATACAGACCTTCAGTAATAACTTTAAATATTGATGAGTTCAAGTCTCTGATAAAAATGAATTAAGATACAAAATTCATCTTTCTGCTTTTGACAAGATAGTAAAGCAAAAGGCAAGTACGTTATGGATGAGTCATCCACACTTGTAGAGCATTCCTAGGGGATGCACCACTGATCCCTCATTTCACTGTGAGCAACAAATGTAATACTGGCCAGATGCATGAGATCTGGGAAAACATCTAGTCTCGTAACTCCAGATCTGAAGCAAGATAATGAGGCTTCCAGCTTCACTAAAAATTTCATTTGAATTACTAAAAAACAAAAGATACAAAGATCACATGGTGATCAGGGAGTTTCATTTTCTGGCACACGGGTAAGATGACATTTTCTTGTAACTGGAAAGGACATACTGAAGTCTGTCTCTGCTCTCATCCTGATTTATCTCAACTATCTCACAACTGAGGTCTTCTTCTTCTTCTTCTTCTTCTTCTTCTTCTTCTTCTTCTTCTTCTTCTTCTTCTTCTTCTTCTTCCATTTTCACATGTTATGCATGTATAGTCTTGTGGGAGATACTTAAATATTTGTGGTCATGCATATCTGTGGTACAAATGCATGAACTTGATATTATCCTCAACTGTTCTTGTTTGTATAGCCTATTCATTGATTCAGGATCTTTCAGTCAAACCCAGATCTCACCAACACCACTAGTCTCAGAATCCAGCTTGTTCTGGAGATCTCTTTTCTCCCCCATCCCCAAGCTATAGGGCTCCTGTCACACTCATCTACATAGAGGCTTTGGTGATCCAAACTCCAGTTCTCATGATCACCTGGCAAGCACTTTTACTGCTGAGCCAAATCACCAAACCTCAAGAAAATTGCTAATGGAAGTATTTTAGCTGCTTTATTATAACCATAGAATTCAGAGATAAAGCCTGTGAGGGCAGAGAAATAAACTAAATGTATTTCTAAAAGTTGGTATGGCTAAGTCAAGGAGAGAGAGAGAGAGAGAGAGAGAGAGAGAGAGAGAGAGAGAGAGAGAGAAGGAGACTCAATGCTAAATGGAAGGGGGGTTGAGAAAGTCCACCTAGAAGGTGAGAAATGAAGCATCTTGTAATTATTTCAGAATGAGTAAGTGTGTAGAGTGTGCACATGTGTATGTTCTGAGCCAAAATATTAGATAAGTGCATGAAGAAATGAAGGTATACCTCAGTCCTCAATGCTGAATTACATCTCTGATGGCTCCTCCAGATTGTAATGTTCTTACTAATACTACTGGCCAGTTGTGATCATAGTCATGAAACTAAAGGTAGAATAACTATAGCCATAATTGGGGGATGTGACAATGGTGAATACTTGAGGCAATGGTACTCAGAGACCCGAGTCAAGCACCCAACAAGGCATCAAATAAAAGAGCACTCAATGGGGCCAACATGACTGAATAGCAAGTCATATTTAGGCTGGGAGAGGATTGGGGCTCTGAAGCAGATATACCTACTGTACCAACAGTGAGACAGATTATTCAGGAGAATCATCTTATTTCTGTGAGATATGCTACTTCCCAGCAGGAAAGCTCATGTGTTTTAGTAAAAAGAGCTGGTCAGATATGGTCTAAATGTGAGATCTACCACATAATTCTATGTCACCTTGGATAATGACCTTCCTTCCCTGGGCCTTAATTTATTCATCTATAAACTGAAATTAAGTCAAGTCACCACTCAAGGTAGTACCTGATAAGTAAGTGAATAAATAAATAATAAAGAATGAACTAGTTTTCTAAAACACCTTCTTGTCCCTTGGTATGTCCTGAAGAATTAGGGTTCAAATTGTCATTACAGACAAGCACCCGTTTCTATATTGGATCAGTTTTTGTCTTGAATCTGGCTTGATGTTGTCTTAGTTAGTGTTCTAATGCTGCGACATCGTGACCAAGATAACTCTTATAAAAGAAAGCATTTCATTGGAAGGCTTATTTACAGTTTCAGAGATTTAGTTCATTATCATCACAGAGGGGAACATGGCAGCACTCATGACACTGGAGCGGTACCCTCTTAAGAAGCCTCTCAAGAATGCTACCAGGTGCTAAGCCCCTCTGCACATAGGTGCATAAACTCAAACCCAAGGGCTATTAGGGGAAAGGAAGGGCAGACTGAAGCAGAAGCAGCTGAACATATTCCAGTGAAAACAGAAGGTCTTGACTCGGGTCTCTGAGTACCATTGCCTCAAGTATTCACCATTGTCACATCCCCCAATTATGGCTATAGTTATTCTACCTTTAGTTTCATGCCTATTATCACAACTGGCCAGTAGTATTAGTAAGAACATTACAATCTGGAGGAGCCATCAGAGATGTAATTCAGCATTGAGGACTGAAGCATACCTTCATTTCTTCATGTACTTATCTAATATTTAGGCTCAGAACATACATGTGGGTAGATGGCATTGACCAAAGAGGCAAATTCCCTTTGGGCAAATCTCTTAAAACTTCAGAAGAACCTAGATGTTCCTGTAGTTTCATTCCATACAGGACAGCGAGAGCTGAACTGTGAGTCTGCTCACTCTAGTGTTTTTATTTTACATCACTAACCTTCTGCCTCAAGTGTACACCCTGGTCTCCAGTCTGTCAGCCATAATCCATAGACTCAGAGCCAGTATCCCAGTTAGTGGCTGTTTAAAGCTGAGCCTACCCACTTCAACCTTAATACTACTGTGTAGCACAAAAGATTGCATGACTGAAGCCATGTGTTCAGTTTCTAGTGCATCATAAAATCAGGCATGTGGTGCCTGTCTGTAATCCCAGCATTGGGAAATAAAGGCATGAGGACTTCAAGGATATCCTCAACCACATAGGGAATTCAAAGTCAACCTGGAGTATGTAAGAAAAAAATGGGACTATGGGAAAAAATTATTTAAATTCTTCTTTTTTTTTAGTTTTTTTATTCGATATATTTTTTATTTACATTTCAAATGATTTCCCCTTTTCTGGCCGCCCCCTCCTCAAAAATCACATAAGCCCCCTTCCCTCCCCCTGTTCTCCCACCCACCCCTTCCCACTTCCCTGTTCTGGTTTTGCCCTATACTGCTACACTGAGTCTTTCCAGAACAAGGGGCCACTCCTCCGTTCTTCTTGTACCTCATTTGATATGTGGATTATGTTTTGGGTATTCCAGTTTTCTAGGTTAATATCCACTTATTAGTGAGTGCATACCATGATTGATCTTTTGAGACTGGGTTACCTCACTTAGTATGATGTTCTCCAGCTCCATCTATTTGCCTAAGAATTACATGAATTCATTGTTTCTAATGGCTCCATTGTGTATATTATACCACATTTTTTGCATCCATTCTTCTGTTGAGGGATACCTGGGTTCTTTCCAGCTTCTGGCTATTATAAATAGGGCTGCTATGAACATAGTGGAGCATGTATCCTTATTACATGCTGGGGAATCCTCTGGGTATATCCCCAGGAGTGGTATAGCAGGATCTTCCAGAAGTGAGGTGCCCAGTTTTCTGAGGAACCACCAGACTGATTTCCAGAGTGGTTGTACCAATTTGCAATCCCACCAGCAGTGGAGGAGTGTTCCTCTTTCTCCACATCCTCACCAACACCTGCTGTCTCCTGAATTTTTAATCTTAACCATTCTAACTGGTGAATGGTAAGGTGAAATCTCAGGGTTGTTTTGATTTGCATTTCCCTAATGGCTAATTGAGTTGAGCATTTTTTTAAGATGCTTCTCTGCCATCCGAAGTTCTTCAGGTGAAAATTCTTTGTTTAACTCTGTACCCCATTTTTTAATAGCTTTAAACAGCCACTAACTGTGTGTGTATGTGTGTATACCACGTGTATCCCTAAAACTGGAATCATTCATGGTTATTAGCTACTATGAGGTTGCTGGAAATTGAACTCTGGTCCTTTGCAAGAGTCCTAGTAGTCTTTACTGCTTGTCTATCTCCCTAGCCACAACACCCAGGTAGGAAGCCCCTGGGTCCAGGCTTAACTTAAGGATGAAATCTAGACTTTTGAGAAAAAGAAAAATCATCTTTTAGGCACATTTCTTGTGATATATATTTTTTTATTTTTATTTTTTGAAATGAATTTGAAGTTACGTTTCTGGACATACCTTGGAGGCCAAAGTTTTTTGTAATAAGTGAATTGTTGCAGGTTATTCACCTGAGGGTAGGGTTGGCATCCACATAAAGAAAGAAGCCCATAAGGGCACATGTTTGAAGAGATGAACACACCACCTCAAGAGCAAGAGGCCAAGGGAAGAACTGGAGTCAGACACAGCTTTGCTGCTTGGAGAGTGGGCAGGGCACTTTTACTTTCAGCCTGATTGGATTGAGACAGCAAATGGCTGGCTGAGAGTGTCCCCCTCTGTATTTGTCAGGCACTAGCAGAGCCTCCCAGGTGACAGCTATATCCGGCTCCTGTCAGCAAGCACTTGTGGGCATCCATAATAGTGTCTGGGTTTTGTAACTGTATATGGGATGGATTCCTAGGTGGGGTAGTATCTGGATGGTCTTTCCTTCAGATTCTGCTCCACACTTTGTTGTCTCTGTATCTCCTTCTGTGGGTATTTTGTTCCTCCTTCTAAGGACTAGAGTATCCATACTTTGTTCTTCGTCCTTCTTGGGCATCATTTGATATGTGAACTGTGTCTTGGGTATTCAAACTTCTAGGCTAATATCCACTTATCAGTTAGTGCATACCATGAGTGTTAATGGATGAGATAGAGAAAGAACTAACTGGGATACTGGCTCTGAGTCTATGGATTATGGCTGACAGATTAGAGACCAGGGTATACACTTGAGGCAGAAGGTTGGTGATGTAAAATAAAAACACTAGAGGGAGGGGACTCATAGCTCAAGGTAAAGGAGTCTGGGTGTTGTAGAATCTGAGTATGTGCCACTTTATGACAGTTTTCTCTCTGCAGTAGACCTCTATCATCTTGGATTCCACTCTGGGAACCTCTACCGCTGATGCCAGTCTACAGCAGCATGGCATAATGGAGATAATGTTTTACCATGATGTCTAAAATGGAATTGGGCCTCTCATCCAAGTTTAGTAATAAGAGATGTGGTGTACGCATTTGCTGTTCATTCTTCTGATATATGAGTTTCTCATTTCTAATTTAACTCCAGTCATTCTGAGTTATCTGACATCTTTTAGCTTTCTTACCTGAACCATCAAGGTAATGGTGCTTTGAAAAACAATCTGTCTCACATCCAACCCAGCTCGCCCTCAGTGCAGAGTAGATAGTTCCCGTTCACAGTCCTCAGCATAAATATTTTCTTGTGGACTCTAATCTATAACTCTTAGGTATCTGTCCATATGGACCTTCCCAGACATCTATGTAAAGGAGCCAGGGTGGCATTTGCAGGCCCAGGAACTCAAAGCCGTGCAAATAAGCATAAGATACATTAAAAAAAAAAAAAAAAAAACCTCTTCCTAATGGGCTCAGATTCTGGCCTGCTTTGATAGTGGATGATGCTAATATTTTCATCTGCAGCACCTTCCTCTGTCTGTCTTTAATAAAAGAAGGTCCCCATCCCACTTATCAGCATCTAAGTGTATGAAAAGAGAATGTTCTCTGGGGTCCACTTGATGTGGTTAAAACAAAGCTGCAGATTCTACTAGGCAATCCTTCAGCTGAAGGAAAAGGCATGAAAAGGGGAGGCCTTAATGTGAAATTTTTACATGTGGCAAACAGGTCTTAATTAGACAACAACAACAAACAAGAGGATGTCAGCAAGCGGGTCCAAGGCCACAGAGGGAATTAATCCCATAATGAAAGCCTCAAAGCTGGAAAGAGACACCCAGCATTTTAAATTTGTACTAAATTAACTCCAAGCCAGCAGCTTCTCCGGGACGCCCAGTTTCTGTAGGCGGTCTGGCTCTTTGCAGCCATCTTGCCAACTTCATTTCATCACCGTCTCCCTATCATGTATCTGGCCTGGCTCCTGATGGGTTTCTTAGGATGTATATTCAATATGACAAATACTAGGCCAGGGAGATGACTTGGTTTTTGAGGCATTTGCTGGACAAGCATGAGGACCTGAATTCGGTTCACTAACACCAACATTAAAGATGATTGTAATATAGACCTGTATTCCCAGCATTTGCGTTCAGGGGCTCAGGAAGAGACAGGCAGGGGATATGGTTGAATTGATCAATTGGTGAGCCCTAGGCTTTAGAGAGACCTTGTCTCATATAAAAAGAGAATGGTTAAGGAAGAAGGAAGGCCCCTGACATTGACCTGTGGTCACAAGTTTGTGAGAGTACACACACACACACATGCACACACACACACACACACACACACACACACACAGACACACAAAATTACAAATTTATTGAGTTCAGTGGGTCTCTACAGGGCTCAGCAGTCAAGAGTACTGGCTGCTCTTCCAGAGGGCCTGGGTTCAATTCTCAGCAGCTCACAGCTCTCTTTGGTTCAAGTCACAGGGGATATGACACCGTCACACAGACAGACATTCAAGAAAAACATGAATATGCATAAAATAAAATAGATAAATTATGAGAGAGAGAGAGAGGGGGAGACAGGGAGAGAGAGAGAGAGAGAGAGAGAGAGAGAGAGAGGGAGGGAGAGGGAGAGGGAGAGAGAGAGAGAGAGAGAGAGAGAGAGAGAGAGAGAGAGAGAGAATCCTGTAAGAATAACCAGATAATAAACTTAACTTAAAATTAAAGGCAGAACTTTCCTAATGCTAATGTGTTAAGTAGATGGCGGGAGTCATTTAAAATGTCTGTGTCCCAGGCCCACCCCACACCAGCAAATCAGAATCTCTTCAACAGCATCAAGCTCTATTTTAAACACTTTGGATAAAACAGAAAACAGAGTACATGAAGTTCCCTTTTAAACCAGGATCTCTGTTGAAAGTGACAGATATCTAACTTTAGCTAGCTTAAGCCAAAAAGGAAATATATTGACTCTAGTATTTGAAAAGTCTAGTAGAGGAAACTAGCTGCAGGCACGGTGGAACCCAGGATTCAAACAGTGACATTAGGGATCAGAGGGCCCTGTGTGTCAACTCTGTTTTCCTTTACATTGACTTTATTCTTAAGTTCAACTCAAGGCATTCTCCAAAGTAATAATGATAGTTTTAAAAAATCTTACTGTGTTTCAAGGAGAACACTTTCCTCATATGTAGTATACCATCTCTAGGATGATAATGGATAGGAAAAATTATCTCAATGTACCCTGTAAAGTAAAAGAAAAGAAAAAAATATCAGAAAGTTTAGCTAGCTGATATACTCAATGTCACACTGTGCTGGAGTAAGATAGAAAGGGAAATTGCAATCAAGAATGTCTGGTTGGTTATAATTTCTGCTATCCCCTATTTTCATATGCTCAGAAATAAAGGGAGTGGAGGAACCGCCATTTGCATGATAATTCAGAGGGCCTGAGGATAGCTGTTAATACTTTTAAAACTGCATTTTATTATAGGTGACAATGAGTTTCAGATTTCAATATTCTTAAGAAATTGTAGTAGACCATGGTTCCTGGTCCCATTTAATTAATGGTCCCATTACCATTTAATGCTAATGTGAGCTTATATGAACGATTAACTTCATCAAGGACCATTTGACAATGTGACACAACTAGACACACTGGCAAATAAAACACTTGCATATTGAAGTTTGTCTGATAGAAACACTTGGAATATCCATGTAAGGCTGCCATGCAAGGTGCGCGCAGTACCATGATATCAGTATAAGAGATGAGTCGGAGGCAAAAAGATTTTGTGACTTGCCCAAAGTCTCCCTCTGAGAAATATCAGAGTCAGAGTACTGACTTCAAAGGCCCACATCCTCACCACCTACAGGAAACACCTGCTCATGCTTTTATATTTTAAACATTAGCCTGTTTTGGTGAATTTCTGTATGAATTTAAAAGACAAGGAATTATCTTCTGTGTACTCCTAATAATATTCATGTTTATTTTTGAATTTTGATTACATGTATAAAATATTTTTGACAGCTAATTCCCTTCAGCTCTCCTCCCCAGACCCACCAAACTGTTTTATCTTTAAATACTTATCTTCTTTATCATCACCATCGTCATCATCATTGTAATCACCATTGTCATCATTATCATCATTATAGTTATTCTCCTCCTCCTCCTCCTCCTCCTCATCATCATCATCATCATCATCATCATGTTTCTGAGTCCACTTTGTGCTGACCATATGCACATGAGTGTGAGGCCATCCACTGGGAGCAGAGGAAGCTCACTGGAAGCCACCTTCCTGGAGAAAGTGACTGCCTCTCTGAGGTTGCCTGTACAGAACCTACACAAGATCAGGATAGTCAAAATTCCAGCTCAGAGGGAGGAGTTCCTGAGGCCCTATCCTTAGCTTCAGAGCTAGTGGAAGTTCTATGTATTTTTATGTATGAGAGTTTTCTTCCAGTTTACTATAGTATTTTGCCAAAGGTGCTGGAGGGGAGGGGAACAACTTTGCAATTTAGAAAAAAAGTCCCATGGTTCCATGCATTAAGCCAACAGTACTTTTAAAACATACTTTAAAAAAAAAAAAACACACATGGCACAGATACCAAAGCCAGTTTGTTCACTGACATTGTTTTGCCTTTTGACAGATATTACTATTATTCACTCTGTATATTCTTAGAGAAATATAGTCCTTTCAATAGGAGTCTTTCTAAACTGCTTCCCCAAAAGGAAACTGCTGTCTAAATGTGGAGTATTTCACTGCATGCAGGTGGACCCCGGGATTTCTTTGCACAGCTAATGCCTGTGTGAGCTAATAGACTCCAAAACCAAGCACACATTTGGACTTGTTAACTAATTAATCATTTCAAGGTGCCTACCCTGTTTTAATAAAGATTAATGTATGTATGTATGCATGTATTTTATATATATATGAGTGCTTTGTCTGCATGTATACCTGCATGCCAGAAAAGGGCATTGGAACTCATTGTAGATTGCCATGAGCCATTGTATGAGAGCTGGGAATTGAACTCAGGACCTCTGGAAGAGCAGTCGGTGCTCTTAACCACTAAGCCATCTCTCCAGCCCACCTTTTAATCTGTTGAGCAGTAGTATTGTACCATATGGAAAACCATGGAGATACTTTTAAAAGCTTTACTGAACTTTAATGTTTAAAGAGATTTAAATGTTGTATTCCAGTAGAAAATGGAAATCAAGAGAACTGGCTCTAATGTACTTTGAAAAGGAATTAAATCCACAAAGTTAAAACAAAAAAGCCACAATTAGTAGGCCTTCCAGATGTGGTTACCTAGTAACCTTGGAAGAGTGACTTGGACTCATAAGTATTTAGCTGAAAAGAAGAGAATTAAATTGAAAGCAAAATGTAATATAGAACCATGTTACTAAATTCTGAATTAAAACTGTGAAATACAAATCAGAATTTTATAATTTGATTGGTTTTTGTACATTGTGAGCTGGAAGTTTTGAATCAAGGGGGTGTTTGGGGGACCTTTTTTCTCCTAAATTCTAACTCCTAAATTAAACAGTATAGTAAAAGATCAAAAATTACAGTTGCTGTTTTGAATATAGATTCTACCCTAGACTATTATCTCATTACATTCAGACATGAACTTTTTAAAAAGGAAAAACGAACCACAGACCAGCATCTTTTCCTGTGTTTTAAATACACCCCAACTCCCAGGCTGAATTGAACCCTGGAGATATACTATCTGAATTGTACCAGCCTTTCTGATGTGAGAACAGATTTCCATTCTGTGAGTCATAGAACTCAAAGAATCCAGAAATGTGTGAAGCCATCCACTTTTGATCTGTGGTTATCAAGCAGGTTATGGCTTCAGAACCCTGCTTCAGCCCCTGTTCTGCCCTGTGTGGGTTCACCTCTGTCTCCTTCCTGACTCTAAGTGAGAATGGTCACTGCATGAGGCCAGAGCTCTTTGTTCTCCCCAAACTCTTAGTGACAAACACACTGACAAAATATTTAGATAAGGTTCTTTTAAAAGCCTATTCTTACTGTAGGGTGGGTGGTGGGTAAGTGCCCTCATAGAAGCAGGGGAGGGCATATGGGATGGGGGGGTTGTGGAAGACAAACAGGGAAAAGGGATACTATTTGAAATGTAAATAAATAAAATAACCAATAAAAAATGTAAGGCCAAGTTGGTGTGCTCCAGTGAATCCAGCGGGCCCCAGCAGGAGCCTTCAGGTGCCTGCTTTGGGATCTGAACAGCCTGGGCCACAGCACTCGGTCTCCAGGAAGTGCAGGAGACCTGGTGTGCACCCAGAGGTAGTCTGGGAGCTCATAGCACAGCTTGCTCCTGTGGCACAGAGCTTAGGTTCCAGTCCTGAGGCCTCTGGCGGGAGCCCTCAGATCTCTCCGCTTCCGGATCCAGATCAGCCTGGGCAGCAACACCACATCTCCAGGACCTACAAGAGAATCTGTAGGGCAAGAAGCATGGATTTTGAATATAAACCCAGTCATGAGAAGATGCCATCAACAACAGAGCCCTCACCCTGAAGTTAATAAGTCAAATGTTGCTGAATGGTAAATAGAAATTAGTCAGGTAATCTGAACATGCTGAGAGTAGGAGATAGAGTCTTCCTGACTCCCCTTTCTCTCTCTTGTCAGCCCTCTTCATCTCTATGCGCCTGATGTCAGAGCATCAGAAGTGTTCAATGGTGACAGAGGTGGGCTCTGTGTACCAGTGACTCCCACTTCCCAAGAATAACAGAGTTCAAAAGAAGAAACACACAATTCTGTCTCTAAAGATTTTTAAAAGCAAGCTCCATCCCTCCTGGTGCTGCAGAAAGCAGTTTCTTGGTGGCAGAGGGACAAATCAGGGAGTTCAGTAATTCTCCAAGGTTTGTCTTCCATCCTAGAATTCAAACCACAACAAAGAGCCACTCAAAAGACACCAAACTATAGTGTTCCCAAATCTGAGTTAATAATAAGGTTTCTGCCTACTCAAGTCTTCTGGGTACCAGAAAAATTCTTCTGTAAATGAAAAAAAAAACACATGTCATATTTTAAATACATGTTCTTCTGTATCCCCCAAATATAATTTATGTTAAAATAAAATATTTCAAGAGTAAACAAAGAAGAATGCAGGGATTTGACTATTTCCCTACAGGGCTTGGGGAACTGGCAGTTTCCTTCAGAACAAGAGGCGTTCATTACTGAACTTGTGCAATAGAAGCATAGCTGTCTGCTGGGTAGGAACTCTTTCTTCTGAAGTTGTAACTGTGAGAGGGGGAGGGGGATCAGAGCATGGCTGGGCAGTGCTCTGCGCAGAACTTGGCTGAACTTTAGAGCGGAGCAAAATCGTAAATCTATACACACAGGTGCTACTGGAATAATGAGTGTATAATGGTGATAACGCTGAATCAAATAGCATAAGTAATTAGATAGAAAGGTGACCAGCTCACAGAAAAGGGTCAGGGATAAGATAGGAATAATTTCTCCCAGCTGCTGCATGCTCTCCAAAAGCCAGGCAGCAGATGCTGTTTTTATCTCTAAAGCAAGAACAATTTCTCTTCCTGTAAACTCCCCCCCCCAAATTTAATGCAATAGCTCTGGAGAGAAAGGGGAAGAGACACTTAACAGCTTATCTCCCACCTCCGTTTTCTTTGAAGGCCACTTAGAATGAGAGGTATTACCTTTGACCCCCCCAAAGGCTGGGTGAGATGAAAAGTCCAAAACCTATTCACCCTCTCTGAACCTCTATGAGATGACAGAATTGAGAAGAAGGGCCACAGTTTGAAGCACAAACATTTTGAATCATTCAATAATATATGCACATCTAAATAGCTGGTGAGTTCCCTTTCATTCTCCGTCCAGAACACCCAGAACTGATCCATCCCTTCCTCAGCCAACCACATCTCTATCCTAAAGCTTCCTTGGTACATATACGAAGGACTGTGCTTGCTGCAGGGAGAAAATTATATCAAAAATTTGCATAGATGTAGCTTTAATCCCCATTTCTGGTGGCAAAGGAGATGGTTTAGTATATAAAGGTGACCTCCATGTGTGTCTGTGTGTGTGTGTGTGTGTGTGTGTGTGTGTGTTTGTATGGTATGCGTATATGTGTATGCTCAAGTATAACACACACACACACACTCTCTCTCTCTCATACACACACACACACACACACACACACAATTTTATTTATTTTTAGGACACAGCCTCTTGTCTATAAAATAAGGAAACTGATTTCTAGATCCAGGAGTTATCATAAGGATTCAATTATGTCATCCATATAATATTTCCATTTTGAACTTAGGTAGGAAAGTTTTGAAGCTAACTGCTGAGCAGAGACCTTATCTGCCCTCAGTTCTTTACTCCATTTTGACCAATTTTACCAACATGAATATAGAATAAAGGGAAAACATAGGACAAAAGAACATTCTCCTCTGCCTTGTCACCCTTATATCAGCAGAAAACATGAACCACAGAAATAGTAGTGGCTGGTGTTTATTTAGTACCTGGTACATTACTGACTGACTCCATCTAATACATTGTAGTAGTACCCAATTAATCCCGCTAAAATTGACCCCGATGGTGGCAACAGCAGCACTCCTCACTTCTGCCCCAATATTCTGTTTTCCTGAATAAAAGACACACATGCGCGTGCGCACACACACACACACACACACACACACACACCTTTATATTTTGATAAGACTTAAATGGCTCGATGGCTGGGCCACTTCCAAATCTCCAAATGGCTAATCTATATTCCATCTTTGTTGCCCTCAACCCAGTCATGGGGCCCCTGCGGGCTGCTCTTCTCCAGATTATGCGTCAGCTGTTGCTCTGTCCTCTGCACCCCTCATGTGTGATGTTTCCTATCCTTCCCCAACATGACAGCTGTGCCTCTCTCCCTCCTTGTTTCCACGCCTAGAAATCCTAAAAGTCCACCTCTGTCTCCTTGCCCAGTCATTGGCTGCTGACAACTTTATTTACCAATCAAAACCAACCAAGGGCAGGGTTCCCTCAGTTTCTTTACAGGCAGACACGCAGATTCTAATGTAATTTTGGGAACCACATTAACATAATACAAACAGCATTAGTCCAAATCCACAACATTTCCTCATTTTTGTCCATTTAAAAATGCTCTATTCTGTTAGATATATGTTGAACATAATTATAACATTATTTATATTATAAAATTATGAAAAATCATAAGATATGATAAGTACTTATAACATCCATTCTATCACATTTGGCAATTTAGATAAATTTCTCTATCAACTATCCTAAATTAAATATAATCATAGTTGATGATTCTATACCTGAGTGATGTTTTGATTTTAACCTGCATTACCATCTGAAAACCATCCTTTCAAATTTAGATAATGAACCTTAATGCTAAACAACTTTAAGTTTGATTCTGGGACTATAACTAGCCTCGCCCCATAAGAGACCCAAGAATGAATTAAATATTACCTGAACATATAGGAAGCACAAAAACATAGCTTCCAAAACAATTTGTAGAGACAGCTGATTGCCCGGGCAGTTCCCTATATTCCTCACAACGTTGAAGCACCTTTCTTCAGGCTTCTGGACCAGAATCATCTGACAGACCTTAGTGAAGCAGGAATTATAAAAGTCTAGCTTACTCTGTATTGACAGAGCTAAACTGTCTCCTATCCAGCATCGTGTGTCCTTTCTTGGATAATAATTTTTTGTCTGCAGATAAATTGGGGCGATTCTTGCCTGGTGGTTACCTTGCCACAATTGGAGCTACTCTATATGGAGGTTATGATGCACAATATCTTCTCAGAAATGTGAAGGGGATACTGATAAGAGCATGCATGTCTTCTAATCAAAAGATTTATTAATAATGAGATTATTTTAAATGCCATATTCTCTGGCTTTCTGATGCTTTTGAAGATGATCTAGCTATAGAAAGTATATCTGAACTGTTAAACCTTGAGTAGCCTTAGCTATTTCTATTTGAATAAATTGAAAACACTTTACTATAATCAAATCAGAATCTAATATAACCATGAGTTTACTGTTTCTTAACTTGCTTTATTTAATCATCCTAAACAGTTTCAATAACAGCTATCAGAAGGACTGGGTCTAAGTCTTGTATTCTTAAACGAGTTGCATAGGCACAATATCTATCTAAGAATAAAAAAATTAATTTTAAATTTTGTATCAATATACAAAGATTTATACCTATGAACACCTTAAACCTGTATCAATATATGAATTTTGTACCAATATAGAAAATTTAACTTCAATTCTGCATCAAACATATAGATTTCTACCAATGCAAGATTATGGCTACACAATGCTTTGTTTAAGAATAAATTTAGTAACCAATTCCATGAATCTAATTTCTAATAACATTACTCTATCCCTCTTTTTCTTTTTAATCCCTTTCCATTTACCTAAGAATGAAAGGATAAAGAAGAGGAAAGGAAAGACAGTAATCACTAAGTCTAAACTCTCCATTTAGCTTCCTACTGTTCAAAATTATGACCATTTCCAAATTCTCCCTTAAAATAACAACCTAGCTTTAATTTTAAAAATAACAATACTCAAACACTCAAACCCATGGAATAGGGATGAAGATTCTCTATGACTTCTTCATGCTGAATAGGGATGATAAATAATTTTTAAGGGTGAAGAGAGGTAGGAAAATTGGAAAAATAGGTTAGACTTAAGAAAGCTAGCTTTACCATCTGTTATCCAGCCTCTGTATGCTTAGAAGGTTCAGGGCTTCTAGGCTAATATCTACTTATCAGTGACTGCATTCCATGTGTGTTCTTTTGTGAATGAGTTACCTCCCTTAGGATGATATTTTCGAATTCCAACCATTTGCCTAAGAACTGCATGAATTCATTGTATTTAATTGCTGAGTAGTATTCCATTGTGTAAATTTACCACATTTTCTGTATCCATTCCTCCATTGAGGGACATCTGGGTTCTTTCCAGCTTCTGGATATTATAAATAAACTCCAAATGGATCAAGGACCTCCACATAAAACCAGACACACTGAAACTAATAGAAAAGAAACCAGGGAAGAGCATTGAGCACATGGGCACAGGGGGAATTTTCCTAAACAGCACACCAATAGCTTATACTCTAAGATCAAGAATTGACAAATGGGACCTCATAACATTACAAAGTTTCTGTAAGGCAAAGGACACTATCAAAAGGACAAAATGGCAACCAACAAATTGGGAAAAGATCTTCACCAACCCTACATCTGACAGAGGACTAATATCCAATATATACAATGAACTCAAGAAAGTAGACTCCAGAGAGACAAATGACCCTATTAAAAATGGGGTACAGAGCTAAACAAAGAATTTTCACTGACGAACTTCGAATGGCTGAGAAACACCTTAAGAAATGTTCAATATCATTAGTCATTAGGGAAATGCAAATCAAAACAACCCTGAGATTTCACCTCACACCAGTCAGAATGGCTAAGATTAAAAACTAAGGAGACAGCAGGTGTTGGCAAGGATGTGAAGAAAGAGGAACACTCCTCCGCCGCTGGTTGGATTGCAAGCTGGTAAAACCACTCTGAAAATCAGTCTGGCGGTTCCTCAGAAAACTGGGCATGACACTTCCGGAGGATCCTCCTACACCTCTCCTGGGCATATACCCAGAGGATTCCCCAGCATTCAATAAGGGCACAAGACAACTGTTTTTATGATTAATAAGATAATTTTAGGTTAATTTGATCAATAACCAAATGTAATAAATCTTTGTCATGCTATGCGAAGGATGGCACAATGAATCTTAAGGATTCTGTAACCAACAAGGTTTATTGTCTAATTTTAGCTGAAGTTTTTGCTGGAGAAATTTTTATGTCTAACCCAGTTTCAGGGCTGTTCCCATGTGGAGGAATCAGCAAATCAAGTCCTGTTTGATCTTCTCGAAATTGTCTTTTCTATCTGTAGCCAAGATCTTCAGGGGTTGTCTCCCCATATCATACCTGATCCATATCATTTTGGAAGGGATCCCAATCTTTCTCTTCGTTCCTGTCAACACAAATACAGAACCTCTCTGCCAAAATAGCATATCTTTTGTCTAACAACCCCAAATCATCAAAAGTATAGATTGATTCAATTTAGTAGCCTCCTTTTGATTTAGGCCTGTTCTATTTGACCTCTCCCATAGAGAATTTGTAATACCATAGCCACAAACCTATAACCATCTGCATTTTGATATTTAAGACAATTCAAAGCAATTAAGGCAATCTAAAATTATTATCTGTTGAGACAGTGCTCCTTTATCATCTCCTGCCTTTGTTTGTGAAAACAAAAGCTTAATTATATTTATTCAACCATGCATACTTAAAAGCACTTAAACAATTATCATAAATTCTTCCTTCTGTGTATTAATATTTATATTAATATAATTACATATATATCAACAAAATGTAGATAATATATATTAAATCACCTTTCTCTTTATATGAGTTGAATTATATCCTTTCCTTTTTCAAATATATTTCCTTCTATTTATTGTGTGAACCTATGCTTAGGCTATCAATGCCAGGCTAAGAAATCCCAGAATTCCCATAGAGCCCACATTCAAATAACCCTGTTGCTTATGATAGCATCGACTTTTAAAATTTTCTGTAAAACAAATACCATTATTTCTCCTTGCTATCCTTAAAAACATTTAAATCAATTTTTATTCATTCCTCCCTTCTATGAAGATTAATATCTCTGTGGATTAATATCTCTGTGGTTAGCCGGGTGGTGGTGTCGCACACCTGTAATCCCAGCACTCTGGAGGCAGAGGCAAGTGGATTTCTGAGTTCGAGGCCAGCCTGGTCTACAGAGTGAGTTACAGGACAGCCAGGGCTATACAGACAAACCCTGTCTCAAAGAAACCAAATCCAAAAAAACATACATACATATATATATATATATATATATATATATATATATATATATATATATACATATATGTGTGTGCGTATGTGTGTGTGTGTGGTTATATATACTATATCACCTTTCTCTATATGAGTTGAAGTAATATCCTTTCCTATTGAACTTCAATTAAAACCCTTATATTTACTTTATAAGCCTATTCCCAGGCTATAAATGTGTCATATGCTAGACTAAGCAAGATCAACATACCCATGGAGCTCACATTCAAAGAACCCGGTTGCTTAGGAAACATTGACTTCCTGAAATCCCATTCTTTCTAGTCCTTTCACTTGACTCACTTGACCATAGGAGGCAGTTAGCCCTACAATCTTCCATTCTCTGCCTTCTGAGCAGCTTGTCCCTTTGCAGAGCAGGGGCTCCCAGCACCTCTGAGCTCAGTCTCTCCGAGGTAGTTTAGAAGCATTTGAGAAGAGCTCAGGCTAGATTCTAAGCCTGTCACCCAGCATTGTTGGGGATGCAGCTGTGTCCTAGTTTACACCATGAACTACGGAATTATTTGCCCCAATTTAGCAAGTGTTTTGTTCTAGTCCCAAACCCACAAACTCACCTAGTGTCAAATGGTTTGAACAAAAACTCCTCAGCTCTGCAAAGAAACCAATTCTCCCCACCTTGTAATCTGTAAGCCAGGTGTGGTGGCGCAGGCCTGTAATCCCAGCACTTGGGAGGCAGAGGCAGGAGGATTTCTGAGTTTGAGGCCAGCCTGGTCTACAAAGTGAGTTCCAGGACAGCCAGGGCTACACAGAAGAAACCCTGTCTCAAAAAACAAACAAACAAAAGGCATGGCGTATGTCTTTCATTTGGAAATTGCCAATGAATTTTTGAGAGTGAGTTCTTGCTAACACGTTGGATACCATCTCTAGCATTATCTAATTAATCCTACTCAAATCAACCATGAGGTGGTCACAGAAGAGGTAGCAATTCTCACTACTGCCCCAATATTCTGGGTTTCCAAAAAAAAGTATTATGTTATTCTTCACAAGAATTACAGCCATTAAGCCATCACAGATCCTGTTATGTTTGCTCACAGCTCTGACCACCAATGCATTCCCACCGTGTTTCTTCTCTGAAGTTTATTCATGCCTTCTAGCACAGTTGATGCTTTGACTTAACACCAGGACATTTCATCCATCCAGGATGGATAAGTTGGGTTCAGTCTTCAGTCTTCTCGAATTACAACTGTGCTGTACTTACAGAACTTCTTACTCTGAATCTGTCAGACTCATGCCACCCATGGATCTACTGTTCATATATATTTGCTATTCCAAACTATTAACAAAATGGATTTCCTTATAAGTACCACTTGCCCTGGTCCCTGTCATGGTAAGAAGATTCCCCTTGACAGCCTAGAGGAATTTTGGGGTTAATTTTACAGTATTTTCTCAGTATCGCATCCACCAAGAATGCATTAGTAGCATAGCTTCTAATCACCTTGAATTAAATAGGGAGTTTCTCCCAACAGAGTCCACTACCCCACGAGGCATGATAAACTAGTTATATGCTCCCCTTGTGGAAAGCACTCCTTCTCTAGAGAACACACGTCTAAGATTGACTTCCCAAGATGGCACTAGTGGGAAAAATCTTGACTTCTCAATATTCAAAAGAGAAAAATTTCTAAGTTTCCTCAACCTTCTAGAGAGTCCATTTCTTTTTCATTCTGTCCTGTCTGCCCTCTGCCCTCTAAACACACTTGGCCTATTTCTCCCTCACTCCTCCATAGAGGACTGCCTAGGCAGCTCATGCCCAAGGTTTGCCATAGTTAGATTAACCTCTGCCCCTGACAGATGCTTTGCAACTCTCTCTCTCTCTCTCTCTCTCTCTCTCTCTCTCTCTCTCTCTCTCTCACACACACACACACACACACACACATTTGCATAGCTCTCGCCTCTGATTTTTTCCTCAGCTTTCTTACAGTAACTCCAATAACTCTTCCTTGTTGCTGGAAAACTTAGCTTTCAAACTCCAGACAATTATTGATGTTGGGGATTTGGGATAAAAGACTAGAATTCATCATAAAACCTCAAATCATAAATTGTTACTAAAATATTTCCCACATCCTTCCACTTGATTTCTTTGTAGAAAGATAGTACAACTATTTAACAAGCTATATAAGGCTAGTAATATTTACAAAGACCTGTAGGGTAGCATTGACTGAATCTATAATCCATAGGAAATATGTGCAGATTATTAGATGTTTTTTCAATAAATTCTAATCTACTAGGAGGACTAAGAAGCTCCACAGAGAAGTATGTGTAGATGTTTGAATTGAATATGCATTGGCTTTGAAAACTTACTTCTTGGAACACCATTCAAAGGATTAAAAGGGGGATGCTGTGTGAAAAGCCATGACACTTGGTTTATTTGTAAGAAGTCATGGATGACAGCAGGTTAGTCCAAGAACACATATGGTGTGTGTGTGTGTGTGTGTGTGTGTGTGTGTGTGTGTAGGTATGATCATACAGAGACAATATATATATATATATGGATACCTGCATGTGGAAGCCAAAATATCTCTAAGTCCCTTTCCATCTTATTTTTTGGAACCACGTATTTCACTGAACTTGAAACTCATCCATTCTGAGATGAAACTCATCTCATCTTCTAGTTAAGCTAGCCTGGCAGACCAACAAGCTCCAGAGATTCACCTGTCTCCACACCCACACTCCCAAGCACTGCCACTACAAATATTTGACCAGTTATCTTACCTGAGTGCTGGGTATCTGAATTCAGGTCCTTGTATATAATAAGATCTTTATGAACTGAGTCTGGAACATGTATTTTTGGCATGGGCCATTGCTAGGATCAAAACAGATGAGACTGAGCCCCACACTTCTCTTCCCCACACTTGTCTAGTACCTGGGAAGGTAGACTGTAGCCTTGGATCCTTCTGTCTGAACTTTCTGATGCCTTCTTCTCAAAGTCCTTATATTTCTCTGAGGAACACATCTCTATGGTTGTCTTAGCCAGGGTTTCTATTCCTGCACAAACATCATGACCAAGAAGCAAGTTGATTGCTGTTTATCACCAAAGGAGGTCAGGACTGGAACTCAAGCAGGAGCTGATGCAGAAGCCATGGAGAGATGTTTCTTACTGGCTTGCTTCCACTGGCTTGCTCAGCTTGTTTTCTTCTAGAACCTAAGACTACGAGCTCAGAGATGGCACCATCCACAATGGGCTGCCCCCCCCATCACTAATTGAGAAAATGCCCCACAGCTGGATCTCATGGAAGCACTTCCCCAACTGAAGCTCCTTTCTCTGTGATGACTCCAGCCTGTATCAAGTTGACATACAAAACCAGCCAGTACAACAATGAATGTTCAAGTCCTTTTTTACACTTCTAAATCCTCAATTTCATTATTTTTAGTCTAAGATTCAAAAAATACATTTTCCCAAAAAGGGCAAGTGGAAATTCCACTGCAGAAACCACTCTAGTAGTGAATATCTATTGTTTCGGTGTCTCCTATGGAAACTGATGTAGTAGTGGTCATCTACTGTCTGCATTTATCCAAGATCATTCTCTATTCTTTATGAAGTGGAATCCGTGGCTGTTGTTTGTGGAACGCCTCTGTCCCATGCTTATGGCTCTCAGCTATAGTGCCCACTTCCAAGCAGCACACAGAGCTACCATTTTCTTTCTAATTATAGCATCTCAGCTTGCTGGCCATATATACCATGGTGTGGTGGTGTGGTTAACCAGTGATCTTGTTTAGTGTTGCTCTGCAGCCATCAGTTGTGGCGATGCAACTCCAACTAGGATGCCACAGACAGAATATAGAGTAGTTGATGCTGAATTATCTGGCTGATAAAGCTCAATATTCTTTAGCTCCTATTTTTCCCAAATAGACTTTTGTTGGCAGTATTCCAATGAGTTATGAAGTTTGCTTGTTCATATAAGTTCTTTTGCTTAGAACAAATAAAACCTAACAGATTCCAGTGGAGAAAGAAAAAACAGGCTCCAGAAAAGTACCAGTTGAAGGAATGTAAAAAGTTGACCAAAAGGCCCATGTCCATTGAAGACCTTGGGATGTCACTTTGGGGATTAGATAGATTTGTTTTCTACATGCATTTGATACGAAACTGGCTGATTTTCCCAACAAAATTATGAGATTAAATGTCCAGGGTTTGGATGTGGGACTTCATGGTGACCCATTCATAACTCAAAAAGACCCACATACATAGATTTGCATTTAGGTGCTCACGAATGGATGATGGCCCCCAACATGGAAAGGGTGATGTGCTTTACCCAGGTTCATGAGGTAAAATGCAAATCTTTTTGAGAAGTACTCTCATGAGCACCCAAAGAGTTTGAAGAGATAGTCAGGTCTCCTCTGGTCCAGATGACTTAAAATATAAAAGTTACCACCATACTATGAATAGTATTTTTACCACAATTGGTGACATGACTTTTTAAATATATACACCTATTTTCTTTTAAACAAATAAAAGTGTCATTCTGAGCTCCTGTCTGTGATTGAGAGGGAGCTCAAAAGACACATCCATATACCAGCTAATAGGCAGAGGAAAGACTTTGCTTTTAAGGCGATAGCTCAGTGGGCATCTGTTACGTCTCCCTTTCTACAGAGGATAGCCTAGTCTCATGATCTAACTTCCCTGGTGAGAATCTCATTTCTCTGATTGTCTAAACATTAGAATACATACGGCTATCCATGTAGAGATGGCAATGAGTGCCATCTCCAGAAATAAAGGCCGAAATACCAGGACAGCAGTCAGTATTGCCAGCTGGAATGGATTAGGCGGCAGAAAGGTCCTTCTTCATAGGTGTGTGCTTGTGCATGTGGCATGTATATACCTACCCCCAACCGCCACTGCCATCTGTCTATAAACTCTGACTATTCCTTCTTGACACCAAATAGCGAATCTCAAAATCAATAGTTAAATCAAACAGTGTATCTTGAAGAAATGGTCTTCTTATGAGCTGTGAATTAGTCCTCTGGCTTTTATATCTTCTTATTCTTTCTTCTCATTACTCACTCAATGAATAAGGCTTTTAACTTAATTAGTATGATATTTTCAGACATGTTTAAAATGGAAGAGACTCCTTCCAATTTTTATTTTATTTTAAAGTGGGAACCTGTCCCAAATGAAAAGCAAGAGCTAAACTTCATGTGAGAATAGAGCATTCCACATATATTTTGTATATCAGAAAAGTAAGAGATACAGATTCAACTAGCAGCCTCCTCATATGACACTCCTCAAATAAGCAGCTCTAAAAGTATCCTAGTGAGACAAGGATGGAGGAGAACATAGACAGCCAACCTGACTTTCAGCCAAGTACCGTGGCTGTAGGGTCCCTGGTACAAAGAGGTTCTATAGTCAGTGGGTTGCAAAGGCATAATATGGACTAACAAGAACTGCTGGAGGTCACTGAAGAACTAGGTAGACCTAGGTCTCCACCTGGGATGACAGGTTGAGTCCCAACAGAAGGAAAAATCTCTCCAAATCTTTGATAAGAGCTACCAAACAGTATTCCACAAGTATTCATGTTTAATAGAGTATTTCCACATGTCATTTATTTTTCCAAATTTGAAGGTCTTTTAATTTTTTGAATTTGTGGTCATAATGTTCTAAAGATTTATCTTCCTTTTATTTATGCATGTGTGAGTGTGTGGGGGTGGGGGTGGGGGCATGTGTGCCCCCACACCCACACCCACACACCAGAAAAAGGCACCAGATTTCCCTGGAGGTAGTTACAGGAAGCTGTGCAGAACCAAACATGGATGCCTAGAACTGAGCTCTAGTCCCCCACAAGGCTATCAAATGCTTTTAATTGCCAAGTCATCATTGTAGCCCCTAAATCATATTCTGATGTGTCACTTAGACTTGTACTTTTGCTCTTTTTAGAAGGGGTTTATTTTTCAGTGCAGGGCTAGAGCCTTGAGCTTAGCACATACTGATGGAATGATCCCTTACTGACCTAAATCTTTAGTCTTAGAATATCTTCATTTACTATCCTAAAGAAATTACAGCCTTAATCCCTTAAGAAACTCACTTTCTAAACCCTACCATACAAATACCATCACTGCTGCCTTAACGAAAGCCTACAGTCATACTCCAGAGCTCTGACCACTGGCATCTTTGTTACCCATTATTGAAGACCTTCAAGCCTCTTAAAGCCACAAGGGATTTGTTCAGGAATAGATTGGATCGCACAAGCCAGATAAAAGGGGAGCAAAACCAGAAAATGAATTAATTAAAGCTTTTTACATAATACCTCCAATGAGGGTGTCACTCCATTGATAAAGTATAGGTGGAAGAAGTGAGCTAGGTGAGGCACCATATGGACTCATATGCAAGAGAGCAAGAGAAGTTAGGAGATTCCTACAGTAGGTTTGCATCAGAGTTGCTTACATCCTTTTATACTGTAATACAGTGGGTGTGTTGGTGTGTAGTAGAACCACCCCCTCTTATTTTACAGGGTTTTTTAAAAAAACATCTCAGTTTCTCTGGTATAGAACATACTATCCCCTGGGCAAAGGGCTCAACCCCTGGCTTCTTCAGACTCACTAGAGAGGCTTTACTGACCACTGTGTTTAGACAGCCCCCGCCTTTCCCTCTGCCATTCTCTGTTCTCCCATCATGCTTTATTTTTATCCCTAGGGCTTATCACCAGCTGACATCATGTGTATCTGTCTGTCATCTCTCTCCCTCATAAAAACTCAAACCGTGCGAGAGCAGAACCTTTTTGTTTTGCTTGCTGGTGTCTCCCTGGAGTCCAGGAGAATCTCTGGCATGTAGTAGGTGGGCAGTAAAATAAATGAGCCGTTGAAGGAGTTATGAGACTGCTGTGAAAAAGAAAAGAATACAGCTGAAATGTTTCCCATGGCACCTGACTCCTAGAAGACCTCCAGTTCAAACCAGTTTCTTTGTGTTACTCTAAGCACCTTCCTTCCACACAGAGTCTCAGAAGCTGGCTTAACATAGCAATGTCACCAATTTCTTCATACCTATTGATGTGTGCCCCCATGTTACAATAAAGACCCTCAAATATACCAAAGGGTCCATGTAGAGGTGCAACATTCCTTAAGTCACATGGGGTAGGAAATCACCCATAATTTGAAAACAAGCTGTGAAATGAAAGTGCCCCCATATTCCAAGGGCTGGAAGTTTGATTTCCAGTGCAGCCAGATTGAGTGATGAGGCCGTTTGGAAGTGTTTTCAGACAGAACCATCAGCTATCCATGGTCAAGGGATAGATGAGTTACCAATGCACGATCTCTTTGTCTCTCCATCTCTATCTCTGTATGTCTCTCTTGCCTGTGGCTTCTGCCAAGGTACACAGCACCAGGATGACGATGACTCTCACCAGAGGCTGGACCCACACCTTCAGTTCCCCAAACTCCCAGAACCATGAAATGAACAACCCCTTTCTCTCTAAATTACCCACACTACAGCACATCAGAAACCTAAGACACACTTGAAGATTCTTGAAAAATAAATTACCTTGAAAAACAATAAGAACATTTCTCTCAGCTCAAACCAGACAAGTTTTTCTTGCAGTATCACTAGAAATTGGCAATTCTTTGGCAAAGATGAGATATTTAGCTTCATTAGAAAAACTGGACACCAAAAACTTAATAATAGATTAAATTAATGTATTCTGTACCTTTGTCCTGTCTACACTTAGAACTTTCATATCAGTCTTTCATATCAGTGGACTTCTCTTACTATAGGATCTAAGATGAAATGTGGGTAAGGATACATATTATGGTTACTCTCCATACGCTCCAGGCTAAGAAAGGAGTCTTAATTATCATTATTACTTAACGTGTTTATTGTGTCTTTGTACTTCTGTGTCTTCTCCCTTCCATTCCTCATATCCTTTTTATTTTCTTTTATAAGCATAGTGTCAAAATCTCTGTGCTTATAGAATCAGGAGAAAAACATTTTATACTCAAGCCATTTTCCAGTTGGAAAGATCTTCAGAAGACACCCAACCTTTTTCACTTTCCTAGTGTATAGAACAAAAGTGTCAATCGTGTGCATTCCTGGGGCCTGGGAGCTTCACACCTAGATCCTAATTCTTTGGTTCCCTGACTTGAGGGAACCTTGTCCCTTACCTGACTTGGTTGCCTTCTCAGACTTGACATACCTCCAATTCTAATGTCTCCCTCTCCCATTTGTGAAAAGGAAAAAGGGCCTCTTGGTTTGTCTGCCTCTTAACAGCATTCGCTATACTTCTTTTTTCCTGCTCCGCTTCAATCTCTTGTCACTTCACTGTTTCCCTGGGAACTGGTTGGATTTCTATGCCATCTCAGAACCTGACTTGGCTACTGTAGGCGCCTGGGTTCCTACATCTTCCCTCAAATAGCAGCCAAAATACTTCTGATTGGGAAACATCAATAATGACATCCTAGCACAGTCATGACTGGTGTTGGGCAGGGACCACTTCCTTGCACAAAGATCAGGAACCATATCCAGAACCATATCTAGACAGACAGTACAAGTAGATGAGGAGGAAAAATTAGAGGCTCCATAGCTATAACCAGAGCTGCATTTCTTAAGTAATAAGCCTATGCATATAATGCCAGATTATTGTGGTAGATCAGATTGTGGCTAGAGATGATCTCACTTTACATTTCTGCCTTGAGGAAGGTTTTGATGGGGTGAGACATTACAGGGAACAAAAGTCTGTTGCTAGAGAGCCAACAGAGTTCTACAAAATGTTTGACCACATAGAAATTGGATCCTTCCTTTCTGTTCTGACTGGGGACACTGGGACAATTTCCCACTGACTCACAAATCTATAATCACCATCTTCAGCCCAGCTTACCCCATTTGCCCTTCTACCCATTCCTCTAATGCCTTCCCCACTTTGTGTTTTCAAAAATTTGTCAAAATGTATATGCACTTCATTTCCTCCAACTCTAGACTGAGGCCTATTATATATTATCAAGAGTTGTGACCATGAAGAAAATTAGGGAAACTCAGAAGGAAAAGCTAAGTTGGATCCTGGGCTTCCCCAAGGTCATTTGATGGTCCGAGTGCTATGTCCCAGTGTCCCTGCCCTATCTCATTCCTCTGGATTCCCACATACGATTGTGCGTGGAATTCTATTCATCTAAGCAGTGGGGACAAGCGAAGAGAAAAAAATGTTATAAAGCATCTCCCTGTGTGACTCTTCAGTTTTTCCCTGATAACAAATGCAACAGGCTGCTTACCCTTTGAACTTGAAAGTGGCTTTGAGTAGACTTTCATAGGTCTGAATGATGACAGACCACGTTTTGAAGGATTTTGATCCACTGGTTTCTCCTGCTAACATTGGGATGATGGAACCCCAGTGCAAGGGGATAGCATATGATAAGTGGCTCAGAAGCAGCAGGGACCTTGGAAGGTTCACAAATCCCTTACTATGTTATTTTTAGAGCAGTCATGTGCTAAGCGTCATTTGAAAGCACTTATGAGTGTGAGGAACTGAAAATATCCCCATGATTTAGCAAAGTCATGGAGAACACATTTGACTTTTCCTGTTTCCAAAATGACATTGTGTGGACACCATTTGCCCATCCCCCCTACTCCGGAATTATTGGCCCAAACCAAAAGAGCCTCATAAATTCTCCCTGGTACCCTGCTGTCCATGTTCAAAGACTCACAGTGTTTGGTGTACATGATCTATGAACCAAGGTGATTCTAACAGAGACAAATTATGTCCAGACATCTGAAAGTCATCATGTCTCTGCATATGCAGGCATTCTGAGAAAGTCTACAAGAGGATCAAAACCAAGATTAAACCACATCTGTTTGGATTTAAATGACATTGTCTATGTAGTTCAAAGTTGTTTCCATATATATATGGAAACCTACCCAGCTGTTTTTTATCTTACATTCTTAGCTTTTATCAAAGTGTTTTCATTGGCCAACCAGTGTTATTTCTAAGAGTTAAAGTATTTACAAAGGGAGCTAAGAAACAAAATGCCTTGTTCATCTGAGTGCTGTCCCCAAAGCTTTTGCAAGTATTCTGAGAAAACTAATAGAGCAATTATGTTCAATTCTAAACAGAAAGGCTATATCTACTGTGTTTCAGCATATTATAAAAGAGGTCTTCTGTATTTTTCTATGTCAGTCATTTCACTCAACACTGATATGAAACATGTCTCTTAAAGGTACATGTTACATAATGAACATTCAACTTTATAAGCATTCTGTACTGTTTAATGAAAAAAGGAAATGTTTTTGAAAACTCTCATGGATCAGGAAATAGTCTTATTTAATGCAGAATTGGTTGGAATGCGAGACTACTGGAACTGACTTTCCTCTGGATATCCAATACATTTATATATTTAAACTATCACACAATTCCCTTTTTTATGAGGAATAAATAAAGTTTACCATGATGCTTTCACTAAATGGTTTATTAGAATGGAACTTGAAAACAAATGAAAATAAGGCCCAATCAAAGGAATATGTTATGATAGCAAAACCAGCCTGAGTGATTGCTTAACTGCTATCTATGCCTACTGTGAAGACTGAATGACGCATTGCAACCATGTTTATACACATAAGCACACACACACATACACAAATACACTTACACATATAAATGCAAATACACAATTGCATACATACATATGGGCATACATAGATTCAAACATGCATAGATGGACACACACATAATGTTACACATACATGCACACACACACACATACACATACACTCACACACACACACACTCACACACATACAGCCTCCACTATTCTTTCCATGTGTCAGCAACCAGCAGGTCACTCTGAGAACAATACTATCACTTGAAGACAGTTTTCCACTGTAGCATTTTCAGTCAGTGCTCTGTTATACACAGCAAAAATCTTCTTCTTTCATTTAATAATCAAGTACATTATCGAAAACATTTTTGTCCCAAATTCATGTTGAGGTTGTAGTTCTGATTTTCCTCGAGTTTAATTACCATGAAAATATAGTTTTGAGAGTGAGTAAACAAGGATATGCCATGGAACTGAACATGAGATCCATACAATTTTCCAATTGACTGGGTTTCGCTCATATCTTGTTTTTTTTTTGTTTTGTTTTGTTTTGTTTTTTAAAAAACATATTCGAAATGCTCAGCCAAGAGTTCTTGGGTCCCTGAGTCACACTGCCTGCCTTCACGTTTTCTTCTAACTTTGGGCCACTTAAAATCAATTTTCTCATCTTGAAAATAGAACCAATGTTACGCTTAACTTTATGAGGTTATAGCTAACCACTGGGGACAAAAAAGATATACATAAAACATACCTCAGTGAATGTCTCGTGCATAATAGTTGTTTCATTAACTTAGCATTGCAGTAGGTTGAGTCCGAAGTACCTCCCAATGCCCTGGTTGGTAGCACTACTGTGAAGTGATAGGCTCCTGGGGGGGGGGGTTGTAAGTCATTGAAAAGTGTTTGTAAAGAGGACTGTGGGGCCCTGATCTCTTTTCTCTTCCATTTCCCTGCCACGAGACAAAACCTCTTGCTCTTCCACATGTTCCTATTCTGATGCCTGGCTCCCTGCTTCAGCCTAAGCAGAAAGTCTAACCATCCCTTGACTGGCACCTCCAAGATGATGAGTCAGCAGAAACACTTTATAAGTTGATCATCTTGGGTCCTTTATGAGAGTACTGGAAACCCAACCCAGCTATTTTTCCACCAGTCTAAGTTTTTTCTTTGGTGTTAACCTCCACTGGTCCCCTTCTAGCCTCAAATCTTTGCAGATCTCATTCCTGAGTGAACAGTGTAGCTGTTTCCATCTTTAGATGGCTCGCTGTGTTCAACCTTTGTTCCCACTCCTGAAAAAGCCACATGATTCTCCCTTCTGAAACCAAGTCTTCCATCCCAAGAGAGGACACATGGGCTGGGCTAGGTGTGAGTTCATGGCAGTGACGTCATGGCACTTGCACAGTGGGAAAGCCCGCCATGGTTAGATTCTTCTCCTCTACCCTGCTATGCAGACAGATGGACAGATTGCAGGTGAAGGCACATGCAAGCACATCCTATGTTCTGTGTCTTAGTCCCTCTTGCCTTTTCTGAGTTGTTAGGACATGACACAGCCTCTTTCTCAATCACATCTCCCATGCCTCCCTCTGATGCTAAGTAAGATGGTACCTGTACAGGTTTACTGACTACTGCTCCAGAGCTTCACTGATGTCTACCCAAAGAATATCAAGGCAATCTTACAGTTGCTCCCATTCAGAAACGTGATTGCTTCCGACAACAGATGGGGGAAAACGCACTCTTCTTAGAGCTGGTAGAGAGGAAACTATAGCAGGATTTTACTATCTTTATTGAGGAAGTGGCATTTAAATTGTCTTTTGAAAAAGAAATAAAATTTTTGGAGCACCCTCTGTGTCAGACACCGGATCAAATGCTATATCCATCAGACTGCCAAGCTTTCGTGAGATTTCTCCGAGGTAGGGCTGATTGCTGCCCCCATTTTATTACTGAAGGAAGAGAATCATCTTATAGAGCATAGCCTTGTTCAAGGGCACATGGTTTGACCTGATGTTGCCAGATTGCTTTGTTTCTGTGTCTTCTTGTCTGACATCACGAGTTTGCCGGCTCATCCCCCCGCGAGTTTTTGGCACCAAGGAAAGCCTCATCCTAAGTCCATTTAGGCTTAACTAACACCAAGCAGGCTCCTGCTCAGTCATCAAGTACAGCTACATTGCTCCTCAGAGTATTTCTGCCCTTTAAAGCTTCTACCTGGAATACCAGGACAGGGAAGTGGGAGGGGATTGATTGCGGAACAGGGGGAGGGAAGAAGGCTTATGGGACTTTTGGGGATGGGGGAACCAGGAAAGGGGAAATCACTTGAAATGTAAATAAAGAATATATCTAATAAAAAAATTTAAAAAAATAAAGCTTCCATTACACAGTATCTTTAAAACACTCAGCCTCTCCCTCATAACCACTCTGCGGTCCACAGACACACGCTCCCATTTCACAGAGGTAGAAAATGTGGCGCAAGGATGCTTAGGTAGTTTTCCAAGACCATATAATAAATAAGTTGCTGGACTAGAAAATGAACCCACGGATCTCTTGTTGAGTAAAACACCCTAAGCCTGAACAGGAGCGATGGTTCAGTCAGCGAAGTGCTTAGTACTTGCTTGTGAAGACCTGAGTGGAACCCCCCCCCCAGAACACTATTTAAAAAAAGAAAAAAAGCCAGACAGAGAGGCTCAAGTCTGTACTCCCATCAGAGGAAAGGCAGAGATAAGATAGATAATCCCTGGGGCCTGCTGGCCAGTCAGTTGGCCAAATAGATGAGCTCTAGGCGTCAGTGAGAGACCTTACCTCAAACACAAAGAAAAAGTTAAATAGAGTAGAAAGTGGTCAAAGAAGGGAGCCAACGTCCACTTCTAGTGCGCATGCGTGGGCACACAATCACTCCACCCCACCCTCCAACTACCCAAACAGCTGTAGCTTTAAGTGCACTTTTCCAAACTCCTAGAACACCAGGTAGATGGAATCCTTCAAATTAATGATGTTACATTAGTTTTAAGTACAAATAGCGAAAAACATCCTCAAAATTAACTGTTCAGGGGTGCTGGCTCCCAGCAAGTGGCTTCTCTTGCCATGTCTTCAAGTCTTCCTGGGAGGTGAGGTGAGGACAGAATCTCAGCTTCGTAGCAAATGTCTTGGTTTCTCTGAATTTATTTAACTACCACCCTGGATTTTATTTTACCACAGTCTATCTTCCTACGCAGTCATATGGCTCTTTATAATTTCAAGCAGACAGACATGAGCTGGGGCTTTTGAGGCGTCTGGACAAAGGTGACACCGCGACTTAGTTGAAGGATTTGAATTTCAAATGGGCAGGGGAGGGGTTGGCACTGCATGCCTGCAGATGGCCAGGCTGTTGGGCTGCAAGCTGAAGCAAAGAGGCCTTCTTGTTTGTCCTTGGTCTGACTGCAGGAGCTGCGCTCAGGGGAGGAACAAGTCAGCCCAGAGGTACTCAGCACAGCACTCCGCGCTCATTCAGTGGTTTAAAAGGGTTCTTGTCTCTTGGTTCAAAAGCACTTTGAGAGGCTCTATCAATAGAGGAATAAAATTTCTAGGCTATGGACTCTGGAGTCTGGCAAGCCATAAGATAGGGCAGCCAGGCTGAGTCTCAACAAAGACTGAGTGAATTCAGCAACTCCATGAAGGAATTTATGGGAGCCCGAAGTTGGCCAAGTCCTAGTTAGGCTAAGCCCTTTGTTGGTGGCTATCATGTAAAACATGAGCAGGTTCACTCCTTCATGGATTCACCCTGTCAGTTAAGAAAGAAAAGGCCCAGCAATTCTTTGGCCCAAAGCACAGGATTTTTCTGTTTCTTAAAAATCTCTTCTACCAGCTTACTATCTTATAGAAAACAACCAGAATTTATTGTAAAGAATCTCTTTCTCCCTACAACAAATTAAATTTTTGTTGATTTTTAAGACAGAGACTTGTTTTGGAGCTTTGGTAGGCCTGGGACTCATGTTCTTCTTAGCTCTGTCTCCCTTGTGCTAAGATCACAGATGTACAGCAAAGAGACCTGACTTCTGCTAAACCTAATGAAATTAACTTAATTAATTAAGTGTGCACATGCACAAGTGTGCACATACACACAAGCACTCATGCTTGTGCACACACATGCACACACCCATATGTGCACATGAATGACACAGATGTTGCAAGATATTTCCTATTTATTCACATTGAGACATTAAGAGGCCAGTGATTGGAGGGAAGAGAGGAGGAGCTAAGAGGAGTGAGGGAAGGAGAGAGAGAGAGACAGAGAGAGAGAGAGAGAGAGAGAGAGAGAGAGAGAGAGAGAGAGAGAGAGAAGCATGGTGGACCTCAGGAACAGAGGAGACATGAATATCCCTATGGCTTCAGACATATTTCTGGTGTTTTGGAGAGGTTAGAAATATTGGGATAAGACTTTATCATTGTAAATTGGAATTATAAAATTGGGAGTTTCTTATATATAAATATATTTGGTTAACTATTCAAGTTTAAGAGTCACGCTTTACTGGATACTTGGAAGGAGGAGTGCAGAGGCCTGGTGGGTGGGACTCCTTTTAGCCCTTACCCACTACACACACGCACAGCCCCACATGATGTATACTATTCCAGTGTCTGGTTTCTTTTTATTTGGTCCCTTGCTTTTCAATCAGGTCTTGTCAGAATATATCTCTTACAACAAGCTTGTTCTCAAATCTTCCCTCTGAAATAGTATCAAGAAATACATCCTTGTCTTCAGATGAAATACTAGTGGTGTGAATTTGTATAACTGGCAAAACCCCTGTAGTCTGTTTCTCTTTAGAAATGAGTGGTCAGTTTGATCAAGTGGGAGAATGTGATTGACCCTGACTTGACATCGTTGAGTGATTATCAATACACCCATTTCATGTTCCTGTTCTCACTGTGGTATGTGTGTGTATGTGTGTATGTGTGTGTGTGTGTGTGTGTGTGTTTCTACAACAAAAATATAAACATCTTTTTATGTATGTATATTTATCTATGTGTATGTATGTATCTCTATAAGTATGTCATATGCATGTGGGTATGAGTTGAGAGCATGAAAGGGTGTTGGGATTTCTGAAACCAGAGTTACAGGTGATGGAGAGCGGTCCAGTGAAGCTACTGAGAGCTGATCTTGGGTCTTCTGGAAGAGTAGCAAGTGCTATTTAACTGCTGAGCTATCATTCCAGACCATCCCACACCAAAAAAAGCTTTTAAACAATAATAAAATGGACCACAGTTCTATGCCAGAGTCACCTTTACTTTGTTTCCTTTGGTGCTATTGTCAATGGTTGGATCCCTGTTCTCAACTTATGGTGGTTAGCATGCCCAAAAGATGCATGTGTTAAAACAGGTCCTCCACTTGGCACCCCAGAAGATGGTGAAAACTTTAAGAGGAGGCACATAATGGGAGTGTTTAGGTCATTGGTGGTGCACCCTCCACAGAGAGGGTAACTTGGTCTTTCCTGTATCCTTTTTGTTCCTGGCCACAAGGCACTTGGAGTGCTTTTAATATGTGCCTCTTATTATGTCTTTTCTTGTCTCAGGCCTAAAAGCAAGAGAGTCAAGTGACCATGGGCAGAAGCATCTAAAAGTGTGAGGCAAAATCAACCTGTGCTATTTGTAAGTTGGTCATCTCAAGTACTTTCAATGGTAGGGAATGGAGTTGGCATCACTAGCCTGTGAACGGCAGGAGGCAGACACCTAGCTGAGTGGCTTACATCTCAGAGAATAACTGATACAGCATTCAGACATAGGTTTGTAGCTTGGGCTCAGGCTCTTCTTACTGGAAGACCTAGTTCTGACTCTGATTTCCCACCATGGTCCTGAAGATCATCTTTCTTCCGCACAAATGCAGCATCACTTACCTGTGCCAGGTAATCTTCATTTTTAACTTTACTGGCTTGGAATCTCCCAGGAGATACACCTCTCAGTGTATCTGTAAGAGTTTTTTCAGAGGAGTTTAACTGAGGAGGGAAGACCCACCCTGGATGGTGGATGGCAGCAACCCATTAACTAGGGTCCTGTGTAGAATGAAAATGGGAAAAGCCAACAGAGTACCAGCATGTAACTCTCTCTGCTTTCTGGCTGTGGACACAAGGTGATCAGCCACCTCACACTCCTTCCCCACAGTGATGGGCTGTGCCTCACACCCACTGTGGGCCAAAATAAAGACTTCCGCTCCAAAGTTGTTTCTTGATGACTATCTGGGCAAGGCAACAAAACTTAAATAATACATTTGCCTTTTAACAAGAAAACACTTGAGCTATTTCTTTGTTAACAATGGAAAAATAAATTTACTTTTACATTTTAATTATATCAATAATTTTAGATGATTTGGTGACAAAAGGGACATCTCTTCACATCATAAATGCCAGTCTTGCGAAGGAAGATTAGTTTTGGCTTTACTTTTTCTGGCTTCAGCTGGAAAATGGAAACTAAGGGCATGAGAGCCGGAGAGATCTCTTTAAGTAGAAAGAGATAAAAAAAAATGTATTTGGAAACCCATCTAAAGATGCCAAGCCAACTTTCATGGAAATTCAAAATGCTTTTGAGATAACCAGCAGTTCTCTTAAGGCCTGATTATAGGCTTGTTGGCCTTATATTTTCTCTAATATATAATTCTTTATTACAGTACTCTAAAAATGCTGTGCCATGTCATTAATTCTTACAAAATGTCATAAAAGGACCCTGAGCAGAAAAACCTCCCAGCTAGAGAATTTTACAATCTGAAGATAGAAACAGTTAACTTTAATCTAAGGAGCTGAAATAGCCACAGAACAGCGGTTGTGTATCTTAGAGACTAACCCCTCCTTGTTCTTTTGAAGTAGAGAACAGTTATTTGGAAATTGGCAATGTTTGGATTATAGAAGAAAATTTTAAAAACTGACATCTAAAGGTACTTACTCATGGTAAAAAGAAGTAAATAAATCATTATGAGGAAAAAGATAAATCTGCTTACAATAGGAACATCTATCAAAACCACTTAAGTCAAAATACATATAATTTGCCTCCAGATGAATATTTTTAAAATCAAGCCCAAGTTTGAAATTTTTAAATGTGAAAAACTGAAGTGTTATGGAAATTTGGGAAGCTGAATAACCGTCTTCCTGTTTGATCTGGCCATTGGCTTCAGGATTCATTTCCATCTGAGTTGGATCTCAACCTCCAAGAATGTCCAAATCTCTGACCCAAAATTCTGTGGTGTTTTCACGGGATGTGTGCAAAGCTTTTTGTCTTCGTTCTATTATCTCCAGATCACTTGTGATACCTAATACATGTTAATGCTGTGTAAATGGTTGACACACTGTGTTTTGTAGAGAATAATGACATACAAATACTACTCACCTTTGGTATCGAAATAACATACATACCCCGAGTGTTTTTAATCCACAGTGGGTTGACTCTACAGATAAGGAACCTGCAGATATATCATGCAACCACCAAATACATTGCAATATAAAAAAATGTTTCAAATATGTGAAGCAATTGAAAGCCTACATACAATGCTTCTTCTTACAATGAAAAAATAAATGCACCTCAACCATTGAAATCATCCATGAATTCATGTTCACAGCCCACTCAGCTGAGTCCTGGAAACCTGACTGGGCATAAAAGGAGATTAAGAAAAACAGATATAAGTAATGTAAAGATGTGATGAGGTGGATTGTGCACTTGGATAGAGATGTTCCAACAGCTCAGACTCTCAGAATATGTTTTATATACAGCAAAAAAGAGAAAGTGGATATGCTAATCTCAGTCAGGGATCCCTGTAGGAGATAATCTCAGAACAGAGAAATGAATTTAAGTGACCCCATCTAGAACACGGAAGCTGTGGTTGGTACTTTTTCCACATACTGTTTTTAGCTAAAGGTCAACTATTTGTCAACATCTATACTTGAATGAGGAGTTGTCATTCCCCCTAACCCTTACATGGATGAGCTAATGTCATGAATACTTAATTATCTCAGGAGTTTGCTCCATCTCCACAAATTCAAGGACTATTTAATGAGCTTAGGCCATAAGCTGGGTTGTAGGGTAGGGACCAGTAATGTACAACATGAATTGTACAGGCTTATTCCCTGAATAGCATTTATAATCCATTAAAGAAGAAAGATGATAAATGGATAACTAAATGAGGAAAAATAAATCAAGTATGTTTATTAAATCCACATTTATAATATTAATGGTAAGAAGGTATGTTCATATCTTGGGGCATAAGAACAGTATTAGGGATTAAACACAAAGATGTCTTTGAGGAATTATCATTCATTTAGCCATAGTCATGGGTAAGTAGGGCTTGGCAAAAATTATCCAGGAGAAAAGCTTTCTACAGGTAGTGACTGGCTTCTGCAAAGGCCCCATAGAAAGAGAAAGCAAGCTGGAGGTATAAGCAGGGAGAAATTCACTTACAGAGAATGCAGAGAAAAAAGAAAGAGAAGACTGGCTAGAAGATAGAGAGAACAGATGATATAGACCTCTTTTCTTCTTTTTTTATTTAAATATATGTATATATTTATATATGAATTAAATATGTTATTCTAGGATCAATTAGAAAATTACAAGAATATAGGCCAAAAGAAGAAAAACTATTCTCCTTGTGAAAAATCATTCCATAATGAAGCAAATTAGAATTGAAACATGTAGAAAATAGGCTATTTGTGCATCTTACTCAAGACAATTGATACCTTCAAAGGGGTCAGGGTCTGAGAGGTCTTTGTGACTGAAGAGTCACAACATATTCTGTAAAAAGTAAGAGAAAGAAGAGGGAGAAAGAGAAAGCCCTCTACCATCCCACTCCCCTAACCACTCAAAAAACAGACAAAACAGTTCCAAGCCGCATGGGAGACTCAAGCATGAGAAGGAAAGAAAATGAATCAGGTCTGTCCTGGAGGTTGCTTGGGAAACTACAATGAATAGCTTCAGGCAGGGTTAAGGAGGGAATCCTATTCATCGGCATCTTCACAAAGTGTCATTTGCCATAAACAGGAGTGGCGAACTACCATCCCTAATTTTAGCTATGGTCTTGTGCTCAAGAGTCAACTCTGTCTTGAGAAGACTCCACCCATTCATTCAAAACAAGAATCTGAGAATCATCCCTGATTCCTCCTTGTTCTTTATTCTACCCATGGAACCCATCACCTAAGTCCCTGTTATTCTAACCTCAAAATATATATTCAAAAACTGTATTCAAAATATATTTTGAATCCATTTCTGCTGTGTTCATTGCAGATCAAGCCACCAGGCTTTCACAAGCTGACTAACAACAGAGTCCTGTTTCCATACAGTCTGTCTGTAAAACATGACATTACGAACTTGTCACTTCCCTGCTCAGTGTTCCTCAATACTGCCCCCCCTCAAACCACTTAGAAGAGAGTCACTCCTTTTTTGTGTGTATATATATATATATATAATTTTCTATATTCTTTATTTACATTCCAAATGCTTTCCCCTTTCCCGGTCCCCCCCACCCATATGTCCCATAAGTTCTCTTCTCTCCATTAGTCATTAGGGAAATGCAAATCAAAACAACCCTGAGATTTCACCTCACTCCAGTCAGAATGGCTAAGGTTAAAAACTCAGGAGACAGCAGGTGTTGGCAAGGATGTGGGGAAAGAGGAACACTCCTCCACTGCTGGATTGTAAGATGGTACAACCACTATGGAAATCAGTCTGGCGACTCCTCTGAAAACTGGACATGACACTTCCGGAGGACCCTGCTTTACCTGTCCTGGGCATATACCCAGAGAATTCCCCAGCATGCAATAAGGACACATGCTCCACTATGTTCATAGCAGCTTTATTTATAATAGCCAGAAGCTGGAAAGAACCCAGATGTTCCTCAGTGGAGGAATGGATACAGAAAATGTGGTATATTTACACAATGGAATACTACTCAGCAATTAAAAACAATGAATTCATGAATGTTTTAGGCAAATGGTTGGAACTGGAAAATATCATCCTAAGCAAGGTAACCCAATCACAAAAGAATACACATGGAATGCAATCATTGATAAGTGGATATTAATTAGCCCAGAAGCTCTGAATACTGAAGACACAATTAGCATATCAAATGATTGCCTTGAAGAAGGAAGGAGAGGGCCCTGATCCTGGAAAGGCTTGATGCAGCATTGTAGGGGAGAACCAGGACAGAGAAAAGGGAGGGGGGATGGTTGGAGAATGGGTGGAGAGTCACTCCTTTTCCTGCCTTATAACCTAGTATAGGATCAACACCCTGCCTACCTTGCTAAGCTTATCTCTGATAATTTCCTTCCTCTAGCCTGCCTCCTCTTCCCTCCAGGTCCCAAGCTTTTTTCTGCCTCAGGAAAAGTGCTTTTCTAGAAGAATCACATTGCTAATGAAGAACTTTCAGCATCATCTGGAAAAAGAAAAACAAGATCTTAGACACTGTTCCTGCTATTAGGGATCAGAATTTTTGAGACTGGGACCCCAGAAAGCTGTGACTTAAGAAACGTTCCAGGTGCTGTATACACACATCATGCACATGTACACTCACATGTACACACACACATATACACTTATATGTGTGTGCACATATTTGTGACGTATTTGTTTTATATATTATCCAACTGTGTTCTCTAACAGAAGTACATAGAATTAGAACTTGATAGAAAACACTATCTCCCACAAACATATCCATGGGGAAACTGCAAGTCATCCTGCTATCAGCCATTAGTAAAAGAAGAGAGCAATGAAACTGGAAATAACTGGCTAGAAAACAGCATTTGTATAATGAATGCTCTTCTCTGAGAGGAATGTATAACCTTTAAAATATATCCAACAGAAGAAAACATGAAAGTGAAAGCCAATGATTTTTAATCAGCCACAGAAGCTAGTAAAAAAGTTACAGAGTAAACTCAAGCCAGAATAAGGGAGAAATAATAAAGATAAGGACAAAACTTTGGAAATTTTTAAAATAAACATTGGTAGGCATCAACCTGACCTAATTACAGCTTTTGAGAAGCTATGATATCATAAGCTTAGAGTAAAATGTATGAGGCAAAACATGAAAGATCACTGGTAAAAGTAATCGCTGAATAATCAACTGAGAAGTGGGTTGATTTTTATGACTGTAGTGATACAATATGATTATGTTAGCAGGAAGTGTGTTATCACTGACAGCATTTCAACAGGAACTTGCATTCCTTTACTTTGTGTGGCTATCACACAATAACTGAGGTTAGGTGCTTTATAAGGGAAAGATTTATTTAGCTCACAGTCCTGTAGGTTCAAGAGCACAGCGCCAGCATCCTGGGGATGGTTTCCTGGCTATACTATGGAATGGTGATGAAATGGAAGGAGATCTTGGGTGCAGAAGGAAGCAAGTACCAGGATTGACTGCATTGTGTAACAACTCACTTCCATGAGGTCTACCTCGACTTGAGACTGGCATTATCCCTTAAGGAACATGGTACCCCCAATGTCCTCTCACTGACCCTCACCTTTTAAAAATTCTACCACCTCAACTATATCAATCTGGAGACCCGGATTCTAGCATGTGATCCCTTAAGACACAGATTTAATTGTGAAACCATAAAAGAACCCAGTAAATTCTACCTTATTTTCTCCAAACAAAGTATTAGATGAATTAAAACAAACTATTAAAAAGCAAAGATGATATAATGTAGCAACTTTGAATATATAACCAATAATGTCTATATGACTCTGAATAAAGCTGAGGAAGAAACTTATGTATGCTTTGATGTAGAGCCTTAAGCTCTCCCTAAGAATCATTAAGACTGTGAAATGCCTATTTCAATACCAATGATTTAATTTAATCATATAATTCAACATCTATCTTTTCAGGACATACACACAATACCTAGTGTATTCTATTCTCCAGGGTCTGTGTGACTACAAGCAGTAAATAGATGATTGTGATGGAGACAGAAAATCAGCCAATCAAAAGATCTCTTCTGGAACTGCAGGTGTCTCCTAGTATGATTTAAAGCCTTAAGGTATTTTCTCCCTCATCTCTTTACAGCACAACATAAGCTGGATCACATTTTCCATCTTTAGGGTCAGAGTTAGAGTATTCAGATGGAAAGTGAGAGAAAGCTCCAGAAAATCATTACTGGAAGAATCTTGAATCACTGAATCCATGAAGGAGATAACAAACAATGTAGAAGCAAGGTTAGAAGTCAGCACATCTTCAGCTCCACAGCTAGAAAAATCAAAGAAAGGGGTTGGTGAAATAGCTCAATCGATAAAGTGCTTGCCAATCATGTTTGAAGACCTGAACTTGGATCCTCAATACTCATTCATAGTCCTGGGAAGACAAACTGACAGACAGCATAACATTCTGGTTCCAAACCAACAAGAATCCTGTCTCAAATGCCAGCACCCTGAGGAATGAAACTTAAGGTTCACCTATGGCCTACACACACACACACACACACACACACACACACACACACACACACACCAGAACCAGAGAAGAATTATTTACTGAAGTTTCTACACTGAGACAAATAAGCTACACCAAAGAACAAAGTTCATGGTTCATGGTTCCTTGCTCAAGAGACACTGCCAAAAAACAAGAACAAACAAACAAAACAAGCAAACAAACAAACAACAACAAAGACAAGAGAAACCAGTAGCAGCTTGGTATTCCCTCCATGTTACCAGTGCCCTTAAGACCCAACCTTTTGCACCTCATTAGATTCTGACCCATCATCTAAGCCCGCCTGCCCCTATTACCACTGAGTCTGTGAGCCTTGAACAATACCATCAGAAAATTCTCCCATTCCATAAGACAAGTATAATCAGTGGCTATTTTGCTTACAATTGAAATCATAGGTAATATAAAGAGAGTTGTTCAAAGATTTGTGACAACTTACTAACTTATCTTTGGAGGCCTATAGATACTGTGCTATTATATTGATAAGCAAGCATCTTTTTAGCTCATTCTGGCTGAAGACTAGCTATAGTAGTGAATAGAGATTTAACCTTGCTTGCAATCTCAAGTCTATTGGCAAAGGCTGAAAGCAAAGCTTCTATTTTCTGTCCATAGCTGCTATTGTGCACGTATTTGTATCTTAGTCTCTATCCCTAGTGGATGGTTTTCATTGGTTACAATTGTCTTCTTGGGTCTGATTGTAAAATCTTGAAATTAAAACAGAAAAGCCTGCAATACCCTTCATCCCTGCCAAAGTGAATTCTTCATAACAAGAGACAAAAGAAAACTCTAGTTGATCATCCCGGGGGAATGGAACTCGGGAATCCTTTGCCAAAACTATGATGAAAGCAAGACTTCAATCAAAAGGTGGCTTTTATCCTCAGAGGCATCAGTATGCTGACCTTAAAAAAACTTAGTTGTGCTCTCTTTAGCCTTAAATGTGTGGGAACCAGACGCAAGTCTCCATAAGCCAGGATTTTTATTACAGAACTAACCCAAACTCCTCAAAGAACATCATAAATTCACAGTAACATGTCCATTGAGACTTTTACTTAGTAAATGGTGGGAAGATACACATATTTTCCTAGGCTAGTGTTCAGCCACCACCGTCTAAGAGTCCATTTGGTGACCCAGACAATGGCCTTTAGTGGCTTTCTATTTGGTCTGTCCTTGATTTTGTACATTTATTGAACCAAATCCACATATAGAAAGTTTACCCCGAGAGAGCCACTTAGTGAGAAAAAACAGAGCCCCACAAATCTAGAGGGTGTCTCTGTTAAAAGAAGTAATGAGAACCATGAACTTGGAGAACTGTAAAAACAGTGCACTGTCTTTGGAAACTAGATGCATTCATCCTTAAGGCGCTTAACCTTAAACCATATGCCAAGAAACGGCCATCTGATAAATAGTACTGGGAAAACAGCCAATAAATATACAGAAAGTTGCTTAACATCACTAGTCATGAAGGAACCTCAAATTAAAATCACAATTGGATAGCATTTGACCCATCAGACTGGCTAAGGTTGAAAAGATCTACCATACTAAATTGCATTGTAAAGGATGCAGGAGGGGTGGGTTTTTATAAACTGCAGGTGTAAACTGAAGTTGGAATATTAACTCTTGCAAGTGTTTACCATTGTTCTTTACAGTTGTTCTATGACCTGGCAATTCCTTTCCCTAGGGTCTGCCTATGTTAGTTACTTTCATTGTCATTGTTATAACACAATATCTGAGAAAGCTACTTGAAGAGTTTACTTTTGCTTACAGTTTGAGGGTAAAGTCCATTAGAGAAGGGAATGGGGCACACAACAACAACATGAGGTCCTGGACACCTTAGCATCTACAAAAAACAGAGATTGATGAAGGCCAGGGCTCAAAGAGATATGAATGCTTTTTCTTTTATCTTGAGTTCAGGACGTTAGCCAGTGGGATGGTACCACCTACACATGAGGTAGACCTTTCATCCTCTATCAACCTAACCTAGAAATGCCCTCACAGGCATACTGAGAGGTTTGTTTCCATGGTGATTCTAAATCTTCTGAAGTTGATATCCATGAAAAAAAAAAGACCATCCAAAATATTTCTTCATCTGTAGAATAAGGAGCATAGGTGAGGACTTTTTGTGACTGCTAGAAACTGAAAACAGTCTTCAAATGCTCAGCAACTCTAAAGAATACATCTGTGTCCATAATCCTGCACAGGAATGTGAGCAAGCTACACATGAAATATGAGAATCCCACATTTAGCATTTTGTACAGAAGCCAGGATGAATCCTATTCCTTTTGTTCCAAGTTCAGATCAAGCACAACCAAAGTGTAGTTCTAGAAGTCTAGTGTCCAACCCCAGAGAATACAGGATATTCCAGAGAAACAGACCATAAAAGACCTTCATTGGATACCCAGAGTGTTAATTAGCTTTCTTAATCTCAGGGCCAGTTTCTTTATAATAAGGGAAGTATGCTTTACTTTTATGTGTGAATATATACAGCATGTTTCACATTTTGAAACATTAACATAAATGTGTTTCCAGCCCCATGTGGAAGACAGCCACAGTGACTGAACTCATGGGTGGTAAGATCAGTCCTGGATTTATCACTGGTTAACCTCATGGGTAAAAATAGATCTAAGACTTCTTATTTCAGGAGTTTTCCTTGGGGCTTCCAAAAACATTGTTCTTTCTACCCATAATCCTTTGCCATGTCCCCTTGCCTCTGATTTCTTAACATGGATAATGCCTATTCTTCTTTGACATACACACACTACGGTCTCAACCCTTGCAGTGACAGTCATATGTTAGTGATGCCATATCTCTGTCCTCTTCATGCCATGCCAGGTGTCATTTTGGGACCCAGTTTCACAACAGGAAGTGATGTGGACTGAATTAAAAGAAAATATTAAAGGACTATGGAAGGCTCCAGCATACCAAGAATGCCTGGAGAAAACATCACAAAAATTACATAAAATCCTGGTTTTGAGAGATTTGGATAAAAATCTTGTTACTGTTACACCCATATCCATCATCAGGAAAACAGCATGCCTAGCCACTTCTCTGAGGCACTGTTTGGATTTTCAGTATAGAAAATGAAGCCTTGACTAGCCAAAATGCACTGGGGAAGTAGAGCAAGCCATGGTTTGATCTGTTGTTTGTTTACCTTCCTTTCCCAAAGCACAGCAGCATCTACGAGATGAGGAATTCTATCTCACTTAACATCGTTTCATCTTTACACTTAGCACAATGTCTGACATACAGCAGACTTGAGTAAATATTGTTGACCAAATTAATAACTAAGGAGATGTAAAATGTTTGACATAGCTCCTGTGTTTCAGAACACACATGAGGAAAACAATGGGTACTTTAATATCACGGGCTATTTTACATGCTCTTTGGTGTCCTTAATAATATATCAGGTGGTTAGTATATGTTCAGCAGTGTTATTTTTATGATTAGTTGAATCCATGAATAAATGAGCATGGGTCAGTATAATGCAACTCTAGGAGATCATATCCAAGGAACATCTTTTTAACAAATGGCTGAGTAGATGGTGGGAGGTTAGTTGAGGACCCAGTGAGGCAGCTGAACCCTGTAGGGAGGGGAGTGTGATGGTTGAAATTGATTGACAGCTTGAGAGGATCTAGAATCACCTAGGAGATAAACCTCTGAGTTTGTTTGTGAAGGCGTTTCTAGATAAGGCCTTCTAGATGCTTGAAGAGCCTTTCTAAACTAGGGCAGTACCACCCCATGGGCTGGAGTCCTGAACTGAATAAAAAAGAGAAAGCAAAATTAAGCTGAAGCATTCAACATTCTGGTTTGTGACTGCAGAAATTTGTAACCAGCTATCTGGCATGCCTGTTCAAATGCATTCCCTGTCATGATGCACTATAATCTCAAATTGTGAACTTAAATCAACCCTATCTTCCTTTAGTTGTTTTCATTAGTTATTTTGTTTTAGCAGAAAAAAAAAAAGGGACTAATGCAAGGACCATTAAGAGATGTGATGGAAAATAAATAAATAAATAAATAAATAAATAAATAAATAAATAAGATGTGATGGACATTGATGATTTGGATATGGGTTGCCTGCCATTTATCCGTTGAGATTTGGTGTGTGTGTGTGTGTGTGTGTGTGTGTGTGTGTGTGTGTGTGTGTGTGTGTGTGTGTGTCAAAAACAAATGCTTCTTTCTCCTCATTAACTTCTCCATGTTGATGTCACTTCTTTTCATCCAGCAGCTTGATCATGTGGAGATATCCAGATACCCCATGTGATTCTCATCTTAAAGCACTAGATAAATCTACAACCTTCTACATAGAACCCTACTTATGAGAGATCAAAATCTCTCATCTCTTTGTCTATTTCTGATTACTCAAGATGTCAATCCAGCTTCTGAATTCTGATATACAGCACTGGTTAATAATTTCATTCAAATGAAATTATTGGGATCTATAAAATTACAATAGCTCTTTGGCCTGGCCCTGTGGCCTCAGGTATAGCATTAAGAAAGATTCAGAAATGAGTTTGATTCAGCAAGTCAGCAACTGTACAAAGCCTGATTAGGATCCACAAAGATGCACAGTTCCATCATTAACACAGAATGACAGGGAACACTCATCATGAATCAGCTAAATGAATCTAGCTAAATGAGAATTTGAAAACATCCAGGTGGCTATATTTATTGGTACAAAGATGGAAATTCTGAAGTATGGTAATGTTCTCATCTCCAAAGTAGAGTAATTTTAGAATTACTTTTAATATGCAACTTTAAATAATGAGAATTAGAACAATGAGCAACCTATGGGCCACAGCTTAAGGAATGCTGGTTCACTGCAGATAAATACCAGGAGATGGCAGCATCTCCTCCGCCATGTGATTCTGAAATTTGAGGCCATCAACATCTGAAAGTTAACAATCTCACATAGCATAGCAGCTGCCCAATTTGTTGGCTATTGTAATCTTTCTTTTATTATACACTCTTTCTTTTTTAAAGGAGATCCATTTAGCTAATATAGCCTTTAAATATGTGCACAATACTAATGATCTGTAAGCAGTGTGCCAACTCCCCCACGCCCTCCCATTTCCTTTCTGTTGGCTTTTATATGAGCAAGACTTTGCATGTCTAATTGTATGGAGACAATTAGCTGACTATAAAATGCTGCCTCCCCCTTGTATCTTGCATGTGCAACTACTTACATAAAAATTCACTCACATTTACTGAAGTTCTGCAGTAAAATAACAGGACAGAGGATTTATCCCAAACAGGTTGTATCCCATATCCTAATACCCAAACTCAACATCGCATAACCACATTGTGCTGTCAGTTGATTTCATTTTTCTATCTGTTTTATATATAAAAATGAAAAGGCTGAAGTTACTACTACCTTTCTGGTAGCATGGTTATCAAATATAATCCAGCAGTAGATGAAATAAATATAAACTGTGTCTCCTTATACATGCTAGGCTCTGCCAAGCATAGGTGATAATGCATCAAGGAGGATACAGTCTCATGCTGTGCTCCTTAGTACAGGAGTCACAGCCTTATAAGCTTTAGGAGTTAACAATTAGCATTAAATAAAGCAAAAAAAATCATTCCTTGGATACAATGGCCACATTTCAAGTGTTCAATCACAACCAAATGTGTCTAGTGGTAACCATATTAGAAAAAACAGATGTAAGAACTTCTACTAGGACTGAGTTCTATTGAACAAGGTTGATCAGAAGGATCATCAGATATTGAACAAGGTTAATCAGAAGCATAATCCAATTCAGGGGAGTCTGTAATTAGTTTGAAATGTGCTCTTAGACAGATATATGGAGGGGAGCAGGTAGGTTAGTTAAGGAGATGTCTCATTGAATAAATTGCTTGCTTATACAAGAGTGAGGATCTAAGTTCAGATTCCCAGAACCTATATAAAAGGCAAGGAATGCAGCAACAGTCTTGGAAGGCACTTGGATCCCAGCACTTGGAAGGCAAAGACAGAAGATCTCTGAGACAAGGTGGCTAGCCAAACTAACCGGAATTGATAGCTAAAGGCTCATTAAGAGACCTTGTCTTGGTTAAGAAAGTGGGGAATGATTAAAGACAATACTCAGTGTCAAACTTAAGGCTCACCCACAGACATGCTCCTACACACATGTCGAAATGCAAATAACCCTATAAGCACATCCCACACACTTGAAAACAAAACAAAACAAAATAACATAGAGCAGTAACATGAGAAGAGTGACAAACTTTTTACAACAACATTAAAGAAAATAATATATATACAGAAAGATGGATGTGTGTGTGTGTGTGTGTGTGTGTGTGTGTGTGTAATTTTAATGGATGTCTTCATTCAGGGAGTTTTGAAGTACCCAAGTATTCTAAGAGGAGGAAAGGTACATTATGGACATGTATTGAGAATGGCAAAAGGCCACAATACATTCATTGCTTGTGAGTTTCTCTGTATTGTGAAAGATAAAAAAGATAAAAACTAAGTAGCAAGAGAATTTGTGGGGAAAAGAAAAGGGGACTGTGAGACAACATCACTAGGTCACTGTTTTGAGCATTAAATGTGTTAGCTCTTCTTATTCAAACAGAATGAAGGAATTAATAGTGACCCCTTTATTCTGGGCACAGGAACAAGGAGCAAAGCGACTCATTCTTTCCACAACAATGTCTGAGTGGAAAATTAAACCTAGTTTTCTTCCAGTCCTGCTCAGACCCTCCCAGAACAAGACTGCTTTCCCTGACACATACCTCACAGGACTCACAAGACAGCCCACTGGCCTTGTCACCAATAACAGAACTGGCCCTGTCACACCCTTATCTACCCCACTCCCTACTGATGCGTTCCTCCCAAATGAGAAAGCAGCAAGTGTTCTTTGCCAAAGTTAAAGCATATTCAAGCCTCATGAATCTTGGGCTTTGAACGTGCCTCCAACTTTCTGTGGTTACATTTCATCGTCTGTTGGCAAAATGTGACTTCCTGGTTCTAAGATAAAAAGGCTTTGGGAAGAAATAGGGAGAAAAGTGAACGACTTACATGACATCCATTGACTCTTGCAAAACAGACCACTGATGGGCAGAGCGTCCCAATCATCCCGATTACATTTCTGAGAATGTACACACTTTCAAAGTTTTCAACCGAACAGATTTAATGGAAATACATTTGGGGGTCTCAAGACCTTTGAAAACAGAGGCCGAACACAAGAACACAGCACATAGTGAGAACTGTAAAGATTTTTTTTTTTTAGTTAAGGAAGAGAATGTCGAGCAAGAAGCTCTGTTGTAATCCCCGGTGTTCCAAGAATTGCTGGTCTTTCACAAGAGCTGAGGTAGGGATGGTGGGGGAGGGGGCTGGCTGAGCTCATCCTGTGGTTTTTATTTAAGCTGAAGTAGAGAGAATCAGCCTTGCTTTTTATTTCCATACAAATGCTCAAGGGGCCAGAATCCTCTCACATTCCTAACCCAGATCATTTTAGCAGTAATCAGTCTGAAGTTAAAAAGAATGCTTCAAAGATGCAAGATACTTCCTGATGAAGAGTTACTAAGAGAGAGCAAAGGAGCACATATCAGGCTCCAACAATCTATCCAAAAATCTAGGGTTCAGAGGCTCCTTTTTCCTCCCAGATGGCCAATTATTCATGTGACAACACCTCGTACAATTTAATAGAGGAGAGCCCTGGCCAGGCCAAATGCTCACCTGCTTGGGACTCCATCTTTCTTTGTCATCTTGATTAGGAACTTGGGGGAAGGGAGTTGGCCTCTAGGGCCCAGGGCAAATGCTTTCTTTAAGAATGGTTAAAAGGTATCCTGGTTTTTTTGTTATTTCAGATGAATTTGAGACTTGCTTTTTCTCAACAGTAAAAGAACTTCTGAAGGAATCAATATCCCAGACCTCAATACTACAGAGCAAAAGTGTTAAAAACTGCATGGTATTGGCATAGTGACAGGCAAGTGGACCAATGGAATAGAATTGAAGACCCAGAAATGCATCCACACACCTATGGCCACTTGATCTTTGACAAAGGAGCTGAAAACATCCAGTGGAAAAAAAAGATAGCGTTTTCAACAAATGGTGCTGGTCCAACTGGAAGTCAGCATGCAGAAGAATGCAAATTGATCCATTCTTATCTCCTTGTACTAAGCTCAACTCCAAGTGGATCAAGGACCTCCACATAAAACCAGACACACTGAAACAAATAGAAAAGAAACTGAGGAAGACCCTTGAGAACATGGGCACAGGAGAAAAGTTCCTGAATAGAACACCAATAGCTTATGCTCTAAGATCAAGAATTGACAAAATTACAAAGTCTGTAAGGCAAAAGACACTATCAAAAGGACAAAATGGCAACCAACAAATTGGGAAAAGATCTTCACCACCCCTACATCTGATAGAGGGTTAATATCCAATATATACAAAGAACTCAAGAAGTTAGACCTCAAGGAACCAAATAACCCTATTAAAAATTGGGGTACAGAGCTAAACAAAGAATTTTCTCCTGAAGAAATTCGGATGGCCGAGAAGCACCTTAAGAAATGCTCAGCATCATTAGTCATTAGGGAAATGCAAGTCAAAACAACCCTGAGATTTCACCTCACACCAGTCAGAATGGCTAAGGTTAAAAATTCAGGAGACAGCAGGTGTTGGCAAGGATGTGGGGAAAGAGGAACACTCCTCCACCGCTGGTGGGATTGTAAGATGGTACAACCACTATGGAAATCAGTCTGGCGACTCCTCTGAAAACTGGACATGACACTTCCGGAGGACCCTGCTATACTTGTCCTGAGCATATACCCAGAGGATTCCCCAGCATGCAATAAGGACACATGCTCCACTATGTTCATAGAAGCCTTATTTATAATAGCCAGAAGTTGGAAAGAACCCAGATGTTCCTCAGTGGAGGAATGGATACAGAAAATGTGGTATATTTATACAATGGAATACTACTCAGCAATTAAAAACAATGAATTCATGAAATTTGTAAGTAAATGGTTGGAACTGGAAAATATCATCCTAAGTGAGGTAACCCAATCACAAAAGAATACATATGGAACACATTCACAGATATGTGGATATTAATTAGGCCAGAAGCCCTCAATACCCAAGACACAGTTAGCATATCAAATGACTCCCATGAAGAAGTAAGGAGAGGGTCCTGATCCTGGTTAGGCTTGATCCAGCATTGTAGGGGAGTACTAGGACAGAGAAAAGGGAGGGAGTGATTGGAGAATGGGTGGAGAGAAGAGGGCCTATGGGACATACGGGGAGGGGGGAACCAGGAAAGGGGAAAAGCATTTGGAATGTAAACAAAGAATTTAGAAAATAAATAAATAACTAAAAAGAATGGCTCAAAGGAAAGGAGGGTGTAACCCACCATGGGCTGCTGTGACTTAGCTTGGCACCTTGGTCATGTGGCCTGACAAATTTTAAGCTCCATTTCCTCATTAATAAAACTGGGGAATCCCATAATATTTACCAGTGTCTATGAGGACTAATTTGAGATTGTATGAGCTGTAACCCTTGTGTACCCAGCACAAGACTTGACATACACAGGAAAGGTCTGGTGAATGCTGGTTATGGTGTTTGTCATTGTAGGTCTAAGGCAAACTAACATATTGCAGAGCTGGGGAAAATGACTGGTCTCACAGAGATCATTTTCAAGCTTCTGTTGTCTATTCCATCTTCATTAAGAAAAGAAAATTGGTGAGGACACATGAGCTCAGCTCTTTAAGGAATATATAAGTATACTATAAACTATGAATAAAAGACTCAGTCTCTAGGACTCAGTCATTATTTGTAACTAAATATTGTACCCATTGAATAAAAACTTCTCGCCCTCAACATCCCCAACCACCAAGTCTGCTCTCTGTTTCTGTGTGTTTGAGTATTTCAGATTTCTCACACAAATGGGTGCTAACCACTGTTTTATTTTTTTTAAAGCCAAACTTTAAAATTTATAAAACTGTGAATTAACGCAAATTTCTGCATTTAATACAATAAAATGTCATAAATGACAATATTAATACTCAAGATATGCATGTATAAATAAAGAATTCAAAATAATTTTTAATAAGCTCTGTTTAAATTTCTATTATAAATATCATCAGTTCTAGTCAGGCACACGCCTGTAATCCCAGCACTCTGGGAGACAGAGGCAGGCAGATTTCTGAGTTCGAGGCCAGCCTGGTCTACAGAGTGAGTTCCAGGACAGCCAGGGCTATACAGAAAAACCCTGTCTCGAAAAAAAAAAACAAATCCAAAAAACCTATATATATATGTGTGTGTGTGTGCGTGTGTGTGTGTGTGTGTGTATTTCAGATTTCACACACACACACACAAATATATATATATATATATAATATATATATATATATATCAGTTCTGAGGGAAGAAAAACCCATCACAGCAACCATGGAACTGTGCTTAGGACTTGAGCTGAGAGGATCTGCTGAGTGCCAGAGGCACCAGCTGGTGAGGAGAGGACGAGGGTACAAGAACGTTAAGTACTGTGTCCTACTGGTTCTTCAATTTTGCAAGGAATTGTATTGCTATATTACGAAATGGGAGATGCTTATACTCAAGGGTTGCCACAAGTAGGAATCAACTGAAACAGAGCTCTTTTCTCCCTCATCTTCAGCCCTAAAGGGCCGTTCTCCATGTGGTGGCTTTGCTCTGTGGAACGCCTACAGACACATGTCAACTGAGGAATAGGATTTCCACTTACAGCTCAGTGTTGAACAGGTAGATGACCTGCTCCGAACTGGGGAGTCATCCCATAAGGTTCTTGATTTCAACAATGGATTTCCAAACTCAGTCTTAAGGTTTGAAAGCAACCCCTTGTCTGCCAATTCCCCAGGGGAGGACCAACAACATGTAGCTTCCTGCATTCAAATGAACGGGATGGACATGGTGGTCGTGGGTGCACAAGGGATGAACTTTTCTACTACATGGCTGTGTTCCTGATGTCCCATCAGATTTTGGAGCAGATGGTAGATGCAATGGAAAACATGAAGCCTTTGCTACCCATCCTGCAGTGGCTCAAGCACCTTGGAGATAATATTTATATGTATGTCACATCAGTGCATCTGGATCACCTCCTTGTCTTTTGGCAGGAACTCCTTGGCCTGCATATGGAAACTGGGCTAAGCACTGAAGAAGCATTGATGTACTCCAGAGACTGGATTCTGACATCTCACTAGAAATTCAGGCTCCTCTGGAAGATGATTAACCAGTGTTTTAAATTTAGCATAATGACCAACACTTCATTGATATTGGTTCATGTGGGAAGTGGTTCTTCTTGTTAGGAACAGAATAATATCCCATTATGTCATATTCCACATCTTATTTATCCATTCTCCTCTGGGGAGGCTTTCAGTTGATTTCTTCATTGCCATGGCTTTTGTGAAGGATGCATTGATGATCAATATGAGTACTGATTTGACTTTTGAGATCTTCTTTGGATTCTTTGGGAAAATGCCCAGGAGAAGTGTTGTTGAATTTAATAACCATAACTTTATTCTATATGCTTTTCCATGGTATTAAGCTTCATATGGTTTGTGAGTTGTATCGTAGGTGTTCCAAACTTTTGGGCTACTATCCACTCATTAGTGAGTACATGCCACATGTGTTTTTTTGTGATTTGGCTGGTTACCTCACTCAGGATGATATTTTCTAGTTCAAACCATTTGCCTCTGAATTTCATGAAGTCATTGGGTTTTTTTAAATTATTATTATTTTCTAAATTTCTATTATTTTCTAAATAAACTGGGAGGGGGTAATTGGAGAATGGGTGGAGAGAAGAGGGCCTATGGGACATATGGGGAGGGGGGAACTGGGAAAGGGGAAAGCATTTGGAATGTAAACAAAGAATTTAGAAAATAAATGGTATTACACCCTAACAACACATTTGTCCACAGCCTTACCAATCCTCATTGTTTTTTGTTTTGCCTGTTGTTTGTTTTAAAACCATCCTAACAGTATCTTACTGCGTTTTTTGATCTATTATCCTTGGAGAATTATGGCTGTGAGTGTCTCTTTACAGAACTGGTGGCACTTTCTGTACCCTTGTTGGAGAAATGGCTTCTTAATCCTTTGCTGTCTTTTAAAGTAGATTGAGTTTCTATCTGATTCTTTGGTTTTATTGTGTTGTTCTGGTTTGGTTTTTGAGACATGGTTTCCCTGTCTAATCATAGCTGTCCTGGAACTAGTTCTGCAGACCAGGCTGGCCTTGAACTGCTTCACCGGTACTGGGATTAAAGGTGTGTGTCACCACCAACCACATCTATCTTTTTCTTTCTTTCTTTTTTTATTTATTCAATATATTATTTATTTACATTTCAAAGGATTTCCCCTTTCCTGGATCCCACCTCCCTGAAAGTCCCATAAGCCCTCTTCCATTACCCTGTTCCCTGATCGACCCCTTCACACTTCCCTTTTCTGGTATTGCCCTACACTACTGCACTGAGCCTTTCCAGAACCTGGGACCACTCCTTTCCTCTTATTGGACATCATTTGATATGTGGATTGTGTCTTGGGTATTCCACGCTTCTAGCCTAATACCCTCTTATCAGTGAGTGCATACCATGAGTGTTCTTTTGAGAATGGGTTACCTCACTTAGTATGATGTTCTCCAGCTCCAAGCATTTGTCTAAGAATTTCATGAATTCATTGTTTCTAATGGCTGAATAGTACTCCATTGTGTATAAATGCCACATTTTTTTTATCCCTTCCTCAGTTGAGGGACATCTGGGTTGTTTCCAGCTTCTGGCTTTTATAAATAGGGCTGCTATGAACATAGTGGAGCATGTATCCTTTTTACATGCTGGGGAATCCTCTGGGTATATGCCCAGGAGTGGTATAGCAGAGTCCTCTGGAAATGTCATGCCCAGTTTTCTGAGGAACCGCCAGACTGATTTCCAGAGTGGTTGTACCAGCTTGCAATCCCAATAGCAGTGGAGGAGTGTTCTTCTTTCTCCACATCCTTGCCAACACCTGCTGTTTCCTGAGTTTTTAAACTTAGCCATTCTGACTGGTGTGAGGTTAAATCTCAGGGTTGTTTTGATTTACATTTCCCTAATGACTAATGATGTTGAACATTTCTTAAGATGCTTCTCAGCCATTCGAAGTTCTTCAGGTAAAAATTCTTTGTTTAGCTCTGTACCCCATTTTTAAATAGTGTTATTTGGTTTTCTGGGGTCTAACTTCTTGAGTTCTTTGTATATATTGGATATTAGCCCTCTGTCAGATTTAGGGTTGGTGAAGATCTTTTCCCAATTTGTTGGTTGCCATTTTGTCCTTTTGATGGTGTCCTTTGCCTTATAGAAACTTTGTAATTTTATGAGGTCCCATTTGTTGATTCTTGATCTTAGAGCATAAGCTATTGGTGTTCTGCTCAGAAACTTTCCCCCTGAGCCCATGTCCTCAAGGTTATTTTGGACAGTATTCCTTATTTTTCATGTTGCTACAGCTGGGTGTGAGATAAGAAGCAAACTGAGAAAAAGGATGATTGCAAAGGATGATTATCATGGCTGAAAGGATACAGACAAAAATGGTGGTGATGGCATGGCTGTGGAGTGCTCTGTAACAGTGGGAGTGTTGGTAACAGCTTGCTCACATTATCAAGGCCGGTAAACTATAATTTTCAGTTGGCATTCCCTCTTGGGTTCAGTCTGGGCTGTCACACCTGGATATGGTGCCATCTACCTTGAGGGTGGGTCTTTCCTTCTGGAGTAAACCTCTCTGGAAACACCCTTACAGGCACACCTAGAGGTGTGTCTCCCAGATAATTCTAAATCCAGTCAAATTACTAATGATTAATGCTCTTAGCTCCCTTGACTCACAGTTCGAGACAGGTTCTATTTGTTGGTTTCCTTTTTGCTCTTAGTTGTAGTATCCTTTGTTATGCCGATGCTTTTTAGTTGGTGTATCCCAACTGCCTGTTTTTGTTTTCATTGCCTGTGCTGTAATATGAAGAAATCATTGCCAAGGCTTCTATGAGAAGTTCCACTCACTTTTCTTGTAGTAGTTTCATAGTTTCAGATCTTATATGTTTTAATCCATGATGTGATGTGTATGTGTGTTATAAAGTAGGATCAAATAGTGTTGGTTTTCTTGCACATGGATATCCACTTTTACTAACACCACTTTTTAACATTAACCAGCCCTAAATTTAATTTCTAACTACCTAGGGACTTTGGAAGGAAAGTAAATCTATCATTGATATTAACTTCAGTGCTGACAAAATCTGGCCTATAACTTCTTGTTAATCTAGAGTCATTAATCACAACCTCGAACTAAGTCTCAACCTGTATCACCTCGGGGGATCATTCTAGGCCATGCTTGTGTTATTTATCAAGGAATGAAGCACTTCCTTTCAGTGGGATCAAAGTGGATTTCCTTGAGGCCAGTGGGGCTCTCTAAACCAAGGGGGTAAAACCTAGACCAATGAAGTTCATGCTGGGCCTGCCTTCCCTTTTCCTGACTCACTTTTCCAAAAATGACTCAATTTCTATTTTACTGTGGTTTTTTTTTCCTTTTCTTCATTATCCTGCTCTTGGTTTATTTCCCTTGATCTTAGAGTTCCACAGGCCTGCATCTATCCTATGGAAGTACATACTACTGGGTTATATAAGTTGAAAGCAAATTAAAAACAGAAAAAAACACTACAAGGGATGATTCTTAGAACATTCCTGAAAACCCAGCTAGGTTCTGTGCACTGCCCCCTCCCTGTGCTGGTTTTCACTGGTCCACAGCCCTAAGTCAAGCTAGGTGTTATGGTTTGAATGTGGGCCTCTCCCAAGAAAAGACAGTATTGGAAACTTAATTTTCAATGAAAGAATCGCTGAAACCCAGGGTGGAGGGTGTAGTGCAGGGTGGGGATAATATCATTTGATCTGAGAGTAATCCTGCTTTCTAGGGCCTGGACTCCTTATTGCCTGTGTGGGTTTCTTATGAAAAATTATTTCTTCCTCTTTTTTCTCTGCCCTCTCTTTGCCTTTCCATCATGGAGTCAGGCCATAAAAAAAGGTGTTTTCCAGATACAGATCCCTTGATCTTGAACCTCCCAGGTGTCAGAACTGTAAGAAGGAAAGTTCTGTTCCTTGTAAATTAATCAGTCTCAGGTACTCTGTTGTAGTAACACAAGACGGACTAAGACACCAGGGAAAAGAAAGAAGTCGGGCCAGGAGTGGCATCTGTTTCCTCTCTCATGAACTTTGACAAGTATATACAATCACTTTCTTGACCCCTGGAAGTTGAGTTGTCAGAATGAGAAAGAATTAACATAGCTCTCTTCTTTCTTAAAAAAAATACTAGATATAATATTGTAATATAATAAAAACTACATTTGGCCCCTGTGTGTCTTGACAGAGTCCCTAAAATCCTTTGGAATTGACTGGAGAGTAGGTATGCCTTCTATTACTCCTAACCTCTCACAGAACGTGAGTTTAACACCATCAAGGTTACTTAAGATGGGCCTTTAGGTGACTTCAGGATGGGGCCAGTCACCTCCACTCAGTTATGGACAGATTGACCATAGCTCAAGCTGTTAATCTCTAGGAGCAATGAGATTTGATGTGTTTCTAGGTTCTTAAACCCAGGCAAGTGTCTGGAAAGAAAATAGTGTGACCAAACAGAGCATAGAGACACCCCCTATTCTCCCATATGCAACTCTGCAAATTGCTTGTCCTGGGCTGTGCCATCAATTATAAAGCAATAAGCATTAACCAGTGTTTTCTTGAATGTCATAACCTTTCAGATAAATGATACAACCCAACTATGATGTCATCAAGACCTCTAGTTTATAGTCAGTGGATCAGAAGCAAAGGTAACAATATGGAATGAATAATTAGTATTGGGGGGCTGTCTTGGGGAGTCCTTAGCCCTTGGAAGCTGTTGCTAACCTTAGTATATGGTGCTACAATTGTACAGACTAGTATGGCATGAGAGGTGTTATGTGAGAGTAAGGAAATGTGCAACTTATTGCTGTGTTCTCTGAGACAGACACATTTATGAAGAATCTTCAGGCTCTTAGAAGGGATTTCAGACTTAAATATCTATTGGGGTTAAGGCTTGTGAATGTAAATGTGAGAATCTGAGTGGGAATAAAAAGTATTTTATGTACTTTTAACTCTATTTTGACTTCTTATTCTATTATAAATACAAGATATATAGATATACACATGCCATTCATATATTTGTAATATATATGTGTATATATATATGTATACACACACACATACACACACACACACACACACACATATATATATATATGCAAGTCCATTGATTGAAGACAGTTGCCATTTTGGCCTAAGTAGAGGGGGTAGTGGAAATTGTAGCACATAGAACAAGATATTTCTTATAAACAGTGAAAGTACTTCTTCATCTGTCTTATTACTGTCCTCTAGGAACATGAGTCCAGTGTTGCTATGTGCCTTAATATTTCAAGCCAAACCTGAAGTCTCAGGTTTTTGTATTAAGTCTTCTCATTACCAGCAGATCGCAAATAGTGCATTTACTATGATTATATGTCAAAACATCAGCTGCTGTAGAAAGTGTAAGCCAAATCTGGATGTGCTGGTGGCCCTAAAGATTGATGATCTTGATGAAAAGTACTCAGGTGTGTCCTCTGTGGAAATTCCTTGAGAATTTCCAGCTTTGCCTCTTTACGTGCATCTATTTCACTTTAATAAGTTTTTTTTTTAACATATTGGCATGTTAAACAACTTTTAAAGGAATTTTTAAACATGGCCTAGGCCAACATCATGCAAGCCAAATAATGTTCATATGTAAAACAAGTTGAGCCCTGCAGGTCGTTTCTTGTAAGTTTGGATTTAGGGTAGACACACATATCCTGATTTTCCACCATTGTTTCAAAGATGAAAGAGTGGGATCTGATGCTCCTGTCTTCCACTATGCACACATGTATCTCCAGGGTATGCTGCATGGCCTGGGACACGCAGAGCAACTCAGATCCTTAGACCTTGTACTTCTGCTGCACTAATGAATTGAGACCTTCTCTAGGCTCAGCCCTCACTTCCTGTTACTGGGGACCCCCAAGTCTCACTGCAGTGGTTCACTTTTCAAAATTCAGGGCTCATGTTTATCCTCAAAGAGCTTAAAGCTGCAGAGGTTGGTGTTGATAAGTCAGTAGAGGTCTCGCTGGACATAGATAAAGACCTGAATTCAATCCTATGTAAAAACTAGGGAGTGGCATTGGATGTCTGTTACCTTAGCTCTGGGTCCAGAGAGATTAGCAGATATGGGGTTTGCTTGTCAGCCAGATGAGCAGAGTAAGTGGACTTCAAAAGTTCATTGAGAGACCCTATCTCAGAATGTAGAGTGCAGGAAGGGAAGACATTAGATAATGGTCTCTGGTCTCTAGACACACATGTATACAGATGCACAGACTCAAAGGAATATGTGTATCCACTCACCCCATACATATCCCTCACACACACAGTCATCCACTGAAACTAAGCCTCTGGGAAACAATTGAAGACAGTACAGGGTGTAGGGTATAGGCAAGAGTTCAATGCGGAAGGTGTAATTTAGTTCGTGTCAACCTTACACCTGCAAGTGGGGTTGAAGCTGGCCAAGTTTTGTACTGCCCTAGTGATGTAAGACCTATGTCCCCTTGAGTGTTAAATGTCTAAATTAAATGTCTAGCAGAGCAGTAGTACGTCTCATATTGGAAGATGTCTGAAGGTTTTCCTGGGAATCTTTTTTTTTTAATTTTTTTATTGAATATCGTCTTCATTTACATTGCCAGTGGTAAGACCTCTCCGGATTCCCCCCCTTCCCAAAGACTCCCAACCCCTCCTCCCACCCCCTGCCTACACCTGACCCACTCCCACCTCCCCCCCTCGATTTCCCTTTGTTGGGACCTCTATTGAGCCTTTACTTGACCAAGGACCACTCCTCCCATGGATGCCCAACAAGGCCTTCCTCTGCCACATTTTTGGTTGAAACCATGTGTACCCCTTGGTTGAAGGTTTAGTTCCTGGGAGTCCTGGGGCTTCTGGGTGGCTGAAATCATTGTTCTTCCCATGGGGCTGAAAACCCCTTCAGCTCCTCTGGACCACCCTCCAGCTCCAGTTTCCAGTTTGGAGGGAGTGGGATGGAAGCTAAACTTATTCTTTCCTCACACATTCCCAGAGGTCTTAGTTCGAGTTTCTATTGATGTGAAGAGACACTATGACCAAGGAAACTCAGAAATTTAATTGCAGCTGGCTTACAGGTCAGATGGTTAGTCCATGATCATCATGGTGAGAAGCATGGCCTTGTCCAGGCAGACATGGTGCTGGAGAGGTCGCACCATGTAGAGTTCTACATCTGACTCTCAGGTAGCAGGAAGATACAGTGCCACATTGGGCCTGACTTGAGTGTATGAGACCTCAAAGACCATCCCACAGTGACACACTTCCTCCAACACTGCCACACCTACTCCAACAAGGCCACACTTCCTAATAGGACCACTCCTTATGAGCCTATGAAGGCTATTATTATTCAAACCACCACACCAGGTATGCCAAGGCTACATGTATGCACAGTTCCATATACCATGGCTGGGGTATCAAGGCTGAACAGTGCCTGCTCATATACTCAAGAGCTATAAAATCTTCACATACCTCCTCCTTCTTTGAAGTGCCACACTGAAAGTTAGTTAAAGGGGAGAGGGGACGCTGTAGACACAACCCTGTTTGTCTGGCATGCATTTCCAGTAAGCTCTGGGTAACGTGTTTATTTTGTGCCGGTGACAACAAACTCTAAGTCTCATCCCTGATGGCTTTCACATGGAGAAACTGGGCTCCATTTCAAGACATGGCAGTGGGCGGTGGGCAGCAGACAGGAATCTAGAATTAGCAAATGAAACTAGAAGAGTTAAATGTGTTTCTCTCTAGGAGGCATCCCTTTTGTTTCCCTAAGAAGGCTACCAAACTCGCTGGTTTGTTTTCTCATTTGAATGCTTTATTCCACGAATAGCCTAACAACATAAATGTGTTTCGAGTACTCGAATAAACAACATAATAATAAAAAGCACATGACTTTCCCAGGAATTTATCCCTGCAGTTCTAAGTTTAAAAAGACCGAAACTTTCACTTGAGAAGGTTATAAGAAGGGCTTAAGAGAGGAAAGAAAGGAGGACGGGGGTGGGGGAGTGGGAGGGGTAAGGGTAGGGGGTGGGGTGGGGGTGGGGGCCTCAGCACTAGCCTCCTCTCATCAAATGTGCCCAGAAGTGCTGTGGTGACATAGGAGCAAGAGGAATGTCTGGCAAGAAAAGATGCATCTAGTTTGGCACTGACTGTGAGGACAGGAGGAACAAATGAATGCACTTAGCTCAGGAGTGTGAGAAGGAACGTGGGCTTTGGAATAAAGCATGGCGTGCAGACAACTGGCCTGAGCTCTCTCACTGCTGGGTCAACCTGGGTAGGTTGCTCTGGTGGTCACATTTGTGTCACTGTGAAACCTACCTGAGAGAAGTAGTCTGAAGTAAGTTGGAGCACCATGCCAGAGGACTCATGTGGTGGAAAAGGCTATACAGCATGTGATAAACAAGTAGCCCAGAGAAGCAGAGAGAATGATCCCAGAACAAGGGGGCAGAGATGGGAGTCTTTCCAGAACATATCCCCTTGACCTATTTTCTCCAACTAGGCTCCACATCCTTTTACTTACCACTCCCAATGAAGCCACCACACTAAGAATTCATCAAAGGATTAATCCTACTTCAGAGCCTTTAGGATCCAATCATTTCCCAAATGTCCTTTGAATGGAAGCCCAGCTTCAACCACAGAAGCCTTCAGGGGACTTAAAAGTCAACATAGCAATCTGAGTCTAGTTCTCTCTCATGTGAAATAGACAGAATAAACTGCCTGTCCAAATTCTTCTAGAAAGTACAGGTTGAATGTTAGTGTTTCTTCTTAAAAGTATGGGACATTAAAAGAGTTTTGAATTTCAGAGTATTTCCTGTGTGTGTGTGTGTGTGTGTGTGTGTTTCTGGAGCACATATATCTAATAATTTCTTGATTGCTTGAAGACAGGTTACAAATACGATTGTGAAATCCACCTAGCATTGAAGCATTGAATATAAGGTTTTTTTTGATTTTTTTTTATTTTTTATTATTCGATATAATTTATTTACATTTCAAATGATTTCCCCTTATCTAGCCCCCCCACTCCCCAAAAGTCCCGCAAACCCCCTTCTCTTCCCCTGTCCTCCCTCCCACCCCTTCCCACTTCCCCGTTCTGGTTTTGCTGAATACTGTTTCACTGAGTCTTTCCAGAACCAGGGGCCACTCCTCCTTTCTTCTTGTACCTCATTTGATGTGTGGATTATGTTTTGGGTATTCCAGTTTTCTAGGTTAATATCCACTTATTAGTGAGTGCATACCATGATTCACCTTTTGAGTCTGGGTTACCTCACTTAGTATAATATTCTCTAGCTCCATCCATTTGCCTAAGAATTTCATGAATTCATTGTTTCTAATGGCTGAATAGTACTCCATTGTGTAGATATACCACATTTTTTGAATCCACTCTTCTGTTGAGGGATACCTGGGTTCTTTCCAGCATCTGGCAATTACAAATAGGGCTGCTATGAACATAGTAGAACATGTATCCTTATTACATGGTGGGGAGTCTTCTGGGTATATGCCCAGGAGTGGTATAGCAGGATCTTCTGGAAGTAAGGTGCCCAGTTTTCGGAGGAACCGCCAGACTGATTTCCAGAGTGGTTGTACCAATTTGCAACCCCACCAGCAGTGGAGGAGTGTTCCTCTTTCTCCACACCCTCTCCAACACCTGCTGTCTCCTGAATTTTTAATCTTAGCCATTCTGACTGGTGTAAGATGAAATCTTAGGGTTGTTTTGATTTGCATTTCCCTAATGACTAATGAAGTTGAGCATTTTTTAAGATGCTTCTCCGCCATCCGAAGTTCTTCAGGTGAGAATTCTTTGTTTAACTCTGTACCCCATTTTTTAATAGGGTTGTTTGGTTTTCTGGAGTCTAACTTCTTGAGTTCTTTATATATATTGGATATTAGCCCTCTATCTGATGTAGGATTGGTGAAGATCTTTTCCCAATTTGTTGGTTGCCGATTTGTCCTCTTGATGGTGTCCTTTGCCTTACAGAAACTTTGTAATTTTATGAGGTCCCATTTGTCAATTCTTGCTCTTAGAGCATACGCTATTGGTGTTCTGTTCATAAACTTTCTCCCTGTACCGATGTCCTCAAGGGTCTTCCCCAGTTTCTTTTCTATTAGCTTCAGAGTGTCTGGCTTTATGTGGAGGTCCTTGATCCATTTGGATTTGAGCTTAGTACAAGGAGACAAGGATGGATCAATTCGCATTCTTCTGCATGCTGACCTCCAGTTGAACCAGCACCATTTGTTGAAAAGGCTATCTTTTTTCCATTGGATGTTTTCAGCCTCTTTGTCGAGGATCAAGTGGCCATAGGTGTGTGGGTTCATTTCTGGATCTTCAATCCTGTTCCATTGATCCTCCTGCCTGTCACTGTACCAATACCATGCAGTTTTTAACACCATTGCTCTGTAGTATTGCTTGAGGTCAGGGATACTGATTCCCCCAGATTTCCTTTTGTTGCTGAGAATAGTTTTAGCTATCCTGGGTTTTTTGTTGTTCCAGATGAATTTGATAATTGCTCTTTCTAACTCTGTGAAGAATTGAGTTGGGATTTTGATGGGTATTGCATTGAATCTGTATAGTGCTTTAGGCAAAATGGCCATTTTAACTATATTGATTCTACCGATCCATGAGCATGGGAGGTTTTCCCATTTTTTGAGGTCTTCTTCCATTTCCTTCTTCAGAGTCTTGAAGTTCTTGTCATACAGATCTTTCACATGTTTGGTAAGAGTCACCCCAAGATACTTTATACTGTTTGTGGCTATTGTGAAGGGGGTCATTTCCCTAATTTCTTTCTCAGCCTGCTTATCCTTTGAGTATAGGAAGGCCACTGATTTGCTTGAGTTGATTTTATAACCTGCCACTTTGCTGAAGTTGTTTATCAGCTGTAGGAGCTCTCTAGTGGAGTTCTTTGGGTCACTTAGGTAGACGATCATGTCGTCTGCAAATAATGATAGTTTGACTTCTTCCTTTCCAATTTGTATCCCTTTGACCTCCTTATGTTTTCGAATTGACCGAGCTAGTACCTCAAGTACAATATTGAAAAGATAAGGAGAAAGAGGGCAGCCTTGTCTGGTCCCCGATTTCAGTGGGATTGCTTCAAGTTTCTCTCCATTTAGTTAGATGCTGGCTACCGGTTTGCTGTATATTGCTTTTACTATGTTTAGGTATGAGCCTTGAATTCCTGTTCTCTCCAAGACTTTAAGCATGAAGGGATGCTGAATTTTGTCACATGCTTTTTCAGCATCCAATGAAATGACCATGTGGTTTTGTTCTTTGAGTTTGTTTATGTAGTGGATTGTATTGATGGATTTCCGTATATTGAACCAACCCTGCATTCCCGGGATAAAGCCTACTTGATCATGGTGGATGATCGTTTTGATGTGTTCTTGGATTTGGTTGGCAAGAATTTTATTGAGTATTTTTGCATCTATGTTCATAAGGGAAATTGGTCTGAAGTTCTCTTTCTTTGTTGGATCTTTGTGTGGCTTTGGTATCAGCGTAATTGTGGCTTCGTAGAAGGAATTGGGTAGTGTTCCTTCTGTTTCTATTTTGTGGAATAGTTTGAAGAGTATTGCTGTTAACTCTTCTTTGAAGGTCTGGTAGAATTCTGCACTGAAGCCATCTGGTCCTGTGCTTTTTTTGGTTGGAAGACTTTCTATGACTCCTTCTATTTCTTTAGGCATTGTGGGACTGTTTAGATGGTCTAGTTGGTCCTGATTTAATTTTGGTATTTGGTATCTGTCAAGGAAATTGTCCATTTCCTCCAGATTCTCCAGTTTTGTTGAGTATAGGCTCTTGTAGTAGGATCTGATGATTTTTTGGATTTCCTCAGTTTCCGTTGTTATATCTCCCTTTTCATTTCTAAGTTTGTTAATTTGGATACTTTCTCTGTGCCCTTTGGTCATTCTGGCTAAGGGTTTATCTATCTTGTTGATTTTCTCAAAGAACCAGCTCCTGGTATTGTTGATTTTTTGTATGGTTCTCTTTGTTTCTACTTGATTGATTTCGGCCCTGAGTTTGATGATTTCCTGCCTTCTACTCCTCCTGGGTGAAATAGCTTCTTTTTGTTCTAGGGCTTTCAGGTGTGTCATTAAGCTGGTAATGTATGCTCTCTCCATTTTCTTTTTGGAGGCACTCAGGGCTATGAGTTTTCCTCTTAGCACTGCTTTCATTGTGTCCCATAGATTTGGGTATGTTGTGTTTTCATTTTCATTGTGTTCTAAAAAGTCTTTAATTTCTTTCTTTATTTCTTCCTTGACCAAGGTATCATTGAGTAGAGTATTGTTCAGTTTCCACGTGTATGTGGGCTTTCTGTTGTTTCTGTTGCTATTGAAGACCACTTTTACTCCATAGTGATCAGATAGGAGGCATGGGATTAGTTCGATCTTCTTATATTTGTTGAGGTCTGTCTTGTGACCAATTATATGGTCGATTTTGGAGAAGGTACCATGAGGTGCTGAGAAAAAGGTATATTCTTTTGTTTTAGGATAGAATGTTCTATATATATCTGTTAAATCTAATTGGTCCAAAGCTTCAATTAGTTTCATTGTGTCCTTGTTTAGTTTCTGTTTTCCTGATCGGTCCATTGACGAAAGTGCAGTGTTGAAGTCACCCACAATTATTGTGTTAGGTGCAATGTGTGCTTTTAGTTTTAATAAAGTTTCTTTTACGAAAGAGGGTGCCCTTGCATTTGGGGCATAGATGTTCAGGATTGACAGTTCTTCTTTTTGTATTTTTCCTTTGACCAGCAAGAAGTGTCCCTCAGGGTCTCTTTTGATGACTTTGGGTTGAAAGTCAATTTTATCTGATATTAAAATGGCTACTCCAGCTTGTTTCCTGAGACCATTTGCTTGTAAAATTGTCTTCCAGCCTTTTACTCTAAGGTAGTGTTTGTCTTTGACCCTGAGGTGTGTTTCCTGTAAGCAGCAAAATCTAGGGTCCTGTTTACGTATCCATTCAGTTAGTCTGTGTCTTTTTATTGGGGCATTAAGTCCATTGATGTTAAGAGATATTAAGGAATAGTGATTGTTACTTCCTATCATTTTTGACGTTATTTTTTAAATTTGAATGCTTAACTTCTTTTGGGTTTGATGAAAGGTTACTATCTTGCTTTTTCCAGGGTGAAGTTTCCCTCCTTGTATTGGTGTTGTCCTCCTATTATCCTTTTTAGGGCTGGGTTTGTGGATAGATATTGGGTAAACTTGGTTTTGTCATGAAATATCTTAGTTTCTCCATCTATGGTGATTGAAAGTTTTGCTGGATATAGTAGTTTTGGTTGGCATTTGTGTTCTCTTAGAGTCTGCATGAGATCTGCCCAGGACCTTCTAGCCTTCATAGTCTCAGGTGAAAAGTCTGCTGTGATTCTGATAGGTCTTCCTTTATATGTTACTTGGCCTTTTTCTCTTACTGCCTTTAGTATTCTTTCTTTGTTTAGAACATTTGGTGTTTTGATTATTATGTGACGGGAAGTATTTCTGTTCTGGTCCAGTCTGTTTGGAGTTCTGTAGGCTTCTTGTATATTCATGGGCATCTCTCTCTTTAGGTTAGGGAAGTTTTCTTCCATAATTTTATTGAAGATGTTTGCTGGCCCTTTAAGTTGTAAATCTTCACTCTCATCTATGCCTATAATCCTTAGGTTTGGTCTTCTCATTGTGTCCTGGATTTCCTGGATATTTTGGGTTACAAGCTTTTTGCATTTTGCATTTTCTTTAACTGTTGAGTCCATGGTTTCTTTGGAATCTTCAGCATCTGAGATTCTTTCTTCTATCTCTTGTATTCTGTTGTTGATATTTGCATCTCTGTCCCCTGATTTCTTCCCAAGGCTTTCTATCTCCAAAGTTGTCTCCCTTTGAGTTTTCTTAGTTGTTTCTAATTCTGATTTTAGATCCTGGATGGTTTTGCTTAGCTCCTTCACTTGCATGTTTGTGTTTTCCTGTAATTCTTTAAGAGCTTTTTGTGTTTCGTCTTTCATGACCTCAGCCTGTTGACCAAAGTTCTCCTGTATTTCTTTAAGTGTTTTTTGCATTTCCTCCTTGTTGGCTTTTGTATTCTCCTGGATTTCTTTCAATGATTTTTGTGTTTCCCTTGCAGGGGCTTCTAACTTTTGATCCATTTTCTCCTGAATTTCTTTATGTATGTCCTTCATGTGTTCCTGTACCAGCATCATGACCAGTGATTTTAAATCCAAATCTTGTTTTACTGGTGTGATGGGGTATCCAGGACATGTTGGTAGAGGAGAATTGGGTTCAGATGTTGCCATATTGCCTTGATTTCTGTTAGTGACGTTCCTGCGTTTGCCTTTTGCCATCTAGTTCTCACTGGTGTTAGTTTATCTTGTCAGTGCTGGACTCACCAGTGCAAGCTGCCCCTTCCCAGTTGGCCTCTGGTGCACAGCTTACCTCCTGCACTGCTTGTAGACAGTGTGCTGCTGCCCAGGCTGTTCTGATCCCAAAGCAGGCACCCGAAGGCTCCCGCTGGGGTCCGCTGGATTCACTGGAGCACACTGACTTCTCCCAGCTGGCCGCCCGGAAGCCCAGCTAGCCACTTGCAGGACTTGGAGATATAATGCTGCTGCCCAGACTGATCTGGATCCGGAAGTGGAGAGAGTAGAGCTAAGGGCTTCTGCCTGAGGCCTTGCCCCAGATTGTGTCTGTGGACCAGATGGAGCCTGTGTGCACCCCCAGGGAGTGCCGAAGGTGTATGCTACTGTGACCTCCCCTGTGTTCCGCTCACTCTGCTGGGCAGCCAATCCGCCAACCAGGCTGTCGCACACAAGGTTAGCCTGGCCGCCCAGTCCCTGAGTCCAGGCAAAAGCCTGGGAGGCCAAGGTCCGAGCAAAGTTCCCCTAGGGCTATGACTGTTAATTGGGTCTGCCAGGTGACTAGGATGGCGGGCGTGCGCGCCCGCGCTCCCTGAAAGCGCCGGGAGAGTCTGCTTTGCTAACAATCACCTGGGCGGGTTGACTCACAGGTGGCCCACCAAGCCGCCCAGTTCTTGGGGTCAGTCCTGTGCCTTTTGGGGCCTGGACCCCCGCTTTGTTAGCCTTAGGCTATGCCTGTTACAGGTCTGCCCGCCTGAGCTCTCTGTCGTCCTGCAGGCAAAATGGCGGCGGCGCGCTCGCAGGCCTGGGCAAAAAACCTCCTGGCTGGGTTGGCACCCCGATGGCCCCCCGACCCGCCCAGGGCCTGGGTGCAGGCCAACGCCCGTCGGGCTCAGACCACCGCGGTGTTGGCCTCGGATTATGTTTGTGTACCTCAGTCTGTCCGATCCCTGGAGTATGGAACCAAGATGGATGCACCTCTCCTGACTGGTGGAAGGCCGAGTTCTGAAGTGGCCTCCGTGCAGGAAAGGCGCCGCACAACTGCAGCTGCTTGCTGCCCGGCTGGTCAGCGAAGGTCAGTGGTCGTGGGCGCAGGGCCTAACTGGTCCCTGTGACGCCTTGGTTCCACTGCTGATGGCTCTTCAGCTGGAGCAGCCACTGCTGCCGCCGCCGCCGCCGCCGCCGCCGCCGCCGCCGCCGCCGCCCTGAATATAAGTTTTATTGCAGTGTTTTCAGCATGCCTGTGGTAAGAGTAAGAAACATCCTATTCAGCCCCATTATAAGGTTTTTCTAAGTGTGATATCAGATCAGCATACAAAGCATTTCAGATTTCAGAACACTGTAAGCCTGGCATTTTCAGTTTAGGAATAATAAGCCTTTACTAAATTCAGAATGAGGAGGTACCTAGGTTCCTTAGGGTGTGAGAGCTCTGTTTCACAAGAATACCATAGATGACCAAACTCCCTAATCCATATAACTCATTAAGACATCGGGAAGATGATTTACTCTGGGATATCTACTTGTATGGTGTTCCCAATCATTCATGTCAACATTTTTGGTCAATACCAACAGGAGACATGACTCACTTCAACTCATGGCCATCCATGAGTTCTCTTCTTCCAACCTTCTGCCCCCTGCACTTCTGAGGCTCTGGGACTGGGATCTGAATTGTATTTCCCTTCTAAGCAACTGTGGAAACTGAAGTCCATTGCTTTACTCTGTAGATTCCATTTTCCACCTGGGAAATGAATGTATTTCATTTCTAATGGCTGTATTAGCCACTTTTCTCACCACTGTGACTAGAGTCCTAGCAGAAAGCACTCAGGGGAAAGGTTTACTTGGGCTCACAGTACAGAGGAATGCAGTCTATTGTGGCAGTAGCAGCCTGTTATATCAAGTCATTCTACCAATGAACACACACTGCTGTGTAAACCCATCTATTTTACCTATTTTACTGGGACCCTTCATGTGACCTACAATGGAGTAGCTGGCCTTGAAGCTCTGACAACACACCTGACAAAGGCAATCTAAGCAAGGAAGGAGGAGCTCATCCTGATCCACAGCCTGTGGGGCCAGTCCATCATTGCATGGAGGCAGACAGATGGATGCTGCTGTTCATTTCTCTTAGCTTGCTCTTTCCTTTTTGTTCATGTCAGGAACCCAGGCCAAGGTGACACCCAACAGGTCTTCATGTATCAACCAGACAAGACATTCCCAAACAGAAATCATCAAAAGTTTGTTTCCTAGACAGTTCTAGATTTTGTCAAGTTGACAATTAGTACTCACCAACCCAATACAACTATCTGCCCATATCTGCTATTTCCCACAGCACTTAGCACCACTGGCCTTGAGAGGCACTAGTGTTTACATCACCCTCCCCATTATACATAGTTGGATGCAGAAATGCATAGTGCCAGGACCCAGTAGATGCTTAACAAATTTACATGAGTGGATTAGTACTATTAATATCCTAACTCATTTTTCTAGCTTGAGCTCAGGTAAACCAAGACTCACGGAGACTTCATTTCAGAAATAGCATCCTTACTTTTATCTGAATCATCTTTAAAAGCAACAACAGCCCAGAATGAAGTAGAAAGAAGGGAAATTCCCAAGTTGGTTCCAGATAATTAATATTCTAATATTCACAAAGTATGATCCTGTCATCCCAATATTTGTTAGGAATAAAATATATTAAAATATCTGAAATATTATTTAATATTCTACAACAACTTAAATGTCCCCTTTTTTCTAGTGTACTAGTTGAAACACACAATCTGAGGAAAAATCAAAATAACCCATCAATACTAATAACAACAGTAATAATTCTGATGATTCTTCTTTAAGAGGAAAGATGGGGTGCGTTTACCAGTATATTTTTTTCTTTTTTTTTAAGATTTTATTTATTATTATATCTAAGTACACTATAGCTGTCTTCAGACACACCAGAAGAGGGCATCAGATCTCATTATGGATGGTTGTGAGCCACCATGTGGGTGCTGGGATTTGAACACATGACCTTCGGAAGAGCAGTCAATGCTCTTAACCGCTAAGCCATCTCTCCAGCCCCTACCAGTATATTTTTAATCAGACATGTTTTCCAACACACTGTTTGTTCTTTTGACAAAGAGCAGGAAGATTCGAAGTGTGGGAGATAAAAAGCATGCCAGAAAGTTTGGTAAGGTGAAGCAGGTCGAGACCCAGAGACTCGGTAGGCACACACATGAGGATTAGGTGACTCCCAGTTCCCTGCCAGACTCCTGACTTGTACACAGGCTTCTCATATAAAAGAGATGTGTCCTATGGTCATGTAGGCTCAAGACAGAGTTCTCCATGCTAATGAGGTACCTAGAGGCTTGGAAGCTTCCCTTCCCAGACATTCCTTCCTGCAAAAGGTATTTAATCTCAGACTCATGGTGAAAGGGGGTGGGGGGGGAAGTATAGTTTTACACATCCATTTTCTGTCATGAGAATAAACCTTTTAAAACTATGGACTGTCTCTTTTTATCAAGGTTCCCCATGGGGACGCATGAAGAAGGCATCCACTTACAGAGCTGCAGCCTAATCTCCGGTAGAAGGTCTCTGTGCTCTCCTGCACCTAGCAAGCTAAGGATATCATCTCTTCTGGAGCCGGAACTCCCACGCCCAACCCCCAACCTCAGGCTAGACACTGTCCCCAGCCCACATCACCCCTCTCTGTTCTCAGCTCTTCATGATGCCCAGCAGCTCCTGAATGTCTAAGAGCCTGAGAACCCCACAGCCCCAGCCTCTGAGCCAGCTCCAGCTTCCCACATCTCAGACTATACTTTCCCTCCCCCAGAGTGGTACCTCAGCACTTCCCTATGGCCCAGCACCCAACCAGACAACAGCTTGGGATAAGTGCAGCCAAACTCCCTGAGTTCTGCCTCCCCAAGCAGCTGTGTCCAGTGGAGGAGCAGACTCTGCCTTACAACTCTACTTCGAAGCCTGGTGTAGTCCGTTCTGCAGCTCTGTCCGGTTCTGTGTGTTTACAGTGATTGCTGATGGAGAGACTTAGTCAGCCACCATCAGAAAGACTGTGCGCAATGTTAGAACTGAGGGTGCAACTGGTATGGCTCTTCACACAACCTCAGACATTAACCCCTCCCCCAAGCAGAACAAATACATGCACTCAGTTTCATAGGCATGCTGGTCATGGGAAACTAGGTGCAGAAGCACGGAATGGTTGCATGTTGACTTGAACATATGTTAAGGACACAAGCAAGTCAAGGCACTAATGGCTGACGGTATCTTCTGTCTGTCCATTGAGTCAGAGCTTCATCGGACCCAACCCTTGCATATGGCAAGTTTCTTCCGCCAACTGATCATCAGGCTCAGAGTGGCGTTGGGTGTGGTCAGCAAGGGCCCTTTGGTGGCTCTGCAGATTTGTATTGCTGATCTCCCAATCTATTATCCTTGGCAGACATCACAGCTCTTGTCTCAAAATAGATAGCCACTCTGTGGGTGTCGGGAGTTGTTAATTCCCCTGGGATTGTCTCCATGGGACTCATCAGTTTCTAATATTTGTGCTCCCTTCCTACCACACAATTGCTCCTCTTAGGATCTATTCTCAAGTAACCCTATACTCCCAACTGATCCTGAATTGAGATTTCAGTTCTTTTAGCTAGTGACTCTACCTGTCCCTTTCCCTCCTCCTTTCCTCTTCTCTCCTTCCCTACCCTTTCCACCATCCCAACTTGTTAGCATCCCTTCTAGGCTCTACCCTATAGTTACCTGGCAATAGTCAGATATGCCTGACTTACCATAAGAGGGGATGCTTGTCCCCTCCTGGATCTCTTACTCTCTCTGGCCCTTCTCTGCTTTCTCCCTTTCTCCCTTTCTCCCTTTCCCTTTCCTCCTCTCTCCTTGGGTTCCTAGTCTCTCTCTCTCTCTCTCTCTCTCTCTCTCTCTCTCTCTCTCTCTCTCTCTCTCTCTCTCTCCTTCCCTTCCCAACTCCTCTTCCCATGGCTTAAATAAACTTTATTCTATACTAAACCCGTGGTCCTATGGCTGGCACCTCAAGGGGGAAGGGATGGCTCAGCATGGGCCTACTAAGGCCCCCCTCCCACCTCACCATACCTGGCTCAATCAAACATACCCTTGCTTTTTTCACTTTTATATAAAACACAACACAACCTTTCCCTCCTCTCCCCTCACTTTCCTTCACTACCTTCCCTTCCCTTTCTTCCCTTCCCTTCCCTGCCCTACCCCATCCTTCCTTCCTCTACCCTACCCTTCCAAGCATTCCAATCCTCCCCTCAACTCCCCTCCCCTCCCCTTCTCTTCCTCTCCCTCCTCTTTTCTACCCTTCCTTTTTCTTTGCTCCTTTCTTCACTCCCCCCCCCCCCGCCCTCTTATAATTTGACAATGGAATTTACAAAACACAAAATAAATGAAACAGCAAGACCAAGATAAGTTATAAACATTTCTTACCTTCGCTTAATTTCATCTTTTTGTTTGGATTAGTTTGTTTACCCTGTGGGGACCAAGGCTATCCTGTGATTACAACTTGCTCAGAGAGTGGACTCTCCATTCCTAAACTCCCAATTGGCACTCCAGGCAGCTGCCTTCTCCTAGAGCAAGCACGTGACTATGGCCCCATGTCAAATCTGGCTTGCTAGAAGCAGCAGCAACCCCCACCGAAGCCCCTCAGGAAGGGAGCTGCCGGCATCCTGGGGCCATCTGGAGTCTGCTTTGCCAAGCCATCTATTTTGTGCCAGAGAAGCTATGGAAAGAGTTAATCAATCACTAGGCGGTTCAAACATAAGGCCTTTCTCCCACGTGCTGCAGGTCACACACCCACTCTCAGAGGCAGCTGTGCAGGACGGACATCAAAGCCAGAAGCTCAAAGCAAGTGTCCAAGGCACAAATGGAAGCGACTGAACTAGAGAAGACTTTACGGGAGTGTCACTTTTTCCTAGAGCCCACAAAACAAGGCAGAGGCGACAAGGGTCCCACCCAAGTGAACATAATAGAGGCAGGAGGCCGTAGGCTAAGCCTTCCCACTAAGATTTCCAGTCTTGCCTTCAAGCTTTCCCCGGAAGAGCCTCCATGCAGCTGTGCACACACAGGTGACCACAGCTGCCTTTCCATGAAGTGATGCCAGGAGAGGCCTTGCCCCTGACTGTTCTCTGGCTTCTGTAGAAATATATAACCGTCTTTCTCACTGCCCATCCTGGAACACTGCTTTGAATCGGTCACAGATGGCAACTGTGTGACCGTGCCACAGGAAGTGAGACTGACCGTGCCACAGGAAGTGAGACTGTACTGGCTCTAAGTCACCTTCAGGCTCGTCCCTTAGTCAGAATGTTTCTCATTAGTTTTCAGGACAACAGGAATGCAATCTGTCTCCCACTTTTGCATCTTGCTTGGGTGACTGCCTAATAAGACAGACATGCCTGGAAGAGAGCATTTCTATTTCTGTGGCCACACAGGGTTGCTTCTAACCTTCTCAAGCCTCAACACTGATGACAATGAACATTTCTCAGTGATTTAGAGTCACTGAAGGGATTAAATAACAGAAAAGCTCAGTACAGTGCCTTGCAGATGTTATATGCTCCATAGATAGCTTTTGCTGTCACTGTGGGTCATAGATTCATTCAGCAGACAATTCTGTAAGTGTCCTTTCTATCCTAGGTAACATGGGTAGTAGGAAACAGGCAGACGAGTTCTTGGCTCCCCCAGAGTTTACAGCCTTCCGAGAGGAATAAGATGCTAAACAAGTCAGTAGACCAACAGTGATTCCTGCAGTGATGAAACGAACAGTCATTAGTGTTCCAGAGAAAGGCATGGCGTTGCACAATTTAGTTTGGGAGTGCTGGGATCCTTCTTTAAGACTGGGCCAAGTTGATATTTAGTTGATAAAGAATTTGGCATGCATATGTGAGAGGCTTGGTATAATCCCAAGAAACACACTTAAAAATGGCCACAAAAGCTAGATAGGTAGGGTAGGTTCTCTAGACAGCCAGCCAAACTGGTAAGTTACAGGTAAAAGTAAGAGATATGGTCTTGAAAACCAAGGTGTGTGGCACCTGAAGATTATCACCCAAGAATTACCTTCCATATGCATGCCCCTGTGTGCCTGTGTGTGCGTTTGTGCATTCTCTCCCTCCCTCCCTCCCTCCCTCCCTCCCTCTCTCTCCCTCCCTCCCCCCTCTCTCTCATACATAACACACACACACACACACACACACACATGAGCATATATATATATATATATATATATATATATATTCTTTTTCTGTGATTCTTGATTCTACAATTTCATGGATATGTGACCTAGGAAATGTGAAGGCTCTGAGTCAGAACTAAACTTAGCAGTTCCATCTATGGACTCAGGAGATGATGGCATTGGGGAGCTGCAGGGGAGGCTCAGAGCACGGAGAGAGGATGGCATTGCACTGCTCTCATTGTCCTCTCTGCATAACTTCCAAGTCTACATATGATTGAGAAGCACTTTTGCATTTCATTCCTCTCACCTAGTCCTTGAACGTGCCAGGCTCCCATGAGACAGGGTATGATGATGTCATTTCCCTTAGCCTGTTGAACACTCCTTGTGTCATTGAAAAGACTTAGACATTTTCCCAGGAGGATGTAGAAGCTATGAGGCAGGCAGCTTGGACATCTCTGAAGGAAAGTTCTTACACTTATCAAGCAAGGCCAAGCTGAAAAAACACATCTGTTTTCCAGACCCAGGGATGACCTGGGCATTGTCCTTATAAAATGACTCAATGACTAATACCTCATTCTGTTTGGCTGAGAACTGGAAATCTGTTTATGAATCGTGTTGAATCTTCTGTTAGATTCAGTGTGCTGGGTAACATTTGGAATCTTTTTCTGTGATTGCCTTCTACATTCTGTAATTTCATGGCTATATGACCTAGGAACATGTTGACTCTTTTTAAAGAGGATCTCTAGGATTCTGTCCATAAAAGAGATAATGCTCCTTATGCTATAATAATGCTGTTAGTATGAGCTAGGAGGAGTAGCTGGCTGGAAGTGGGGACACTCAGAAAGTGCTGTTGTAACACCGGTGCTACCAAATCACTCCCCACCAACCAAATCAATATTGCTACCAATTTTTATAAGAAAGTTTTATTGAAATACATCTGTGCCCATTTGTCCCAAAATGTCTGTTCTCACACCATGATAGAAGTAGGGTAATAGTCAAACATCATATGATTCAAGGTCCTTAATATTGGAATCTGGCTTTTCACAGGATGGTTGGCAGCCTTGGATATGAATACTTCTGCTTTCTCAGGGCTTTGCAATACCTGAGCTTTTGCTCCACATCATAAAATTCCTTTATATTCTACACTGTGCCTAGAAGATAGCAGGCAATTTCTGAACCCAAATTTTATTACTGTAAGTGAAATTGAATTGAACTGAACATACATTTTTAAAATAAATTAGATTGGTGGTTGCTTTGCTTAGTCTTTAGCTTTCTCCTAAAGAACACTTTTCAATTAAAAAAACAAAACTCTGATTTTGGTTCCTGCATCTACATGGCTGAAAAATATTATGGTCTGGAAGCTACACACATCACCTTGTCCATAACAGAATCTGAATGTTTGGAGGGTGAGTAGACACTGCCACTGTACCATAACTCTTCTATCTCCAAGGATGTCCAACTCTGGAAAGACATGACTAAGACTGTCTTGGTGTACTCACAATGGAAGAACAAATAGTACCTCATGACTGTAGGAGCCATGAGATCTAAGCCAAGCACCCAGGACTCAGAATACCCTGTGTTTCCTGTCTCTTTCCCAGCATCCTCCTGACTTCACTTCCTGTGCCTGAGTTCTCACCCCAGCCAGACCCAATCTCCATGATATTTTCCTCAACTCTCTTGTGGCCCTGTTGTAGCAGATCTCCTGACAGGAGCTCTCTACCCTAAAACAAAAACAGTATCCTGCTATCATGTTCCCTTTGACTACATCCTATTCTTACCACCATATTGAATATGCCTCCTTGTCCACCCCCTTGGGCATTGTTGCTCCATCTTCATGCCCTGATCTGTCACATCTATAACTTTCTGCAAGCGCTGCCCCCCCCCACTGTTCCTTATTAAGTTCTTCATTCATTTCCCTCTATTCTGTGTAATTCTTTAGGAATAGGGCTGTTCTATGTGCTGTTCATTGATTTATTCGAATCAAGTCAAAAATGTATGAATGTATGCATATATATGCATATATATATATATATATATATATATATATATATATATATCAAACACACAGAAAACTTATTCTCTACCTAACATCTACCTAACATTGTTTTCTCCTTGTACAAAATAGGGAATTACTTAATATGAGATTTTCAGCAAATATTTCTACAAGAAAGGATAAAATCAAGAAGCGATAACAAGGATTTCTTTTCTTTTTCTTTTTCTTTCTTTCTTTTTCTTTTTCTTTTCTTTCTTTTTGAAGTCAGACTGAGTATACCAGCCTTTCCTTGTCCATTTCTGCTGTGGGACCTACATCAGGACTCTTCATCTTTGAAAGCATTCTCTCTTTTCTTCCATGAGAAAATAAAAATGAAAGTATGTAGTTATTCATTTGGGGGAGAATTATAAGAGATACTGTCCAGAAGGTTTTGGTAGCATTACCTACACATAGAAGAAGATGGAGGATGCCAGGGTGATGATAGCGTTATTGTCCAGTATAACTTGTTTTTATGTTCATCTCTTTTTTCTTTTCAGAGTTATAGAGGACTATTAGAGTGCTTCACTAAGTATCATTAATTCAAGATACATTTAAAAACAAAGATTCATGGACAAATTAAGATATACTATAATTATATTTTACTTTTCCCCCTCCAATTAAAAACACATTAAAATCTTATACAAAAACATACTAATTTTGGAAAATCACACAGCATTTCTTGTGTTTGGAGTGATTTAAGCTTTGGTTCTGAGAGCAGAAATCACATACAATTAATAGAGTTGTGGTAACCACTATCCTATAGCTCACTCTCCAGTAGTAATGAAGGGTAGGTGAAGAGCACCATTAGTGCTATGATGAGACATAGACATACCAGTCCATACAGGTGTTCCCTCCCATCAAGAAGGTCACAGATCTTTTTTTTTTTTTTTGCATTTCTCTGAACTTCCACTTGTCTTAATATTTCAGTCAATGTTTATGTCACTTTGTGTGGTTGTTTTTATTATTATACAATTTTTGCAAGTTGAAGATAAAATCTAAAGCATTTAAATCACCTAGAATCACAGAGTTAGTAAGATATGCAGGCAAAATTAGACCCACATTGGCAGGTCTTTATCCCACACTTACATTGGAACAATGTCAGGCAAGTGTACCAATGGAATAGGATTGAAGACCCAGAAACGAACTCACACATCTATGGTCACTTGATCTTCGACAAAGGAGCTGAAAACATCCAGTGGAAAAAAGATAGCCTTTTCAACAAATGGTGCTGCTTCAATTGGAGGTCAGCATGCAGAAGAATGCACATCGATCCATTCTTATCTCCTTGTACTAAGCTCAACTCCGAGTGGATCAAGGACCTCCACATAAAACCTGACACACTGAAACTAATAGAAAAGAAGCTGGGGAAGACCCTTGAGGACATGGGCACAGGGGAAAAGTTTCTGAATAGAACACCAATAGCTTATGCTCTAAGATCAAGAATTGACAAATGGGACCTCATAAAATTACAAAGTTTCTGTAAGGCAAAGGACACAGTCAAAAGGAAAAAATGGCACCAACAAATTGGGAAAGGATCTTCACCAACCCTAAATCTGACAGAGGGCTAATATCTAATATATACAAAGAACTCAAGAAGTTAGACCCCAGAGAACCAAATAACCCTATTAAAAAATGGGGTACAGAGTTAAACAAAGAATTTTCACCTGAAGAACTTCGAATGGCTGAGAAACACCTTAAGAAATGTTCAACATCTTACAGAAACTTTCAGGGAGTGGAGGGCTATAAAAGGGGAAATCATTTGAAATGTAAATAAAAAATTATATCGAATAATAATAATAAAAAAGAAATGTTCAACATCATTAATCATTAGGGAAATGCAAATCAAAACAACCCTGAGATTTCACCTCACCCCAGTCAGAATGGCTAAGGTTAAAAACTCAGGAGACAGCAGGTGTTGGGGAGGACGTGGGGAAAGAGGAACACTCCTCCACTGCTGGTGGGATTGCAAGATGCTACAACCACTCTGGAAATCAGTCTAGTGGTTCCTCAGAAAACTGGGCATGACACTTCCAGAGGACCCTGCTATACCCCTCTTGGGCATATACCCAGAGGATTCCCCTGCATGCGATAAGGACACATGCTCTAGTATGTTCATAGCAGCCTTATTTATAATAACCAGAAGCTGGAAAGAACCCAGATGTCTCTCAATGAAGGAATAGTTACAGAAAATGTGGTATATTTACACAATGGAATACTACTCAGCAATTAAAAACAATGAATTCATGAAATTCGTAGGCAAATGGTTGGATCTGGAAAATATCATCCTATGTGAGGTAACCCAATAACAAAAGAATACACATGGAATGCAATCACTGATAAGTGGATACTAATTAGCCCAGAAGCTCTGAATTCTCAAGACACAGTTAGCATATCAAATGATACCCAAGAAGAGGGAAGGAGAGGGCCCTGGTTCTGAAAAGACTTGATCCAGCATTATAGGGGAGTACCAGGACAGAGAAATGGGAGTGGGGTGATTGGGAAATGGGCGGAGGGAAGAGGGCTTATGAGACTGATGGGGAGGGGAGGAACAAGGAAAGAGGAAAGCATTCGGATTGTAAACAAAGAATATAGAAAATAAAATAAATTAAAAAATTAAAAAAAACAAGGAAAGAGGAAAGCATTCGGATTGTAAACAAAGAATATAGAAAATAAAATAAATTAAAAAATTAAAAAAAAACAAATCAAAAAAAAAACAAATCAAAAAAACAAAAAACAAAAAACAAAAAAACAAATAAAACCGGCTGATGCCAGCTTCATCAGCAGATAGCTCATGGGTACTTTCAGAATTGTTGTCTGTTTAGAATTTGTATTGTCTGCTGTGGAGATAGTATCTGTTGTCACAATAGTATAAGAAGAATTAAATAACCAGACTTAGTCACTGGCAATAAATCAGCATTCGTTCTCATGGTCATTTCTTTTCCCTGAATTGCTTTGTGGTGATAGTGTTCTGGATAGGTGTGTGAGAATGTAGATCAAGTAAGCAAATTAATAATGGCTTATATAAGCTAAGCACTTACTATATTAAGGTCTGTGTTAACAGTTTTGCATGAATTAACATGTTGCACCACTACAATGCCCCTATGTGTTTGTGCTTAGACTGTCATCAATTCATAGAGTTTGGGTTCCTGGGTTGTCTCTTAATCACTCTGATATCTAGCAGTTATCTAGAAAAATAATGGAGAGAAGAGAGGCTAAGAGGAGGTGAATGGAATTAAATTGAGGAAGGAAAAGATGTGGTGAGGGAGAAAGAAACATAAGGATGTCTTTGGAAGCAGATGCTGGCCATGGTAGAGCTCTGGTTGCTGATTTTTCTCCCCCTTAGGTACTGTATTTGTTCATAAAATAGTGCAGCAATGTTTATTCTAAGTTAGACACTTTTCTGTTCCCACCATTGTTTCATGAAACTGGTGATCTTGGGTGTTTTCCCTCTTGTGGCAGTTTGGTAAGGGTGTGTTTCTTCTACCTGCTCCTCTCCCACCTGTCAGGGTCAGTCTCTTTCCTCCTCTTTATTCACTGTTATTCTAGGGCCAACCGTTCGAGAAAGGAGTAAAGCTTTGATATGGGTTAACATGTGGGAAAATTTGCTGTGGTATCATTGCTCCACCAAGCTATCCAGATATTTTTATTCCATCAACTAAAAAAAAAAAAAATCAAGTCAACTTTTCTTTTGATTCTATGCTATTCAATAAAACAGATGGCTAAAATTGTAGAAAAGACTTTTTGTTTCCCCATAGAATTTGAAAGACAAGACTCAAGACTAGAGGAGAGGGCTCAGCTTCAAGACTCTAGGAGATGGCTTTATCAGTAAAGTACTTACTGAGTAAGCATAAGGACCTGATTTTGATCTTCAGAGTCCACATAAAATCTCTGAGCATGCTGACATGCTCTAGTAACCCCAGGAGGGCTCCCATGGAACTCACTGGCTAGCCAGCCTGGCCCAATGTTTTCACTCCAGGCCAATGAGAGACTCTCAAAAACAAACAGAAAACAAGTTGGATGGTGCCTGAGAAAGGACAGCAAAGGCCTACATTAACCTCTTGTCTCTACTCAGACATGTACACAATCACATGTTCCCACACACACATGGATCCACAGATTCATCTTACACACACACACACACACACACACACATGCATGTGCACGTACACGCACACACAAAGAGAGACAGAGAGAGAGACAACAATAGCGACAGAGACAGAAGCAGAGAGGTAGAGAGAGTCAATGGAGCACCCAGGTCCTTTGTTCTCCTTTTCCAAAATGCAAAACCCCAAACCTTGGGTATTGCCTCATCTAGATGTAGTTTTGCAAAGAAATATGTCCTTATTGAGGCAGTAAAATATTTGCTAAATTCTCCTAATGAGGGGGATTTGCAGACTATGATTTCTGAGCAGCTACATTGCCAGAGAAGGTTTGACAAAAATATGCAACAGTAAAGCAGGACAGAACATGCAGAATTGGGTCATAAAACTCATGTCCCCCGTGTGTTGTGAGGCAAGACGCCAACAGCCCTGTGCCCTCAGCCACCTGTGTACAATTGTAGCTGATCATCTGGGACTCACTGGAGGCTGATTAGATTGTTTCTGTCCTGAGGCCATTTTATTATAATGTTCGGTTGTGAATTTCATTAAGTTTTACAGTCCTCTATACATGTGTTTATAACAAGAGCTGTCTCCCTTGTGGGATGACATTTGTTTTTATAAAACAAAACGAAATCAAAATCCAAGCTTACAAAGGAAAAATTAAGTGTTGAAAAACCATAGGCACAAAACAAATATCTGGCAAAAAATATTATGAAATGTGAATTGTTATCCACTCTGGGTTTGGAAGGCAATTTTAGGGATTACTCAACATTTGAAGCAAGATATGTATGGAAGTATATTCAATAAGTGGTGGAACTGATGGCTGTTTCATCCCACCCAGCATTAAGATGCACCTAGGAGTCAGGTGTGAACTTCATTTCTGTAAAATAACTGAGGTTTTGGGTTTTTTTGTTTTTATCTCTACTGTTGAAAATGGTGACAGAAAGAAGCTAGAGTCTATGGAAAGTGTTAAGGGGGAGGTTAAGAGTCATTCCATCTGTGTTTTCAGAATGTTTTAGACCCAAGGAGCCAAATGAACATATCCTATTTGTTCACTTTTCTGTCTCATGTTGCTGAACTATAAGGCTTAGGATCTTTGAAGAGTCTCATAGAAATGTAGCATTTTATATCTTGGAATTCATTAGTCCAGGAGTTGGCAGAGTAATGATACAGGATATACTTTTCATCTTCGTGAACCATACAACCTCTGTGGCTCAAGTCTACAGCTGAGGCCAACAACAAATAGAAAATAAATAGATAGATAAATGGGGCTAAATATCAATAATGCCTTATAAGGTGCTGAACCTTGAATTTCACGAGTCACCAAAAAAATTGTCTTTGTTTTTTTTTTCCTTCTAAGCAAGGATAAAGACCATCTCTTGCTCAGAGGTGGTACAAAGGCAGACACTCCATGTTCTCTCTCATGTGTAGATGAATTTTGGGTTATGTGTGCTTAAACTGGAATGAATAGCCACAGATACCAGGAAATTTGTGAATGTTTCCATAGTGTAGGGGTTGCTTTCTATGAGTATGTAACACAGGTAGTGTCAAGAGAGAACTGGGAATAATGAATCAAGAAGAATAAATAGGGTTGGAAACAGGAAGACAAGAGTCAAGGAGGTCATATGGGCAAGAATGACTAACACTAAATGCCTTTGAAAAAGTCATGTGATAAGCTACTATCATACAGGCTTACTAAATATAGACATATAGAAAAGGAGTTTTAATTAGTTATCATAAAATTGAGAGGAGGGACAATGGCCCTCTTAAACACCATAGGCTGTTAAATAAAGCATCTAGTGCCAGGGATGGGATATCACTTTTGCAGCTGTTGATCAGTGCAGTCACTTGAACCCCAAACATCTCGGAGTATTGTCATTGTTCTTGGCGTCCTCTAGAACTTGATAACAAGACCTTATTACTGAAAACACTACATGCTGAACTTGTAGAATGTGAGGCACCAAGTTGGTACTGATCTGGAAGGTTTATCACTTTTGGCTACCTTTTGTCATTCTAGAAGATGCTATGCATGTTACTGGAGGACAAAAGTAATTATCACTCCACATGCCAATTGGCTGTGGTTTTCTGTAATGGTCTCTGATAGTTGCAATGAGAAGTGTTCTTGATGAGGTTACCTATGAGAATAAAGACAAATGTTCATAGATTGTTAGAGAGTGGAAATAAGTGTTTGTAGATTCTTCTCCAGTAACCATGACTGGGGATCCCAATCACAATATGAATATATATATATATATATATATATATATATATATATATATATATATATATATGAATATATACATATACATATACATATACATATACATACACATATTTCAATCAGGAATCTGCATGTCCAGACACTGAAGGTCCTTATCCCCAATTGATTTTGGATTGATCAATAAAGATGCCAACAGCCAAAGGCTGGACATGAGACAGGACATTTAGAGTTGTGCAGGTAGGATGAAGAGATTTGCCAGGACTGGGCAAGGAGAATGGGATGCAGTAGCAGCAGGAGATAAAGCAAACCCACCATGTGAGATTTCTGATAAGTGGCCAATGGCCACTTTCCAGATTGGACCTGGGGTAGCAGGGGAAGGTTTAGGAGTACCTAGTCTTTGAGATAGCCAAGGCATTTAAAAATAAGCTAGTGTGTGTGTGTGTGTGTGTGTGTGTGTGTGTGTGTGTGTTTCATTTGTGGATCAAAAGATAGTTCCTGGGTAGATACATGCCTGCAATCTGCCAGGAGCCAAAGCGGTGTAGCAGAAACGCACCACTTCAGGGAAGAGCATACTAATTTGTTGTCTAGTGCCAAAAGTGAGTTTTGAAAACATGTATACAAATAACATTAAATGGACTCAACAGGCCACATTTATGAATATGTATATTCATATATATGCATACAATATCAATTGATGAAAAAAGAGATTATGAATTTGAAAGAGAACAGGGAGGGTATGTGGCTTCCTTTGGGGGGCAGGAAAGAAATGGGGGAAATATTGTAATTGAATAACACTCTCAAAAAAGTCATCATCAAACACACTCAGAATGCTCAATTTTTAAAAGTTGCTACTTCAGTTGCTGACTTGGATTTCATAAAAATGTATTAAATGAATTTTGGCTTAGGATTAGGGCAAGAGTTCCCAGAAATTGCTAAAGTTACCCTCACTATATATATGCCATTTTGTACTACATATTAATGTGAAATGCCATGCTTGATATTGACAATTACAAAATCAAAATATTAATCAACTCTGAAAAACATTGAAGATGCTATGTCTTGCCATGTCAAGCAATTAGACAAGATTTAATTGTTCATATAAAAATAAACAAGACCATTCAGTTCGTTAGTATACAGTTTACTTTAACATTTAATAAATGGTAAAATGACATATATCCCAACTTTAAAAACATAAATTTATAACTTATTAGAAGTACATATCCAGTATCTATTCATATTTTATATACTCATCGTCCTATGGAATGTTCTTGGGAGGAAACAAATGGAAAGAGAAATGTATTTAAGAAGCCCTAGTGCCATTCATTTGTTTCAGCCGAGCTACTTCTCAAATGGACTAGAGCAGCATATCCAAGAGCAACGGCAGTTTCCGTGCTCACATTCAGGCTATTTGATATTATATTATCATTCCATGAAGATCAGTAAATTAATTTTCATTTTTATCAGGGATGTTCATAGAATAGAATGAGCACATGATTCAGCAGTCCTACTTCTAGACATCTATTGAATGAAATGAGGTCAGTAGGTCAATGAGACATCGGCCCTCCAATGTACTTTACATCAGAATCTACCATAGCAAGTTTAACTCAGTGTCTATAAACAAGGTAATAGGTAAAGAAATTCAGTACAAATACCTAATGGGACAATAATCAGCCCTTAAAAATAAAAGTCTTCCCACTGGTGATGGTAGAAAGAGACCTAAGAAACATATTGCTAAACCCAAAGAGCAGACAGCAGAGTGGAAGTTACCAGCAGTGGAGGGGAGAAGAAAATAAGTGAAATAAAAATTCAGTTACATGGGACTCATAAGATGGTTTCCATTGTACACCATGGACCTATAGTCAGCAACCTTGCAACGAATGTTTATGTAATGGTCGCTGAGTAGATCTTAGGTGTTCTCACCTCCAAATGTCATAAGAGTGCGAGTAAAATGTAACTAGTTTATTCATACACTTCATAACATGTATATCAAGCTGTACTACTCAAGCAGGAAGTGGCTTCACAGAAATTCTAACCATACTCATGAGTGATTTTCAAGGAGTTTAGAGATGGCCTGATGCTACATCAAGTTTGGAAAATGACCACCTAGATTTTTCTTTCTCTTTTTGTTTTGAAATAATGTTAAATCCATAGGGATGTAGAAAATAGAAGAGTAACTGTTTATCCTCACTTGTATAACTGCTGTGAAATGTTCATAAATACAGATTACAGACTAAAAATGTCAAACTGTTCACCACAAGTATATACAACTCTCACTTGTCAACCGAACAGTAAATAAACATCACTGGACAGTTACTGATCATGGTGCTGATTAACTGTTTGGGAGGATAGATTTCTCCATGCCTGTGTGATCCAAGCCACATTTTATACAAATTGAAAATTTGGAAATATAACCATAACTTTAAATCAAGATAGGACTTTCTGTAATTTTTCTTTGCAAATTTGTTTTTATATGATTTTGATTAAGTATAATTAGATCATTTCCCCCTTCTCCTTCTTCCCTCTAGTACCTTCTAAATCCCCTCCTGCCAACACCTTCCATGTCCCATACTCTCTAACATTGATAGTCTCCTTTTCCTTAGATTACTGTTGCATACATGTACTTACGTATGTATGTGTGTGTGTGCATATGTATATGCAAGCATATGTGTATAAGTACAACGTTCTGTGTTGATTTTTGGTCTTTGTGTTCACAGGAAACTCTCTGTACTTGATAACCAACTTGAGGGTTCATCTGTGTGAAAGGCTAATTCTCCCCCTCTTTGCATTCATTAGTTGCCTGTAGTTCTTTGTTTAGGAGTGGTCCCCAAGATTTTTATTCCTCTGTTTTAGCATGTCTATTGATATCGTATTATTCAGGTCTTATTTATAGGAGACTTTTTTTCACAGAAGACTTTCACGTATTCCAACTCTTACAATCGCTTCCCCATCTCCTCTCTAATGCATTTTTTTTTAATTATTTCTTAACCCACTACAAGGAAGGCCTATTTACCTCTCCTTCATACTCTCTGGTCTTGGCTTTGGCTGGGTAGCTCAGTTTGGTCCATTAAGGCAGGGAGGCCCTTAGAGCAAGTGGCAAGATGCCAGTTCTGTGTAAGAGCTCCAGGAGTTACTGACCCCTCTATGGAAAGAATGTGCCCCCCCCCCACTTAGCCACTGCCCCTTGAGCTTGGCCTCAGCTTGAGAAACCATGGAGCATACTTGACTTTGAACCTGATGCAGGACCACCCAGACTGACCATGAGAAACAAAGTTGAGCCTGCCAAGCCACTCTGGTAAGCAAGAGAGCAAAGTGTAGCATAAGACATTAAAATCTCAGGTGGTGTTTCATCATAATATAAATTTCCTGAAAAGGCGGCTTTATAGGATGAAATGGCGACATTTTGGCACTCTCATAGTATGCCCTGACCACCTTTTGCCTCACTCTCAACGTGTATCTTACATCAGCCTTCACTCTACTTGGAGCAATGCTTGCTATAGTTATTTTTCTTTTATTCTTTGTTTGTTTTTATTCCCAACAAAGTTTGGAGCATTTTGACAGGGAAATCTCATTGAGCTGACTTGAAAACAAACTTTTAGAAGGAAAAGATCATGTTCCCTCTAAGTGAAAAGGACAGTGTTGCAAAGACAGGAGCAAAGGAAATATGAGGAATTAAAGCATGATTCAAATAGTGCCTAAGAGCATGAAAGAAACCCAAGCATAGAATAAGTGATATGGAATTCCAAATGTCTAATTCTTTTAGACAATTTTCACATTGTTGAATTGTGAAGATTTAGCTTGTACGATTGTTTAAAAAATGGTTCCAGCCTCTATTTAATTAACAGCTGGCCAAAATATGACAAATATTTCTCACACTGATTGTACACTCACAAACAATCTGTATGCTTATGAACAATCGAGGAACAAAAGAGAATTGATCCAATTGAGCACAGCATCTTGCTCAGTTGCTATTGATACTTTTCCCTGACTCTGGTAGTTTGAAGAGAGACACTCCCTACCCAAATAGGGGAACAATTTTGTTTGTGCCCCTATTAAGTTTTTCAGTAATTTAAAAACACATTTAAAAAAGAAACTAATTTAAAAATCTAAATGTACTCATTTTAGACTGTTACCAGCTTAGTCCTTCTGCAAGCATACAGAGCTGTGAATTTTGGTCTTTCTAAAACAGGAAGAAAGAGAAACACTTGGAAAGTGTCTGCAAGTAAAGTCAGTTTATTTATACATGTCTTTGAAAAGTTCATCTGCAGAGTTCATGTACCTGCAAAAGATGAAAGAAATTTATTTATTTATTTGTTTGTTTGTTTGTTTGTTTATTTTACTTATTCATTTTATATCCCACTCACTGCCCCCCTCCTAGTAACCAGCTCTCCTATCCCTAACCCTTCTCTGCTGAGAAGATGGAGGCAACCCCTGGGTATCACCCAACCTAGGCACATCAAATTTCTTGAATAGTATGTATACTATTTTTCTTGTCATGGTTCTCTAAACAATATAGTATGACAACCATTTTATATGACATTCACTATTTTATGTTGTTTTAGGCTTAATAAGTAATTTAGAGATTATTTAAAATATGCAAGAAGGGTATAAGGCTGAGATGACTATTCTGTGCGATTTTTGTACAGGGACTTGAGAATCTACAGAACCAGAAACACACACCTTACAAATATCAAAGGATGCCTAAGTTTCTACCTCAGTGAGATGGAATTGTGTGAGAAAAGATCAGAGATGTAAGACAATCTGTCACTTAGTCATGATCAAAAAGGGATCAGATTGGCTGAGCTTCCTTGCATAAACAAGACATAATATGCAAAATATTGGGAAAGCAGATTTTTTTTAATGAGATGACTATATTGGCTGCATTTCTATTGTGATAGACACTACAAATAAGGAAAGTTATTAAAGAAAACATTTAATCTGGGGATTATTGTTCTAGGGGGTTATAGGCATGACCATAGCAGGCAGGCATGTTACAGGAGCAGTAGATGAGAGCTTATATCTTTTTTTTTATTCGATATATTTTTTATTTACATTTCAAATGATTTCCCCTTTTCTAGCCCCCCACTCCCCGAAAGTCCCATAAGCCCCCTTCTCTCCCCCTGTCCTCCCACCCACCCCTTTCCACTTCCCCATTCTGGTTTTGCCAAATACTGCTTCAATGAGTCTTTCCAGAACAAGGGGCCACTCTTCCTTTCTTCTTGTACTTCATTTGATGTGTGGATTATGTTTTGGGTATTCCAGTTTTCTAGGTTAATATTCACTTATTAGTGAGTGCATACCATGATTCACCTTTTGAGTCAGAGTTACCTCACTTAGTATAATGTTCTCTAGCTCCATCCATTTGCCTAAGAATTTCATGAATTCATTGTTTCTAATGGCTGAATAGTACTCTATTGTGTAGATATACCACATTTTTTGCATCCACTCTTCTGTTGAGGGATACCTGGGTTCTTTCCAGCATCTGGCAATTATAAATACGGTTGCTATGAACATAGTAGAGCATGTATCCTTATTACATGGTGGGGAATCCTCTGGGTATATGCCCAGGAGTGGTATAGCAGGATCTTCTGGAAGTGAGGTGCCCAGTTTTCGGAGGAACCGCCAGGCTGATTTCCAGAGTGGTTGTACCTTATGTCTTATTCACAAGCATTAGGCAAAGACCATACTGGAAATGACATGAATCCTTTGAAGCCTCAAAGCTCATCCCCTAACTAAACACCTCCTCCAAGGTCATCCCTCCTGATCCTTTTGAAACAGTTCCACTAACTGTAAATAAACACTCAAATAAATGAGCTTGTGAACACTAATATCATTCAAACCATCACAGTGGTTTTCAATTTTACTTTTTTTTTTCACTTTTTCTGTGGGGGAAAAAAATCAAAAGATGGAGAAACAAAGCTCATTATCGGAGAAAATACTAGTCAAAGACAAAGCACATATCTTGTCAACCTGGTTGTGCCTGGCAAGCAAAGCTGACGTGTAGCTTGGACCCTCCCCCTGTCAGACATACCCAACCGTGACCTGCATGTACATGAAGGGGGAGGGGGAGGTCAACCTCTCTTAACTCACACAGTCAACGTGTAGCATCATGACGTCAAACACCAGCTATGGACCTAGCAATGTGTAGTTCACTAAAAATGACTATGAGGTCTAATGGAGCTAAAGTAATATTAAAGACCACATTTAATTGATGAGTATTTTCCTTAGAAGCCTTATTGGTTTTGTCAACCAATAGCAATAAGAAGAACAAGAGAAATGTAGTAGTAGAGCACTTGCCTGGCAGGCAAGGGACCTGGCATCCCCACAACCACAATAACAACAACAATATAATAAGAATAATAAAGACTGACTTCTGAAACTTTTCCAGGAAAATCAGAGTTCTATCAACTAAATAACGATGTTCTTACTTTTAGTCCACATTGTTCCAACTTGTAAATGCTATTTTTTCTGCCTCAGAAAGTACAGATCCCAAGCTTCGTGACCAGGAAAAAGGACATCTGAGGGAGTCAACTCAGTATGACTCTGGCCATGCAGGTATGTTGTGCAACAGATTTTTTTCTGAGGAGAGGCAATACATATATTTTTATTCATCTCAGCCAGATACTGAGCCCATGATAGACCAAAGTATAATTACCACCAAAGCCCAACTTGGTGAACCAATCAGTTTTATTGGGATTGCTTACAGAAATATGGATGAAGGATTGATTACTAATAGGAACAGAAATGAGTCAAAGACAGCTGCATCACCAAAACCTATGCCAGCACACAAAAGTTGGGAATCTGGAGCATACTGCACAGCCTGCAGGCCACTCAGTAGTTTGGAAAGTGTCCTTTCCAGGGGCCCCTTGGTTATCTCCTTGCTGGAAGGATGGAATGTTTCAATCTCTAAGGAAACTGCCACTCAACAAAGTACTCAGTGTCTGTGTTCCACTGGTGATTTGGTATCTTCTTAAATGCAACCCAGAGAGCTCAGGCGTGGGCTGTCAAAAGGAGCTGCAAACATACTTGAAATAATATTCATTTTGATTTCACAGATTTTTTCATCCTCTCAACATGATATCTATCCATAATCCACGATATAAATATATATGAGTGATATAATTTTTGAAAAACATAATATGAACTCAATGTGGTACAATGCTTTTTAATTGTAATTTTAGTTGTAGTAAGGACTGGAAATACTTTAAGCCTTTAAACTGGGAGCTCCTTCCAACCATATATATATATATATATATATATATATATATATATATATATATATATATATATATATATATCTTAGTAATATATGTACAATTTAGTAATATATGCACAACTTAGTAATATATATATATAACTTAGTAATATATGTACAACTTAGTAATATATGCACAACTTAGTAATATATATATATATATATATATATATATATATATTACTAAGATTTGTTTAGTCCCGTGTTCTTGATTATTTTTTTCTTCCCTAGAGCCTCTGTTCCTACTGTTCCTTATCCTTCATTCCTGCCTCGCCATATGATTTCCTAGTCACTCTCAGCTCAACACAAATTTCCATTCCTCAATATCCTCGTTTGCTTCCTGCTTCCCTGAAAAACAAAACAAACAAACAAACATTGGCCAAAAGAGACATGGGGAGGAAAGAGTTATTTGCTTACATTTCCATATCATAATCCATTATTGATGGAAGAGGATGGAAGAGCAGGAATTCAAGCAAGAACCTAGAGGGAAGGAACTAAAGCAAAGATGATAGAATACTGCTTACTAGTCTGCTTTACATGGCTTGTTCAACTAGATTTATTATTCAACACAGGAACACCCGCCCAGAGGTGGCACTGCCCACAATGGGCTGGTCCCTCCCACATCAATGAACAATCAAGAAAATGCACTACAAATTTGCCCACAAATCCATCTGATAGAGATGATTTTTTCAATTGATATTTCCTCTTCAAGATGAAACTATAGGTTGAATCAAGTTGACAAAAGCTTAACAACTCTGTAAAGCCTTACACAGTTTTCCTAAATAAACCAAATACCCTACTTTAGGTCCCCATAAAGCCCTGAATCTTCTTGATTATGGTTTGTCCAAGGATCTACGTGAGGGAAGCTGTTGTGATGTGGACATTGACAGACCATTCAATAGGTAAGATTTTCTGTGAGATTATTTGAATATTAAAAATACTGACTTCAGACAGGAGCCTAGCATTACTGTCCTCTGAGAGGCTCCACCCAGCAGCTAATTGAAATAGATGCAGAGACCCACACCCAAACATCAGACAGAGCTCGGGGACTCTTATGGAATTTCTGGGGAAAGGATCAAGAACCTCAAAGGGAATAGGAACTCCACAGAAGAACAACAGAGTCAACTAACCTGGACCCTTGAGGGATCTCAGAGACTGAACCACCCACCAAAGAGTGTACATGGGTTGTACCTGGGGCCCCAGCACATATGTAGCAGATGTGCAGCCCAATTTTCATGTTGGTCCTGAACCAAGGGAGCAGGGGCTATCTCTAAAGCTATTGCTTGACTGTGGGATACATTCCCCTAACCGGGCTGCCTTGCCTGGTCTTGACCTGCAGAGACTAGTGTCAGGGTTAGGGGTCACCCAGGGTGGCCCTCACTCTCTCAGAGGAGAAGGGGATGGGGGATAAGTGGAGTTATTATGTGATGTGGAAGATCAGAAGGGGCCATAAATTGAGATGTAAAGTGATTTAAAAAAAAAAGAATATTGACTTCAGACAAAATTCACATATTTCTTCTGGGATCCTGAGTTAGTTTTCATGAGAGCAAGTTGGTATAAAAGCAAAGCTGATAGCTAAATCATGCTCTGGTTTCCAGTCTGGAAATTTTTCCTCCAACTCCAGGTCTTCTTCAGAGTTGAATCTGTACTACTTTCAGAAGTGATGTCTTTATAAATCTTCAGACCTATGGACTAATCCCATTAAAATATAAAGCTACCTAGCCTACGTCAGATACTGTGCTATAGTTACAAAAAAGCACTGATACACTTGAGATGTTGTTTGCTTAAATAATAACCTTAAAATTCTCTTTGAATGATGATGCATCTCTATATCTTGTCCATGAAGGGGGATAGGCCTGTATCACTTGACCTCTCACTAGGCCGTAGTGCCATGGAAATATACAGCACATGCTAGGAACTACATGTGTGTGCCCTGACGAAGTATAAACTATGAACCCTGAGCCCAGATGAGATAGGATATAGAAATAGGACTTTGGGGAGAGCATTAATTTTAGGTGGTATAAAGAGGACTGAGGGCCAATTGTAAGATTTGTGATTTCTTTCTTTTGTAAGACTAAAAGTTCTCCAGAAGCCAGAAACAGATCTCTTGGTACCTGGAGATTCCCTAACCCCTAAAATTGAGAGTCACAAATGCTTATTGCTTGATGTATCTAGTCGATGTTATTTTGCAACCCATGATAGATACAATTTTTAAATGAATAAGAAGACAAATGGATGGAATGGAGGGAGAAAACATTATCTCAAGGAAATAGATAAGTGTTTAATGTTTAACTCTTGGGATATTTATCACACCAGTAACTGATAACAGTGGTTGAAAATAAGGGTTTCTTATTTGCATATTCTGCGGGTTTCTACCCATGATGTCTTATAGCAAAAGACAAAGCTCAAACATATTGTCTACCAAATGAAAACAATTATAAAGGGGTCCAACGTATGGAGCCCATTCTCTTTTGAGAAAAGTGTAAGAGAATGACACACAAATGTACACAATAATCTGGAACAAGATGGAGAAGACATCAGCGCATTAACAATAGCTATCTTGGGATGGGAGAAATCTGGAAGGCTGTTTGCTTCCTTTCACTCCTGCATGCTCTCTCATTTTTCCATAATTAGCAGGCGCCACTTGTGTATACCATATGTCAGCTTCCTCCCACAGGGGCTCTGGTTTTCCCCGACACCCTGTCAGGGCAGACACTAGCTTGTCTGCATTCTCCAAAGAGTCAACAGGAATCACGAGTGTTGGGGAACAGGGAAAGTTCTGTGGAAGTTTACTGTGTAACAGGATGCTTGTACCTCAGACCTCACAGCATTTGTCTTGCTGCAAACTCTCTCTCTCTCTCTCTCTCTCTCTCTCTCTCCCCCTCCCACTCTATCCACCACCACCACTCAGTCCTCTTTGCAGGCCTCTTGTCTGGACTCCAGCTGCTAATTCAAATAAGCATGGAGTCACTTTTTTTTCTCTGCAGGAAATCTTACCTCCGTCCAACACTTTCTCCTACTCTACAGCTGGCTGCATGTTATCCCTTACACAAAGGCCTTCTTTCCTTACTTTAAAAACAAAACAAAAAACAAAAAAAACCCCTCCAAAGCCAGCTGCAAAGACACAATTTCACTCCTGCTGTTGCACATAAGCAATACAACTTGAGCCTTAATTACCTAAAGATGAAAAAGTTCATGTGCCATTTATCATTTTCCTTCCTTGGTGATCCTGTATCAGACTCCAGTGAAGACCACTGCTACCCTTTAACGCAGAAACATTTTGATTAAGAACAGAAGTGCTAACCACAGCTTGATGTAACATGTGACTGATCTTTAGGGTACATTACCCACTACACATTGGTCTAGTTATCACATTTCCCATAATGCTCTAGACATTGGTTTTCAAGTTCTTGGAGCTGTTAGAACTCGGAAAAAAAATTAAAATAAAATAAAACAATTCTTGGCAGGAATTTAGGGTATCTTAAAGGATCTGTCACAAGTATCAAGACTCTGTTTTTTGTCTTTTTTTATATGTCTGTACTATATGTATATATAAGTGCAGATGTGTGTATAGGTACATATGCATGCCTACCCACATGTTTGGAGGATTAAGGTTGATGTCAAGATGATTTTTCTTCCTCCTGAGACAGCATCTCTCCCTGAATCTAGAGCTCATTGCTTTGGCTGGTCCTAGATCATTTTTCATACTATCTTTTGAGGCAGAGTCTGTCCCTGAACCCAAAGATCACTGCTGGATTGGGTAGCCAGCTTGCTCCAGGATTAATTATATCTGCCTCCTCGCATGCAGAGATTGTGAGCAGTTTGCCAAGCCCACTTGGCTTCTACATGGGTCCTGGAAATTCAAACACCAGTCCATACATTTACATAGCAAGCACACTATCCACTGAGCCTCCTTCCCAGACCCAAGTTTCCATTTTCTAAAGATATCCTAATGGACTTCCCTTGACCTACTGTGAAATCATAGATCCTAACAATTAAGCAGAAACAAAAACAAGGGGGGAGATAGTGGCTTATAAGGCAAAGCCCAACAGTTCACACTCGAGTTGACCTAAATTTTTATCTATAACTGTTATGTGTAACTGAGACTATGCAATTCATTTTTTTTAAATGAAAGCTAGCATGTGCTAGCCTCCATAAAGACAACCTCTCGCCATCTCACCACAATCTGCTCGGGCTTGTTCTGAAATCTAAGAATGGATTATTGCATCCAATAAACCCATGAACTTTCCCTACAGCTCACACAGTCTACATTTGTACCCACTTCATCAGCAAGCTGAACTACTGAAATAACCTGTTCAAATTCCCCCTACAGTTGTGAAGTCGCTCCTTTAAGCCATAGCTCACATCAAACCCATGCTCCTAAAATCTTGGAACTAACCCAGCTCCCCCTATAAATGTAAATCTTCTGTGCCTTCATGCTAACATAGAACTGGAAAGAATTACATGACATCCTTAGAACAGATGCATTAATATTCCATATTTGTAAGGAAAAAACTCTTCTGTTATTTTGGCACAGACGTTTTTAAAAATCACTCCTATTAGCAGTAAAACATCTGTGTTCCCAAAGGGTTGGGCTGTATGCCATCATATATTTCAGCCCCTAGCATTGCAACTACCAGAACAGAAAGGATAAAAGGGCTATTATTATGCTACATATTAATATTACATATATTATTATATCATCCTGTAGCCCATATGTTCTGAATTTAAAGACATCTTATTGATAGAAATTGGCAAAATGGCCATTTTCCTAAAATATTATCAGGAAACATATACTAATAGTCTATTCATTTTTATTGTATAAACTCTAAGATGTCTTCAAATTTATCTATCCAATCGAGTCTCCTGTTAAAAACATAAAGTAAGAGTATATTGCTTGATCTTCCAGATAACTTTTATGCACATGTGAATTACTATCTCTCCATATAAATATATGTCAGAGTCCTGTAACCTTCATGTGTCTTCTTCATGTTAGAGCAGTTTATAATCTAGAAAGCCAAAAAATTAATAGAATGAAGTTGACCTGCATTTTGGTTTAGTTTTCAAGTAAAAATATCAAGGGTCAAATTTAGAAAGTATTCTGTTTGCTATCCTAGATCACAAGTTTTAAGTGTGAAATGCTAGGATATGTACAAATTAATTATAAACAAGTCCTTTTAAAGTTCTAGTTCCTGACTCTGTGGTATATGCTCTCATGGCATCAAAGCCAAATGCCCAAGTGTGACTTCTTTGTATTCTGTCAGAAGGAAGCTCTGCGACTCATCCAACATCAGCACCAGGTTCAGCATCTCTTTTCTCTAGCACTGTGATCGTGGGCATATTTCACAACGTGAGCTTCTGTGCTTATAAAATAGAACTCTTTGTAAATGTGGATTAAATGGGACAATCTGTGAAAGTAAAAAGCCCAGTGCTGTGCACAGCACACAGTAGGTATTCAGTCTATGACAGTTCTCATGGCAGATGTCAGCCTTCCTCTGGTCCAGTGGTTTGCAACCTTCCTAATGCTGTGATCCTTTAATACAGTTCCTCATGCCTTGGTGACGCCCACCCAGAAAACTATTTTTGTTGATACTTCACAACTGTAACTTTGCTGCAGTTTTGAGTTGTAATGTAAATATCTGTGTGATGGTCCTTTGGGGTCATGACCCACAGGTTGAGAATCACTCCTCTAGCCTCTTATCTAGAAATGCCCAAAGAGAAATATGATGCTCAAAACCTAGCTATAGCCTCACAATAAGGTACCTCCTTAACAATACGGTGTTCTATGATGAGTCTTCTGACTCTTTCACATCTCCACTTTTCTTCTGCTCCCCATTTGACTCTTTAAAATGAATTCTATGTTAGGAAGCTCTAGGGCATGCTACAGGTGCCTGAGATAATATCTCAGCCCCCATTCAACTGACTCAGTGCAATCTACTTCCCAGATGGCAAGGGTTCCACAAAAGCGAAGCCCATGAGGGAGATGTTGGAAAGAGATGGGCAGAGATATGCAGGGTGATGACACCAATTGCAGATTTAGGACGGGGATCTGCGTCTTACCAATCTGAGGCTTGGAGACTTACTTCATCCCTCACAGAGATGTCAGCATCCCTCACTGACCTGCTTCGCCTCCTTTCAAGCTGCATTTTTTAGACTGGGCTTATGTCTGTGCTCCTCAAAACCCATGAGCCTTAGTAATAACAGTGCCAAATAAGAATTGTATAGCCCTTGAGTGTGAAACTTCTGAACCATTTCTGTGTATCCACATCAAAAATGGAACCTAATGAAAATGCTGGATTCTGATTCAGTGGGGCCTAGAGAACTGGAATTTTGGATTTCTTTCTTCTCCCCTTCCCTTCCCTTCCCTTCCCTTCCCTTCCCTTCCCTTCCCTTCCCTTCCCTTCCCTTCCCTTCCCTTCCCTTCCCTTCCCTTCCCTTCCCTTCCCTTCCCTTCCCTTCCCTTCCCTTCCCTTCCCTTCCCTTCCCTTCCCTTCCCTTCTTCCCTTCCCTTCCCTTCTCTTCCTCCCTTCCCTTCCCTTCCCTTCCCTTCCCTTTCCTCCCTCCCTCCCTTCCTTCCTTCCTTCCTTCCTTCCTTCCTTCCTTCCTTCCTTTTCTTCTTTCTTTCTGTTTGTTTTTCAAGACAGTTTCTCTGGTAACCAGCCTGGCTGTCCTGGAACTTACTTTGTAGTCCAGGCTGGCCTTGAACTCAGAGATCTGCCTGCCACTCCCTCCCAAATGCTAAGATTAAAGGCATGTGCCATCATTCCCTGGATGAATTCTGCATGTCTAAAAAAAAAGTGCAGTGTGCTAGGGAGACAGTCTAAGGATCATGGGATTATTAGAACTTACATCTATTTTCCTAGTAGATCCCAACAGTGAGTCAATGAGTAGAGAAACAAGTGTTTATTTCTGTTTTACAGCAAAGAGACATTCACAATATTACTGTGTTCCCTCACATTAACTTTCAGTAACACCATCAGTATCATCTGACTTAATTAAGCTCAGGTAAATCTGTTTCACTGGAAAAAGTGAATGTGGTGACTAGCTTACCGTTCCAGCAGTATTGGATATGATCATGTTTCTTACTGCGTCAGATGCAGTCTCCACTGTATATAAACTCAGTTATATTGTTCACATGGACCTATCTGGTTTTACTCCATAAATATTTAGTGACTTGTTATTTAAGGAAGTCAGAATAGGACCATAAGACAAGAGCCAGTTTCTGCTCTTAGAGAACTTCCACATAGCAAAAAGGTCAGTATCTACACCAGGATTACAGCAAAAGCGATGCTTTGGTCAGTGCAAGGCATGGTTTGACAGCAAGAATAAAAGTCTTATGGAAGCACAGAGGGCCAATTAGATCCACGTTAAGAGGATCAGGAGGGATTCTTAGTACAGGAAGTATCTGTGGCTTGACGTTCAAAGTAAATGTTTGATTTCAACATCTAGGATTAAAATGTATAGGAGGAAGAAAATAGGAAAAAACAAATCCTAGAGGTGTCTGCTCTTGGATCTCCAAGTACTTGGGTTTTCACACCTATCATACAGTGTGGAGAAACCCTGTGCCTTTTGTCTGAGGTCCTGGAAGCAGAAGGTAGTCTGTCACTGCTTCTCAGAATGCAGTAGCCATATTCTCAAATTTTCTTCTTCTCCAGTCTAACTCACACAGGAAAAATATCTCCTTTCAAGAAGGAACTTAGACACTCAGATAACAAATCTCTCCTTGGTGAGTCATGTTCTCCTTGGCAATCCAACAGACCGTGGATATTTCCTTTCTGTCTCTAATGGAGGCATTGCCTCATGCTTCCCTTTGACAAGACTGCAGCTCAACTCAAGGCCTCCTTCAGGGTTTCATGCTTGAAATCAGTTCCTATCTCCCATAAACACATCATCTGGGTTATATGCCTTGAGCAACTTGAGTGATAGCAATCCACTGAAGACATATTCTACTGATGGACAAGGCTAGTAAAGTATACAACAAACAGTAGGAGCTCAACAAATGCTTGTTCCTGTGGAACTTCATCACCAGTGTGCTTTGTGTAAAGCCCCAGCTCATCTATCTGGTTTGTTTAGATATTTTGTTTTGTTTGTTTGTTTTATTCATACCACTATTTCCTTTTGAATTCCCTTTCCTGTGACCTTTTATTCAGCATAGTCAGTCTTCCCCCCCTCTCCCCCCTCCCCCTCCCCCGCCGCCACACTTCACAACAATGCCCAGAGAAGAAATGCTCTTGCGTATCTCTGACTTTTGCAGACAAGAGTTCTTAACCATCAGAACTGTCCCCTCCTCAGCACCACTATTTCTATGGTTCCAAATTGCAATAAGTATGAGCATCTTTGTACTAAGGATTTATTGAACCAGATATATAACCCTTATACACCATATTAACAATTCTTCAAAATAACCCCATGTGATTAATTTCTCCCACTGACATCTTATAAGTTCTTTAAGCAAATGCAAACCATTATAACCAATCCTGGGTGAATTCAACCCTTACAAAAACACAGGCCACTTCATCAGAAGCCAACTCCCACCTTAAAGATTCATTCTGGAAAGACATATAGTGCTTACCGAAGTCCAGTCAAAAGCATAAGAAATACCAAATTCTAGAAAGTTTGACTATAATCATATCAATTTCAAATATATGAAATAAAAATGTGCACTGTGTTGACAAGTTGCACTTTAAAATTAGCATTGTAATTGATTATAAACTGAGCTTTTTAAAGTATGCCACACTTGAAGTGATTTTTGCACTCAAAATAATTTTCTAATTTTCAGCCAATGAATTTCCCCACTGAAAATTCAGCCCTTGTTCAAATTAAGTAGGATCTCAAATTAGAAAACAGAAAAATGAGAAAATAATTTTTTCTTTCTCATTAGAAGCATCTTAACTAAGAGCAAATTTGAAAAGCTTCTCATATTTTAAGAATTCATCTTTCGTTCTTGAATTCTTTTTAAATAAAGGCACTGTCAACACACTAGAGGCCATGTTTAGGGTCTGCTGACTGTTGGAGGAGTGAATTAACTATTATGGTGAAGGTTGCCAAGAGGCAGCTTCCAGATTATCATTTTGCCATTATTGCATAGTATTCTCCTGAAGAAAGAAACTTCCCTTCATCTCCAGTTACATAAATAACTTATCTACATAAGTGCGTGTTGACATCTCCTAGTTTTAGCCAATATGTCACAATGTGATGCTATCTCCATTTTGATATTCAGATTGTCCCAGGTTTAGATAGCACATACCCTTTCAAGTGGAAAATTTATGCTTTATATTGTTCATAATTCTGCAAGCCATCCTACCAGATGGCCTCACAAGAAATTCTAGACCTGTTTTTTATTTTGTTTCCTTTTTAAGTAATATTTTTAAAATGTATTCTTTAGCAATTTCACACATTCACATAATTTATTTTGATCATATCCACCCACCATTAAGTCCCTCCAACTTCCCCAACTGCCCGCACCCTGTTTCCCTCTCAAATTCACGCTTTCCTTTTTATTGTTAATAATAACCTCTCAAGTCCACTTAGTGTTTCCCATATGTGTATGAGTGTGAGGTTGGGAAATGAGTTATATACCACTGGCCGTATCCCCAAAGAAGAATGACTCTCCCTCTCCCTCTGCAGCCATTAAGTAGCATTAAGGAAGGAGACTCACTCATTCACAATAGATTTTAACAGGCTTGATGTCATACAGGTCTTGTACAAGTGAGCTGAGGTATACAACAGGGGGGGTCATGCCCAGAACTCTCTTTTTCGAAACTCTCTTTCCCATCTGTTAGCATTTACATCTGTTCTGCCCATTCTTCCACAATGTTCCCTGAGCTATTGATGTGGGAAGAGGGTAAATAACTGGTGCTTTGTCCAGATACACATTAACCACTACTCACTGCAAAATGAAGCTTCTCTAACTGAAGGGGAAAGTAACATACATCTATGGGTATAAACATAAATAAATAGATGTATGTTTAACAATGTGGCCATCTAATATAACAGTAGATTCCACATAGAGTCTATAATCTCCCCAACCATGGGCATTTTATCAGGTTTATAGAACCAGATATAAATTTTATTCTCTGGAAACAGGCCTTGTATACAACCAAAAAGCATTTGGTTACCTCCATAGCCATGAGGCCATTATTGTACTAACAGGAACATCCTGCCAGGCAAGTCAGTATTGTAGAATGCAGGGTCCAGTGGTGGATAAAAACACTGATGCTGATTCTTTTAGAGCAGCCTGCATGGCTCCTTGTGATATCACGATGCTATACAGCAGAGAGAGAATTTTCTGGTTGAGACTGATTTCTAATAAATACTCCTTTATGTGTTATATATTTATCTGTTCTTTTAGAGGACCCTGACTAATACAGATTGATAGATGTTTTGAATATTCATGTTTTTATATGTGTTTGTATGACATTCTGTTTTTATCTATAACTACAAAACTACAAAAATTAAATTATTTTCTATGTAAACTCAAAACCATGGATACCACCAGTCTCAAGTCAATAGCGTAGGATATATTCTAGCTTCTGTCTTTTCCAAACTTATATTTGTTCTACCTGATACTCTAAAACATGCTGCTTTTCCCATAGTCTATGCACTTGTCGCTCAGTTCTGAGTCACATACAATTTAAAAGTTACTAACATGTAACTTTTTGAGAGAAAGAAAACTAATCACATTGAAACACTTGTTGGTCATTTTTCATATTCTATCTCAGAGTTTATACTTCAGATTCAGCTTTTAAAAAGTGCAAATTTCTGACAGTTATCAATATATATCATTGAATTCATTTATCCTGTCATCAATGGTGGTTAGGAATAAACATTTGATAGGAACTTATTGGAGTGTTGACTGTGAACATTTAAAACAATATCACTGATATGAATAAAAACTTTTCATATTTAGTATATCTATCACTTTTATCATAAACTTAGGTTGTTGTAAGGAGAAAATAATTCGAGACTCCAGTATTTTATGTGATTCAGCTTATTTGTAATCCACATCTCTGTTCTTTAATATTCCAATATTTTACTCTGCACTAAACAGTATTAGTGGCAGGTTGTCCTTCTCAGGAGGGTCAGGTCATGAAGTGAGCTAGCAGGCTGGAGCTATGGCTAAGCAGTTATAAACTTTTCCTGCTCTTTCAGGGGACTTAATTCTGGTTCCCAGCAGCCATGTCACTAGGCTCACAGCTGACTGTAACTCCAGGAGATGGGAGAGTGCAGAAGAGGCTCTAGTGCTTATTGAGTGGGTGAGCAGACATCAGGGGAAGCAGCCTTGTCCATAATCTGACTACTAACCTCCAACCTGGGAATTTTGACTTGGATAATTTTTGATGCCCTCTTTTCTGAAGCTTTATTTAAGCCTGAACAAATCCACACATTAGGTGTGAGGCTCAACTAGGAGTGCTGAGATTTGCCACCCACTTTAATTCCTCTTTGATGAACTTTGCTGAATATCCATTCTCATGGAATCACAATGTGATGCACATGTCTGGTGGCTCTTACATACTGGATCATAAATAGTAAATGAAATTACAGGTCTAAGAGAGTCAGCTTCAGAGTTCAAGCATAGAAAACCATGCACTCACAGGATTCCTGTGAAACAGAATGCTATCTCCCCTCAAAGACCTTCTGAATATACATGAACTGTGCCTATCCATAGAATCTCCTGGCCCTTAAAATATTTTTTTAAAAAATCCACAAAAACTGGCCTCAAGTTCAAAGTATTCCTGACATACTAGGAAAGGGTGAATATTAAGGTATATAAATGATATTTCAGTTAAAATGCAATCACAGAGCTGGCAATTTAGGTGAGAGGCCCTAGGTTCCCCATCAATACAAGAATACACATGAAAACCAAGCTTGTCCCTAGGTTATTCCTGTGTTTAACAATAGCCTTAGTGGTGTCAGACAGAGCATCTCAATTTTCCTGTTTCACACACAAGAAAAATAATCCTCAAAGAGTTAAGGTAAACAATCTTCATTTCATAAAAGAATTAAGGATACAAACCCAACATCTTTCCAAACTCAGGGTTCAATCAGCATAGCTTGACTTCCTAATGAGTTTAAAGATATGTTTTGCTTTAATTCCTTTACCAGTCAGCAACACCTCCCAAGGACTAAGACTTTCAATCACATGGAGGCCAAGCCATGATGAATAAAATAATCTATTTGAACAATGTATTTCAGCCAATAGGCTCTACATTATGAAATCTTAAAAATAATCTCAATCTTTAAAATAAGATTCAAAATATGAAAGAATAGGAACTGCCAGGAGAGACTGCACATTAATTCAAAGTACTTGTTGCCCTTTCAGAGCACTTGGTTCCAAGCACCCTCATGGCAGTTCACAGGTGCTGGTAATTCCACCTCCTGGGGAAACAGTGATGTCCTCCTTAGCTTACTGGGGCACCAGACACTCATACATGCACATATATTATTTTTAATGAAGGGAAATTTATATATAATTATATAACATTATATAGTATATGTATACACTGAATATGTAATATATTTGTAATAGAACATATATCATGACATATTTTGTGTATATATATTTATTTTGTGTATATAATATATTATATATTGATATGAAAATATATAAATATATTTATTTATATTGTATGTATATATGTTATATATTGATATATTGATGTATTGATGTATTGATATATTGATATATTGATATATTGGTATGTTGATATGTTGATAAATTGATATATTGATATATTGATAATGGGAAATTTTTAATAAAATATAACAACATAGCTTTTAGGTGATGTAAGTAAATTTTGTAAATTTTGTAAATTTTAGCCAAAATTGTTCTGTGCCATGTGACATTAGATCAGTCCTTCTCATGTATATACAGATGAATCAACTAAGAATCCCATTCACATGTAAGTTCAACTGGTCAACTGTGATGGGATCTGTCCCATCACAGTTGACCAGTTGACCAGCTGATGTGATATTGTCCTAACGTGTTTACAGGTAATGCTGAGGCTCTTGATGTGTGGACCACAAATGTAACTCAGGTCTTAATGATTGCTTCCCATATTCCCCCATAATAGGAATCATCCAAGGAATTTAGGAATCAAGATCATCCTCATGGACTGCCTCATCCTTCTAGATCAAAATCTCTAAGAGAATCTAGGCACAATGACACAGATGTGTATTCCCAGCAAGAAGCTGGGGGAATCAAAGATCTGAGGCTAATCTATGTAACATGGCATACCTCAACATAAACAAGATGAGAAGCCAGATACGTAACTTAATAAGTAAAGTACTAAAGTTTAAATTGAGGAGCTGAAATCCATACTCAAAATGCAGTCATTGTGACACGCACTTATAATGCCAACTGTAAAGCAGAAGTAAAGATAGGAGAATCCCTGGAAGCTTATGAGTGAGCTAACATGGCCTATGTAGAAAAGAGTGGCCTTGTCTCAAACAAAAGATGGAAAACACCAGAAGAATGCCCCTGGAGATTATTCTCTAATCCCACATGCAAGCATAAGAATGTCCATGTGCAAACTTGCACAAGCAGTTATACACGCTCGCACAAATATTTAATGGAAAGAACAGGAAAACTAAATATCTGTCAGGCATGTGAAATAATTCAGATTATCAGCTAGGTAATAATCCTTGGTCTAGATGACCCTGACCTTAGGGCCCAACCTTCACATGTCTCCATACTGTAAATATACAGGAGCAACTAACAACTTTTTAAAACTCCTTGTGGTCTTTTTCAATCAGTTGCTTCAGCTAACCTACACATGGTGATTTATGCATACTGATCATGGGACGGGTTTAAGTAAGGCATGTATATGGCCAGTCTTGGTAACAGGAGCCCTTTCTCAAAGACCCAGCTATTAAATGCTGCTGGGAAACAGATTAAGGTTCACTATGTATGGGTGTGTGGTTTATGCCTGTATGGCCAGAGTTTTATTTGCACAAGAATTTTGGTTGGTGAGTAGCTAAAACTGGAGTGGAAGAAGGAACAAAACCAGAAGGAAGTTTATAAGATGGGATAAAATACTCTAGCATCTATGTGTTTAATGCAAACATTTTTGTCACAAATAATCAATCCTGTTTGAGATGTGCCAGTTTCTCATTGTTTCTTTGGTGTATGGATATATATACATAACCTATCTTATAACTAGCAAACTGATGCATATGGACATAAAGTACAAACATATGCACACATTTTATAGGCAAACACATAAGTTCGTGATTTTTAAAAGTAGCCAATCAAAGCATGTATTTGTGTAGGTTGTATTTAAGACTCCTCCATTAAACTCTGTGTCCCTTCCTTACCACTCTTTAAGAAATTGAATTGTTGGAATAAATGAAATTTTCAGTCTATTGTTTCTTAAATAATACATATGCTATTATTAACTCTATTCTTCAACTTTTTTGAGACAACATAGAAAATACTTTCTGGTATGTAAGTTCAAAGAAGGAGACATCTTAGCAGACGTGAGCAGTTGTCTTGGGAATGCACATTTCTGAAAATTGATAGCCTTTCTTTGTCTGGCAAAGCAAAGTAACTTTCTTTCCCAGTTCCCTCTCTGCCTGTGTAACACAGACAAATATTTTCTCAGTTTTTGTTCTTCTTTCTTCTTCCCTCTTTTTGTTCTCATTTTCATCTTCCTTCCTTCCTTCCTTCCTTCCTTCCTTCCTTCCTTCCTTCCTTGCTTCCTTCCTTCCTTCCTTTCCCCCAATACTAATTTAGTATTGGATAAGTATATAAAATGTTAAACTAAACATACCTCTCAAGCTCCTTACAAGGAAACACCCCTGGGGTCACAGCAATTCCTCAGAGCTATGGAGAAAAAGATGTTGACTTCAAGTTCAAGCTAACATGAAGAGCAAAAGCAAATAAGGCTTAGAAGGAGACAGATGTTCAGATCATGTGTTTAAATTGATGATAAGTAAACAGGTTATTATAAACAAAGCCAGACAGCTGGATGTAGTTAGAGAATACTTATAAAAGAAAAGGGAAGATAAATAAGTAACAGTAAACCCTCTTGAAAAAAAATGATGGAGAAAAATGCTAAGACAATTTTGTCCTATTTTTGGATTTAAGGAGGGAGTCTCAGGATTTTATGTTTTTCTCATTCCCATAAATTGTGCTTACATTCACGTTGTACTCACCTAGACTTACTAAACACATGCTAAAAATAATAAGGACTTTCCTCTCCAGGGACAAGTCACATGTTCCTACAGTTGCTGCATTTTGGGCTCTTCGGCTGCGAGCAGTACCACGCCAAAGAAAAATAAGCAGCTGAGACAACACTACAAATTCAAAATGTCACTTGAACATAATCCTTTCATAAGGTAGCCAAGGGACCAGGATGGCCCCTCGGTTTTTTTGTTTTTTGGATTTTTTCCCCTAAGACTCTGGAAAGCAACTGCATTTTCTATCACACTTTTGGGGATTTGAAGAACATCCAGACATCTGTAAGATGTGTATTTTTAATCACATCTGACTTTCACTTCCAAGTCTTGTGTATAAAGACCTTGAACTTGCCACGTAGCCCATGAGGAGGTAGAGGCCGCTAAGGTGAGGTTCCAGAGCATTTGTTTCCAATTTCCCAACTACACTGAGTTCATCTGCAGAGCTTGTTGTCTCCTGGTAAACTGCAAACTGTTTGGACCTGGCATTATTTTCACTTGCCCAAACTTCCTGGGTACATCCTTTCAACTAGCACTCTACTATCTTTTTACTTACAGAACATTTATTAGGTAGGAAACATTACATGGGCATTGACATGATACAAGTCAGGAAATAACACATTTTCTGCTCCCAATATGTATGGTCTATATGGTCAATCAGTAACTACCAGGAATGGAAGAGAAAGTGATACCTGTAGTTATAGCCTAAGGCAAAGGGTAAGAACAATCAGAGTTTAAAATGGCAGAGAGAAAACTCCAGGAGAAATGGACACAGTGATAGGATGACCAGACTCAGCAGAGACAGGAGTGTGTATCTGCGGTCTTGATTATACTGTCTCCTATCATTCTCAAACATGAATGAAATTTAATGAAAAAAAACAATGTAGTCAGCCTGATTGTGGAAAAATGAATTTAAGTTTAAAAAATGGAATGTGGAATACATTATAGAAGGAAATAAAGAATATAAACCAAAGCACAAAGGCATAGAAAATGAAAAATATCAAGAAATGAGGAGGGGCATATCAGGGAGGAGTTGGGGTCAATATTATCAAAATATATTCTATGAAACTCTCAATTAATAGAAACATTAAATTAAATTAAAACACACATACATATGTATACAATCTTCCAAGGTTCACTGTTGAAGATAATTATGTTTAACCATAATATATATATATGCATGCATATGTATACACAATTTCTATTTTAAAATTTATATTTAACACTCACTGTTGTTACTTGCTACCTATCTGTAGAAATAATTTAAATAGTCTTTTTAATTATAGTAATATGTTAGTTTATATACTATATGCCATAGTTATTCTATTAATAGTCTAGTACATCGTAGAAACAAACCAAAGCCATTTGTATGACAGCTATGAAACTGATAATTCCCTACTATTTCTAGTACCCGAGGATGTGTTCTGCTAATGCTGTTGGTCACTTCATAAACCATTTCTTTGAAGATATAGTAAAAAGGGCATCTTGCCCATTTGGGTTTGTATGTTCAACTTTTTACTTATTTGTTATGTATTTGATAATTATTTTATAAAAAATAACATTATTAAGCAAATTGTGTTTTGTTAAATGGGTTCCTAGGTTCAATAGTCAAGAAACTGAGAGCATCATTTTCTTCTGTTATGATCAACATGATAGAAAAGGGTATACTTACTTGCACAGTTACTTCCTATAATACATGGATGTGTACAGGTGCATGTGTGCATGCATGTACATTTGTATGCAGGTCAGAGGACATCTTGAAGGAATCTACTATTTCCTTCTACCAACTGGAATGTAGGAATCAAACACAGGTCTTCGTGCTTGGCATCCAGTTCTTCTACCTGCTGAGCCATCTTAGAGCCCACAGAAGTAAAATTTTGTATTACATTGTTTTTAGAACTTTTAAACTTGTGTTGGAGAACTTGAGTCATACAGGGCATTGGCCTATTGTCCTTCAGACCCTACATGACCACAAGTGATGTATGGAATATCTTGATTTTTCTCCATTGTTAGTACAACAATTTCCTTTTCCCCATAGTATAATTATCATCCATTCTTTATTTTTTTATTCCTAGTTCTGTCTAAAATAGCCCCTAAGTTATGAGAAAAGTTTTGAAACATCATTCATGTTGTATCATGTCTTTATTGCAGACCCTTCTATGCCTTCCAGTGAAACTTAGATAAATCCCCTCGTCCCCAACATGACTTTAAGCTGTCTCATCTCCCTGTCTCCTCCCTCTGGTCTCAGTAAAGGGCTGAACAGAATTATGCTTTTAACTACCCCGTAGGCCACTCCCCCTGAATGCAGCTCTGCTCAGAGAGAAATTGTACTGATCGGTTTGTGCCAAATTAATTTTTCCCCCTGTAGCGTGCATGTGTGATTAGAGCACTGATGAAATTGTTGTTCCCTTCTGGCTTGGCAGGAGCCCATCTAAGGAAGGCTGATTGGCAGTCATAAGTGCCCAGTAACTGTTAGAGAGGCCGATGAGTGGATGAAGTCTGCTTATGGACTCAGAGTACCTCCCTCAAACAGACCTGTATCTTTTGTGCTGTTTTGGTGAAATTCCTAAAAGTTCAGTTTGCCTCACAAAGTTAGTGTACATTGTTGGCATCAAGCGATAGAAGACAGGATGAATAATGCATAGACACAAATACATTAATGTTATCTGTACAGTACAAAGGTGCTGGCCATACAAAATCTAGCCATTAAAAAAAAAAGAACAAAAAACCCCCCAAAACAAAAACCTTCTAGACGTAGGTTCAAAGCCATAATGTAGAAAGAAAGAAAGAATGGAAGAAAGAAAGAAAGAAAGAAAGAAAGAAAGAAAGAAAGAAAGAAAGAAAGAAAGAAAGAAAGAAAGAAAGAAAGAAAGAACAGGACCCACTCAGCTTGACTTTCTGAATAAGAGCATCTGTAAGCAGAAGTCACCCCGTGGTGGGCATGAATGACACAGGACAGCCGGCATGAGGATGACCACGAGGATTAGCTGGGTCAAGACATCAGGCAGCCCAAGCAGCCATAGTAGGCCCAGCAGATGTGGAGGCCCGATCGGGTGTCACCATCCCTCATCTCCATCTGCTTGCTCGGCTGACCCCAGAGCTGGCCCCAGCTTTCTTTCAGGGCCCTTGGGCAGCTGGGACCTGAGGAAAATGAGTGTCATGCAAGGGTGTTTGGCAACTGTGTGTCTGATGTGTGCTCATAAGTCACGGCAGTGGGGCAGCGAGGTGTCAGCTTACGATTTCTGCATGCTTCCTCTCCACATAGCCCACCATTGCCAAACAGAGGGAGAGGAGGCGGTGGGTGGCAGAAGTCTCTACACCAGCAATTTAGGGAATGAAGTCTGTCTACTCTGAGCCTTCACAGCTTCCTTTATTCACCAGACTGAGGAAGAGGGGAGGGTCTCTGTGGCCTCTCAACTGTAAGTGCAAGCTGCTTGCAAACTAACTCTGGAATGTCTGACTCCTTGAATCGGAATAGGAGCTTGGCCAGTAACCAGCTATATGACCTCGGGGAAGTTGCTCAACTCCTGTGAACCTCAATGTTCTCTTCTGGAAAATTATGCTGAAAACATTCAAAGATTTAATGGCATAATCTTATTGAGGGCCAGAGCACAGAGCCTTCAGCATAACAACATATCAATGTGACAACTGTTGCTATTATTCAAATGTGCACCCCCCTCCCGAGATACTCATAGGCAAGTCAGAATTTTGCCTAGAGTATTTAGTATTCTTTAAGGAAAGAAAGGATTGTGGGTTTTTTATTTGACATATAGCTTTTGCCAAACTCCTGCAAAAAACCCCAGCCCAAATGGTGGGCCCTGAATGCCCATCTCTGAGTGCTCATATACACAGTGCTACACAGATATCTGCTGAAAATAACAAGTTCACAGCCTCAAGAAAGAAGCAGGTAATAAGGAATCAAGAAGAGGATAAGAAGTCTTTGAGAAGAATACACACTAGATATGGAAATCATTTCTGAGAGCCACAACTCATTTAAATGCAGAGACCAACTGACCATGTGATACCTAGCTCCAGCCGATCTGACTACATATCCCACACAAACCCCACTGCTAAGGCTCCAGGAAGAGAGTGAAGTGGGGATGGAAAGGTGTATGTGTGTGTGTGTGTGTGTGTGTGTGTCTGTGCACACACACGTCTATGTATGTGTGTGTATATATGTGTGTGTGCACACTCCTGTGTGTATGTATGTGTGTGTGCGTGCACACATTTGTCTGTGTTCATGTATATCAACATGTGCCTGTGAACACTTTCAGAGGCCAAATGTAAATGTTAGGTGTCTTCATTAATTACTTTTCACTTTATATTTTGAGACAAGTCCTCTCCCTGATCCTAGAGTGACCAATTTGACTGGACTTCCTGACCAGCAACCTCCCAGGGACCTCCTGTCTCTGACTCCCGAGCCCTGAGATTAAAAACAGGCACCACCGGCCTATCTTACTTTTGTAAGAGTGCTAGGGCTCAAAAATGTAGGTCCTCATGGTTGTGCACCAAGTGCTTGACCAACTGAGGATCTCCTAGTCTCCATTTCCCTTTAGCTTCAGTGTTAACTCTGATCTACTGCTAACGGCTGCCTAGCATTGTAAAAGAGCAGTGTGTTTGGCAGTAGCTGTCACAATCATGCGTACATGCCCATCTGTCACTAAGAGGGCCTTCAGTTCTTTCTGAAGTTACCTGCGGCCTTCATTAGAACTCCTCTCTCTTGAGCTTTCTATATGGCACTGCTATATGTTCCTTACTCCTTTGGAAGGAAGCAATCCAGTTCTCAGACAGAAAAAGACCAAACAGCCATCTGCCACCGAAACTGTATCTCCTTTCAGCCTTCCTCTGATTCACTGTCTTGAATCTGGGTCACCTCTCCCCACCCACCAGCCACCTCAGATGAAGTGGCTGCTCTCCATAGCACTTGGCTGTTTCATATCCTTGGGACCTGCTTTCTTTCTAGTCCAGAATGCCTTTGGGGTTGGGGTGGGAGAGGCAAACTTTCTCTCCTCCAGCAATTTCTTCTTCTAATGTGTTTTCTTCCCCCACGTCAAAGTCTATTGAAAACACAAAGACCTCAGCTCACTGTGGGTTAACCACATATCTAGGTACATCCATCACTTCTTCCAACCCTGGTTTTTATCAAGATGAACTCCTCTGCCAGGGCACAAGAAGCATATCTCACCCTGTAGCTGGCATGATCAATAGCACTGTGCCCTTTCACAGGCCACAGTAGGCATTTTGTTTTCCACACTGTAAAGCTCTTCAGGACGTCTGCTTTGCAGCTGACGTGTTGGCAGAGCGTCCAGGCTCCATTCCTAACTGTGGCTCGATCGGGTCCAGTTCAAGGAAAACTTATTGAGTAAAAACAAAATCTGTGCACAGCATGCTGCTGGCCGCAGGTTCTGCAGCAAAGGAAATTCCATTGCAGGGGAATGTCAGCCAGCCCCAGAGGAGCCAGCTCTCCAGCCCTGTAAGCAGTCAGAGAGCTGAGCTGACACATGGATCCCAGCTAGCTCACTGCAGCGGATATGCTGGCGGCATTTACTTCCCCAGCTTTTGCCTCAGTCAGGAAAAATATAATACCAGAGCCATCCAGTCTAAAGGAGAATGGTGGGAAGTGAAGGAGAAGGAGAGAAAGTGTCTTGTTTAAAATGTTGGTTCCCAGACACTGGCTACTAAGAGGATCATCCCTGAGGGCAGAACCTCTGGGATGTGTGTGTGTGTGTGTGTGTGTGTGTGTGTGTGTGTGTGTGTGTGTGAGAGAGAGAGAGAGAGAGAGAGAGAGAGAGAGAGAGAGAGGGATGTTTATAAAGACATAAGGGAGAAAAGGAATATGTTTGGTGGATGTGTAGTCAGGTGTGGGGGAACAAGGTGTCCCTGCTGGGAACCATACTGAAGCATCCCTTCCCCCTGATGGACCAGCCACACTAAGGTATAGTATAGAATAGAGTTTATTTAGGGCATGGAGAGGAGAGTTGAGGAGTAAGGGGGAGAGAGAGAGAGAGAGAGAGAGAGAGAGAGAGAGAGAGAGAGAGAGAGAGAGAGAGAGAGAGAGAGAGAGAAGAGGGGGCAAGCAGCCCTTTTTATAGAAAGTCAGGCACACTTGGCTATTGCCAGGTAAATGTGGGACGGAGCCTAGACAAAATACCAACATTGTGTGTGTCTATCTGTCTGTCTGCCTATGTCTGTCTATGTCTCTGTGTGTCTGTGTGTATCTGTGTATCTGTGCGTGTGTGTGTGTGTATCTGTATTTTTGTAGCAGAAGACACGTTCCTCAAACACTATCCACCTTATTATTTTTGACAGGGTTTCTCACTGGCCAAGCGCTTTAGTCTGGCTGGCCAGTGATCCCTAGGGATACACTTGTGTCTGCCTGCCCAGTTCTCAAATTATAAGCATGCACCATCATGACTTGCTTTTATAACATGGGTTCTCGGAATCAAACTGAGGTTCACATTTTTGTTAAAATAAGCACTTTTCCAACTTAAACACCTTTCTAACTCACTAGGAGTCTGATTTTCACATACAATGTGCATAGTCATGCTGGGGTTCCCATGCATGCAAAGAATACGTATTTGCATGGAACTCTGCAAAGAATAGAGTCTTCTTCACAGACCAGTGAAGAAACATGCCACTTCACACAGAACATATGAAGGGTTCAGAGCACTGACTTCCCAGAGGCAGGGAATGGTTTTAGCTCTGACCCAACCCATGACAGCTGTTTTGTAGAGTTTCTGTTGCCCACATGCAGGCTGTATACCATCTATTTTCTCCATCTCATTTTATGTCTAAGATGTGCAAAGCTGGCAGCAGCACCTGCTGATAAGAGGCAATGGGCAAAATGGGCTTCGACAATATTAGAAACTGCCCTTGTTTGGGTCTGAGGAGATTCTTGACTGTTCCTGGCCAATGAAGTTATTACTTGCCTTGGTTTCATTTGTGCGTGTGATTTATCCCAAATAATGAACTCTACAAAAATCAGAGTTCAAGATTATTAGAGAGAAGAAAGAAAAGAAGAGGAGTGAAGGGGAGATGAGGATAGAAGAGGAGAAGAGAAAGGTGCAGGCTTATAAATTAAGATCTTGCAAAATAGTTGAAATTTTGTTCATTGCCAATAACTATACAGCATTCCCTCTTCCCTTTTCCTTCCTGAGCCCCAGATCATTCCGGTGTCTGTTGTAGATGGCTTATTTGTCTTAAAAGAAGTTGAACTTGCTCCAGCACCAAGCAGTAAATCCAAGGAGTCCAGTTAGCTACCATTCTAGCTAGTGTGTAGTGTCTCCCAGTATTATTCAGAGATGAACTTCAGAGATAAAATAATCTACAGATGGCATAAAATTATCCATAATTCTATAGTTATATAAAGGTAACTTACAGTTCCATGTAATAAGATCACATGGTTTTTATACAAAATGCCTAGTCACAGTTACCCTCAAGTACATAATATATATTTCTGTCCATGAAACCAAAGCACATTTTGAGCTGGAGAACTATGAATAGGTGTCAGTCCTAAGCACTATTCGCACTGGGACTAGATCTGGATCAAGCATCCAGGACTATACCTAGAGATGCCAGTGATAACTCTCCCCAGGCACTAAACAACGAGGAAGTAAACTCCCCCTGGATGAGAATACAAATACAGGCTGACATATATGTGTTTTGTTTGTGACACAGATACTACCAATACTATGCTCTGATTGTTTTGTTTGTTTAGTTCCATTTTTTTTTCTGAAATAGCAAATATTTCCTAGTAATGTTACAAGCAAGAATACAGTCTCCCCTTTTCTGGCTGCATCCTTAGAAAGAGCAGTGTGTGATAGTATTTCAAACAATGCTTTTTGTGTGTTTATGAAAATCATGGTCACAGCATAAACAACTATATTTTCATCTGCAACACATAGAAGAATAGCAATTGAACAACTAACTGGTTGGGAATACAATTCAGAAATCCCTCCAAAGTTTAAGGTTAGCATCTGGCCCAGGAGTTGTATGCCCAGACATGTGTGTTCAGGAGAAATGTAATTGTGGGCTTGTGTGAAATGTGCACATCAGTACCCAAAACAGCAATCCGGGTAGCTAAAAAGTGAAAGCAGTCTAGATGTTCATCAACTGACGGATGAATTAAAAATATGGTCTGTCTAGGAGCTGAAAAGATGGCACAATAGGTGAAATCCTTGGCATACATGCATGAAAAGCTGCATGTGAGTCCCTAGCTCCCACATAAAAAGCGATATACACCTATAGTCTCAAGGCATAAAGAGGTAGAGACGGAAAGCTCCAAGAGGAACCAGGTGACTCCTCATTTGTCATTCTAGACCAATCAGTGAGGCTGAGGTACAGAGAATGACCCTGTTTCAAACACAGAAGGTAGAACTAACTATATTGAGAAAGACACATGATCTAGATCTCTAGACTAAAGATCTCTTTACACACATGCAGATACACCCACAACAACATGCCCCCCCACATGAATAACATGTGCATATATAACACAACAACATTGAGCCTCTATTGATATATTCATGCATGTGTACCCTGCACACATCCACACAAACATACATCTACCATCCACCTGCAATTACTACCCACCTACACACACACACACACACACACACACAAGTTTTAAATGTTTTGCTTATATATACAGCAAAGTATCATCTGCAATAAAAAGTAATGGTACTTCTGAATGTTACAACAGAGGGGAAGTTTGCAAATAGCATGCTAAGTAAATGAAGCAAATCACTAAAGATCATACAGTATTTTATTCCATTTACATCAGATACCAAGAATAAAAAATCTAGGAACAGAATGCAGAGAGGTGGGTCATTCCCTAGGCTAAGAGGTAGACAGGTAAGTAATTCAATGTCTATTTGTTTGGTTTTGAGGAGGGGGATTAAAGAATTGTCATGAAAATGTTCTAAAGTTGTGATACTGAAGATACATTGGATTGTGTCCTTTAAATGCATCTGTTCTGTAGTTTTTAAATTATATCTTGGTAAAATTGTTTTTAAAAAGAAGTTCTTTAGATCAAAGGACAGTTCCTTATGGTATGAAATGATATTACTTTCCCCAAATAATTACAATAATTTTAACTTTATTGAGTGCTGATGTCATAGAGAAGCAGGAACCACTGGGGTAGATTACTTAAATAAATCAATTCTTGAGAGTGATTGGTTTAGCAATTCAGCTGCAAGCCAATCAGAAAGTACTTTTATACCACAATGGTTATGTAACTTGCTTTAGCTCTTTAGGGGTTGTCTTAGTCTGGCTTTTACTGCTATGGAGAGACATCATGACCACAGCAACTCTTATAAAGGAAAACATTCAATTGGAGCTAGCTTCCAGTTCAGAAGTTTAGCCCATTATCATCACGGCAAGAGGCATGGTAGCACATAAACAGGCATGGCGCTGGGGAGGCAGCTGAAAGTTCTACATCTTGATCCACGGGCAGCAGACAAACCCTTTACCACACAGGGTTTGTAGCCTGAGCATGTAAGAGACCTCAAAGCCTGCCATTACAATGGCCCACTTCCTCCAACAAAGCCACACCTACTCCAACAAGACCACACCTACTAATAGTGCCACTCCCCACTGGCCAAGCATCCACACTTACTGACTCTATAGTGGCCATACCTATTCAACTCCCTAAAGGGGTTAAACAAACAAACAAAAAAAAAATTCATCAGGTCTTTTGGAGGAGCATCCCTTTCTTTGAGTAGACTTAAATGATAGTCCACATTTCTACTTGCCCCTCATAGCCACTGGATAAGCATGAGCAGAAGCAGCTATAGATGTCTACATGGTAAAGCACCTGAGTCTGTCATTTGTAGTTCTCAACCAAGAAACCCTGCAGGCCAGCATAGCTTGGGGGCTCTTATGTGGAATTATAAATCTACTCATTGTTTAAGCAAATCCGAGGCCTGTTTTCTGTGAATCAGGAACCAAAGTGGACAGAGGACTAGGAGTGAAATTTGCTACTATCTGAGTCAGGTCTCAGAGCATCTGCCCAATTCCTGGGAAAGTTTCCAGTTTTGCCAAGGAAATCCAGGAAGGGGGCGGGTCAGTGCGCATGAAAGGAAAAGAAATTACAAAAAGCACGGGTTCTGGCTTCAAGCGGAAGTATTAAAATTTCAACCAAGACTTAAGCCTATGGCAGATAACTGGGGGATGAGCTGACCAGAGCCTAAGAGAAGGGAACAGCCAAAGTCCATAGCCCAGATTCAGTGACAACAGGATCCACATCCACCATGCTCTATTATTGTTTGTAGCCACTAATCTCCTTACCGAGTGCACTGGGTGGTGTTTATTACTGTAAGCAGTTATCCTTATGTTTAAAAGGAAATAGAAATGGATACAAGTTCCAGGCCAGGGGGGATTTGGCATCCACTGCCCTGAACATTATTGTATTTGGATTGCCTGTATGTAATAATACCAACCAAGATTTGAAGATGCAATGAAGTTTTATATCCAAAACAGCAGACTCACCCAAACCCTAGAAAACAGAAACACAGATGTATGTGACTTCATGAGTAAATACAAAATTATTTTGCAGGAAAAGAGAAGGTTTTTCACAGAAGTACTAATAATAAATTATTGAGAGAGAGAGAGAGAGAGAGAGAGAGAGAGAGAGAGAGAGAGAGAGAGAGAGAGAAAGAAACCAGGTCCCCAAACACAATACACAATTTACTGAAGGGTGTGAGGCCTATTACACTGTTTAGTATTAGGGAGATTCTTACTGGGTTGGGACATGATCTTCAGCTGCTTCACAGCTGCCAGATACAGTAACTAGGCCAATCGACAATGTGAGTCTGAATTGTCGTCATTTTAAGCAGGACTTTCCCCATCTCTGGCCTGCACAGAACTTCATTCTGTACTAGATCTCAACTTTTTGTTGGCTCTAAGCCCCATACCAACAAGGAATATCGCTCTCTGACTCCATACTGCTCAGAACAGTGATGGTGCATTCATTTATTGGTTCAGGCAGCCCCTATTTCATGAGCATGTCTCTGCCAATCACTGAGACTATTATGGTGGACAAAAGCCAGCCTTATTCTCCTGACCCTTAGGCTCTTATGAGGTACATCGTCCATAAGGGAAGGTCACCAAATAGTAAAAGCCAAGTGCATAATTACAAACTCTGATAAATATAACTTAAAAATGAACTCAGGACACTGATGGGCTTGTCTGTTCTGGGGCCACATGGGAAACCATCAGGAAATGGGATTTGAGTTCAGACCTGAAGGATGTAGTTTAATGCAGCAAAGAAGTAACATTCAAGCAAAAGAGACTACAGTTATAAAATCAAAGAGGTTGTAATACCAAATAGTTGATGAGTAAAAGTTAGATTACTGAGTGAGTAACCAAGCGCATAACATGTCTATGCTACTTAAAATATTCCTGGCACAATGATGAGGATCGTTCTAAATATTTAACCTCTGAAAATTTTTAAATGTCTTTTACGTGTAATTTTTAATTTATTTTAAATCAACTTATTTCATCATAATAACAGCCCTGTTTAGTGTATATGATGATATGTATTTGTGAAAAAACTAACTTTCAAGAAATATACAATTTTTCCAAATTTGAGCAATTATCAAAGTATGAAACTTGAATTTAGATCCAAGGAGCTAATTGAAGCAGAAAACCGGGATTTTTTTTTTTTTGAAGACCCATGAAATCCCTTTTATCATTAAGTAAGGCAAAGAAGATGGGCTCCAACTATAAGTCTGCAAACCCAGGAGCAAAGCACTTTAAAAGATATCGATTGCTCAGGGATATGGAGATAAAAGGAAAACTTCAGGTATTTACATTTTTAATACAGGTGTGTTCATTTGGAGATAAGTGTAAAACTAACCACGGGTGTCATCCTAGTGAAGGCTCCTCCTTTCTTTGAGACAAGGTCATGGGCCTGGGACTCACCTGCCATTTTGAGGAGCTATGTTCCCTGAGATTCTCCTGACTCTGCTGGATTACAAAAAGGCACCTCTGTGCCTGGCAGTTTTAGCTGGGTTCTGGGAATTGAACTGGGGCCCTCAGACTGGCAAAGCAGGCAATTTACCTGCTGTGCCATGCTTCACCAATTTTTTTTCTATATTCTTTGTTTACATTCCAAATGATTTTCCCTTTCTCGGTTCCCCCCTCCCCATAAGTCCCATAAGCCCTCTTCCCTCCACCCATTCCCTAATCAACCCCCTCCTACTTCTCTATCCTGGTACTCCCCTACAATGTTACATCAAGCCTTTCCAGGGCCAGGCTTCTTCTTCTTGGGAATGATTTGATATGTGAGTTATATCTTAGGTATTCAGAGTTTCTGGGCTAACATCCACTTATCAGCAATTGCATTCCATGTGTGTTCTTTTGTGAATGAGTTACCTCACTTAGGATGGTATTTTCCAGTTCCAACCATTTGCCTAAGAATTTCATGAATTCATTGTTTTTAATTGCTGAGTAGTATTCCATTGTATAAATATACCACATTTTCTGCATCCAATCCTCCACTGAGGGGCATCTGGGTTCTTTACAGCTTCTGGCTATTATAAATAAGACAGCTATGAACATAGTGGATCATGTGTCCTTATTGCATGCCAGGGAATCCTCTAGAAAATTCAGTTACAAGTTTTATTTTAAGAAATAATTGCTAAACTATAAATAGGTAACAAAATGTAGTAGAAGGCAGTCAAACACAAGTGTCAGTAACTAACTCGATGAAAAAGCTTGACATGAAAATATTAACCAAATTAGCAGTATTTCTTTTAAATATCTTTCCCTTGCATATGTAGAACCTAAATACTATAGACATTTCTACATCCAATTTTTCTTCTGCCACATATAAACAGGCCCTGTTTGTCATTCTCTCTTCAAATGTAAAGTTCACTGAGAATTGGGAAACCCTGGAAAATTCCTTATCTCTTCATGGGAAGAGCAGGCTAAATAGTCCTGCTAGGAAATTCACTCCGGTTGTCTACTGAGACTTTATTTCCTGCCTTGTGCTCATAATTTCATAAACCCAAAATCCAAGTAAAGTTGCCAGGTCCAAGGACTAGGCAGGCAGCCAGTAGGTCTGCTACCTTTGGTTATCTTCAGAGAGCCCAGGCATCTTTGTTCCCAGAACTTTACCCTAAAGATATGAAAATTTTAGCAGGTCAAACAGTTCAAGGAATTTCAGGCTCCTTGTTAGCTAGCATAAAACTCCTCCCCTCCAAGACAACTAACAAGACTCCTCCTCTTCCCCCTCCTCCTCTTCCCCCCTCCTCCTCTTCCCCCTCTCCTCCTCTTTCCTCTCCTCCTCTTCCTCTTTCTTCTTATGCCCCTCCTCTTTCCATTCTCTCCTTCTCTTTTCTACTAGTCTCTCTTCCTTCTTTCCAGCTTCTTCTACACCCTCCTCTTTCTCCTCCTCCTTCTCTCCTCTTCTTCCTCTTTTCCCCAGCCTCCCTTCCTTATCTCTCTCTTCCCCTAGCTCCTTTTCCTTTTTTCCTTCCTCCTCCTGTTCTCATTGCCAGTTATCATCCCTTCTTGTCTTCCCTACCTCCTTTTGCTCCCTCCCTCTTCCCCTACCTCCTCTCTCTCCTTTCTCCCCTTCCTACTGCTTTTCTTCCTTCTTCACACCCCCACCCCATCCTCTCTATCCCTACCTCCTTTCCTCCTCTTAGCCACTCTGAAGAGCTAGAACTGTCAGGCAGTGAATCAAAGGGGACTATTTTCGCTCTCACTGCGAGAATGTTTACAACATACCTAAAACTCAGCCTGTGGTTTAATGTTGTATATATTTCCAGAAAAACTGACTGGTTTCCAAATTCAGTGGATGGCTGTGAAAGCCACAAAGGGCCTTAGGGGACAGCCCAGACCCTCCCAGCTCCCAGGGTGGTCAGCACACCCCACCTGAGCAAGGGCAGGGCTGCTGATCAACTTTCTTTTCTTGGAGATGCTGATTTCAGGACCAGTAGCTCAACACTATGAGAGAAGAAATTCAAAACTCCACATAGAGCAGAGAATTCTGTGAACACACTATCTTCTTCCTACCCAACCAGGCTGCCCCCCAAATGTTTTGGATAAATGTACTATTCCATTAGAATACAGCTAATCTTGAATATATTTTACCATGAAATATGAACACAGCAATTACAGAATTTTCCATTTGGTCTACCCTATCGTGTTCTTAACATATTGGATTCTCTTTGAATCGCTCTTAACTGTTTTCATATGGGCTTCTGCCTATCCTGGAAGATTTGAAATAGCCAATAGTCTCACTGCAATAAATCGTGGTTGAACTCACTCCTCTCCTCCCTTCTTCTCTCCTCTCCTTCTCTTTCTTCCCCTCTCACTCCCTATTTCTCTTCCTCTCTCCTCTTTCTTCTCTTCCCTACCCACTTCTCCCCACTCCCACCCTCTCTCCATTTTTTTTCACTTTTTAAAAAAAATTTCTTGCAGTGACTCCAAGTTCTAAAATAAGATTAAGGTCTACATAATTTTCTAAGAGCTTCCTGTTGATGTGTTCACCGATAACAATCCCATAGTACTCAGGACAATTAAACTCTCACACAGTTCTGCTCCATAGATGGGTATGAATTGGGACAGTCCAGGAGGTCTTCTCTTATCTGAACCTGAAATCAAAGTCCTGGGCAAGCCAACCAGTATTTGACAGGGCAGTAGCAAAACAGCCCCCCTGGTGTTGGCTAAAATCCTGCCTGACAGCAGCTCTTGTTAGCAGCCAGAAACCTCAGGCCAAGCTGCTCACACGTGGTCAGCATAGACAGAGTGGGGCCAAAATCTGCCTGGCCTGTTCTTGGATCAACTTTAACTTTCCACTGAGGTTTCTATCTGGTCTCTGTATTAAATCCTTGGAGTGTAAGTGGCCTCTATTGTCTAGGTCTCTGCTGACTTTCACCAGGCAACACTGAGCCTGTTGTTCACATCTGTGTAGAGACTCAGTAGTTTCAAGAGCAGGCAGCTTGGGCCAGCCTCCAGAGAGTGACAGCCTTGTTCAACTGGATTTAGAAAACTGGTTAAGCCAGGGTTCTGCTTTCATTTTTTTTGTTTTCTCCTTCCGTTCAGAGTGCAACTCCACAAGCTTTGGAACAGCATTGACCAAGGATGATGATACACATTTTTAAGTCCAGCTTTTTCAACATGAAAGCAGGAGGACCAAGAGTTCAAGGCCAACCGTAGCTATGCAGCCTACATAGCAAGTTTCAGGCCAGCCTGGGGTATATAAAACTCCACCTGAAAACAAACAAGCAAGCAAAGAAAAGAAATATCGTAGTTCCTTTCAGAAAATGGGAATGGACACATGTGTTAGGAGGATTTACTTGCTCCAAGGGCCTCCCTTTACCAACAATCTCTAGCGTCTGCTGATAACACGAAGTTTCAGGGTACTGAAACTGCTTATCTGCAGTCTGACTCTCCTACTAAAACTGTGAAGTTCAGACTCCCACATGCATCAGACCTGCCAATAGGGCTTGTACCAACACAGGCTGCTGTCCCCACCCTAATGGTAGCTAACTCAGGTGGGGCCTGAGACTTTTATCCTCCTAAGCTCCCAAGAGATGCTAAACTGCTGGTCCTGAGCAGGGGCAAATTTCAGGCATGACCACACATGACCATAGGTTCCCTGGGAGCAGGAATGGTCTCAGTCATCCCGGGATGCACACCACACTGCCTGATGTCTACTACCGATCCGAGCTCCATTGTGCTGTGTCTAAATGATAGATATTCCACAGTGAATGAAGCAAAGATAACCCACATGCTAAATCAAGACCCAGGGATGCGAAGGGCCCAGAAAACACAGATAAGGCATCAGGGAGACTCTCTCTAGGGAAGAAACAATCTACAAAACTAAATCAAGTGAGTAGACAGGCCACATGAACATGAACTAGAGAAAGGCTGTAGGTGATTGAGCAGCAAGTGCAATGGCCCCAGAGCAGGAAGAGCAGGTCATTGTCAAGATGCACCATGAACCCAAGGTGGTGAAGTGAATGGAGTGTAGGGAGAAATCATTTGTTTGGATGAGACAAACAAAAGAGAAAGCATCCTAGGAAGCAGTGATGGAATGAGTGTTTCCAAGTGTGATAGGACAATAATGAAGGGTTTTCACTGAGGATGAAGAACTATGGGATAATTATACTCTAAAGCCCACAATAGAGAATTAAGTGTGAGAAGGTCACTGCCTGAACAGTCCAAGCACATAGTGATGATATTTCAAACTATGGTGCAGGTTTTAAGACATTAACTGGCAACATCTGTGTTATCGTATGAAGTAATCTCAAATTGTTCTCACTGATAAATTGACATAGTGATAGATTGATGTGATAGATCAATCTGATAGATATGGTGTTTTCAAGGAAGAAAAAAATCAAGGCTATCTCAGTGACATATATATACATATACATATATATTGAATGATTGTGAAATTCACTGTGGGTAGGAAGGCTGAGCAGAATCATATTTTTTTAGGATGAGCCATGAGATGGAATTACACTCTTCAGATGGTGTGGGGGGTGGATTTTTGAGACTAAAGTTTAGGATAGAGGTCCATGATGGACTATAACTTTGGAAATCATTGATAGAGAAACAATTTTCATGTTACAGTACTGGTAAGATTCCCCCACCCCACCCCAAAAGGTATGCAGATAATAAGAAGGGAAGGAGGTAGAGGTGGAGGAGCAGGAGAAGAAGGGGAAGGCGGAGAAGGAAGAGAAGGAGGAGGAGGAAAGGAGAAGAAGAAGAAGAAGAAGAAGAAGAAGAAGAAGAAGAAGAAGAAGAAGAAGAAGAAGAAGAAGAAGAAGAAGAAGAGGAGGAGGAGGAGGAGGAGGAGGAGGAGGAGGAGGAGGAGGAGGAGGAGGAGGAGGAGGAGGAAGAAGAAGCATAGAAAACACAGATGCTTTATAAATAACACTTTATTTGCACAAAATGAAACTGATTGAAAATTGGAATGCTGTTTGGAGGTGGTGGTGGTGGTGGTGGTGGTGGTGGTGGTGTTGATGGTGGTGGTAATGATGGTGTTTGTATGTGTGTTTGTGTGTGTGTGTGTGTGTGTGTGTGTGGTTTTTTAATAGAAAGCTAAAATAGCTTCCATAAATATTTGTACATTTATGATGTCAACTGTACATGGTGAGATATCTATATATCATATATGTAAATAGGTATACAGATATACTATATGCAAATGTATGTGTATACATATTTATGGATGTATTTGTATACATTTGAGCATAAACATATGTGTATGCAAATATATGTATGTATATATATGTTTAATTGTTTATGTATACATATAAATAATTGTATATATACCTATATATTTGTATCTGTGTGCATGACAATACATATGTATATACACTTCCAGTGTAAGGTAGTAGATTTGAAGTTTTCTCCATGTCATTCCCTGAATAATTCTACAAAACCAACTGTTAGAAAGAAAATGTAGAGGTTGGAGGGAAAGCGCAGCATTTGATGTTCTTCCAGAGATACCAGATTCAATTCCCAGCACTCATATGGGGCTCGTGTCTGTCTGTAACACTAAGTCCAGGGAATCCTATGGCCATTTCTGACCTCTGAGGGCAACAGGTACGTATGTGCTACACACACATGCACACATGAGGGTAACACACCAGTACACATTAAAAATGAAAGGCATTAAAATCGATTTTTAAGATTTACAAGAGGGAGAGAAAGAGAAGGAAGGAAGGAAGGAAGGAAGGAAGGAAGGAAGGAAGGAAGGAAGGAAGGAAGGAAGGAAGGAAAGAGACAGCTTTCTGTGTCCTCAAGGGAGTAGGTGGTTATCAACATATATATGTATATACATATATATACATGTATATAAAATTCATTTATTCCTTCCTTTAAACAGATAAAGTTCCAGAAATAAGTGAACAATAGTCCATCCCCTCTGGAATTTCACAATCTCAAGTCTTTTATCTTATGCAAATTGTGACCCTTGCAACCAATTTTATGTACTTTTGACCCTGGCTGTAGAAGATCAGAGCTCAGTGTGTGGTCCGTAGCAAAAGATGAAGAGGACTTCCTGGCAGATGTGGACTAGCTTTTTTTTTATTATTATTCCTTCATGTCATTTCCTTTAACCATTTGGATCTTAGAGTTGTGGAGTTGTGGATGGCATGTTATGAACCTCTTTAATCCCATGTGGAAGAAAGCTGAGATGAGATAATTAGTATAAAACACTATACCATTGACACTCTTAAACTTGCATTAATAAAAATCAAAACAAGAAAGAGCAATGACAGCATTTTGGCTGGAGGTGCTGGAAAAGCTGGAGCAGAGGTCCAGGTGTACTGTACTGGTGCTCAGGTAGTGTTTCCAAAAACTCACTGATCTCTTCCCCGGGCTTGTAATGTTCTTGCTTCTGTGAAGGCTCCAGTTCCTGTCTGGAATTCAGAAAGCAGTGTGTACATGTCAGCTTTCCATTTGCTCATGTGTTTGACTACGTGGACCTCAGCAGGTGTTGATATTTGGAAATTCTGTTGAGCCTTTAAGAGGTGTAGCCTCATTGGAAGAAGTGGGTCACTCGGGCTGGACCTTGCCGTTTGACAACCCTGATCTACTTTCTGTCTGTTCTCTGCTCTTTGACAACAGCTACCATGTGGCGCAAATAAGCTTATCCTCCCTTAAGTTGCTTCTTGTGGGTACTTGGTCAGAACAATAACAAAAGAAACTAATAAACATGACGAAGGAATGGTTCAGTCATTGTCTATGTGGTGGTTTGAATAAAAATGGCCCCCTAAAATTCAAATGTGTGAATGCTTGACCCATAGGGAGTGGCACTATTCAGAGATGTGGCCTTGTTGGAGTAGATGTGGCCTTGTTGGAGGAGGTGTGACACTGTCGGGTTGGACTTTGAAGTCTCTAAGCTCAAGCTTTGCCTGGTGTAGAATCCAGTGCCCCTCTGCTTCCTACAGATCAAGATGTAGAATTCTCAGCTCCTTCTCAAGCATCATGGCTGCCTGGATGCTACCATGCTTCCACCATGAAGATAATGGACTAAACCTCTGAAACTGCAAGCCAGTCCCAATTAAACGTTTGCCCTTGTTAGAGTTCCCTTTGTCGTGGTATCTCCTCACAGCAATAAAACCCTAAGACAGTTAATTTCACAGGGCAAAACAGGGAGAAGAGATCATTTTGAATGATATGTTCAACTCACTTAGCAGTAACTTCCTGAGGACCTTCTATGTACCAGAATCTGCCCTAGATGCTCCAGATTCATCAGTGACCAAAATAGGTAGGAACCCCTGTTCTGCTGTGCTGGTGAGTTTCCATTGTGATAAGAAAATGTCAAATTTTGGTTAATAAATATTATTTAACTCACAGTTCTGGAAGCTAGAGGTCCTGATAGCCCATCAGCTCAGCTCTGGGGGAGTGTGCTTTGGTGGATGGCCTGCAGTGAGATGTGTGAAATGGAGAATCATTACATAACAGGTTAGTAAGTTACATCCAAGGCAGGGTTCAAAATTTTTTACCTCTAGTTAGGTCCTACTTTTGGACATCACCAAGAACCAAGCCCCCAAAACTTGAATATTTGAGAGTATATATATATATACTCTCCAATCAAAGCACTGATATTTCCAATAAGCCATAAACTATTAGTATAAGAAATAAGTGTAGAGTTAATTAAAAGATGGAGGGTACTGTAGAAACAGAATATATGGTAAGACAACATAGATTAGAAATGGCACAACATTCGAAGGGGGCTCACTGAGAAGCTGACAGAGTATGCATGGAAGGAGAAGAGGGAAAGGGCTCTGTGCCTGTCAAAGGAAGAGCACTCTAGGCAGACCAGCCAAGAAAAAGTCTGTAGCCCTATGCCTGCAATATTCTATCAGCAACATTTAGGTCAGCAGAGCTGGAGTGGAGTAAGGAATGCAATCAAAAGAGATCTATAGATGATGGTGAAGTGGGATGTTGGAAAATGGATTCAGACATTTCTAGTCTTTATATGTGTCTCGGTGTACACTAGGATGAAAAGGGAGCCATTTCAGCATCTAACTGAAGGTTAGTCTCTCCAGAGGAATAACACTGTGGCCACTGTGTAGAAGGATGCTGTGGGCAGGAAGAGTAGGGGTGTGTAAAAACCAGCAGGAAGCAATCCAGGAACAAGTTAATGTGTACTAAAGATGGAGCTAATGAGATTTCCACTTTGCAAAGGACAAGAGCTTGAGGAAGTGATCCGAAAGAACTTTCCAAACTGCATGAAACAGAAAGGCAGGCAGAGATAGAAAGCCGTAAGCAGGTAGGCCATTGTAAGGAGAAAACATGATTTGGTGTGTGTGGAGGTTGATGAAGGGACAAGATAAAAGATGCCAATGTGAGTTTGGGATCGAGTGAGTTAAGAGTGTCAGACCTCATCCTGTCCTTAAGGGAAATTGCTCAAATACTTTGAGGAAAATAGCATTATAGAATATTAGAAGTTGCAATTATTTAGACCCGGAAGGAGGTATAGGAACAGATCTGCAGGCAAGCTGCTCTCTTGGAGAATTCTTGATAAAATAGGTACTTGATGAAGTGTGACTCAGCACTTCATAGGTTTCAGGATGATATTTGCTTGGGCAAGATTCTATCTGCATTCTACTAGACATGGGTAACACGCATTATCTCTCTCTCTCTCTGTGTTAATTTGTAAAATGGGAATAAGTATACCTAATTCAAACAATTATCTTGGCAATGAGATGACCCAGTGAGCACTCAGGTGCCTAGCACAATCCCAGCACATAGTAAATGCTTAAAGGAAAAGAATTACATGGGCATGTTCAGTAGACAAAATACTGAGTTGGAAGAAAAGCCAAGAAGTAGAGGAAATAAACTCTAAGAAGGGAAGAGAAAAGCAAACACTAGCATAGCTAGAACTAGGAGGAAAATGGCCACAAGGTCAAGCCAACCAATGTGTCATCAAACCTGCCAGACAAGGAGGGTGAAGATCATAAGAACTGGGGATCATTGTTTGAAGCCAATAGATATGGAGAGCATGTATGAAAGATTAGGAACAATAGTAAGGTGGGAGCCACAGTCATGGTCCTAGCTAGATCCTCAGACCTCAGACATAAATAGGAAACTATTTTTCACTCGCTACTATGGTTTGAATGTTAGATGGTTTCCCTGAACCCAGATCAGTGTTACAGATTTTGGCCCTGAGGTGACAGGCAGTGTTAGGAATGAAGAGCTAGGTGTAGGTGGTAAGGTTAATCGGGGCACCACTCCCATAAGGTTAAGGTGTTTTCATACAACTATTTGGTAGTTCAAGTCAAAGGATTATTATTAAGTCCTTAGCCTGGTCCCACCCAGCTCTCTCTAGCTTCCTGTATTAGGATGTGATTGTTCCTTAAGAATCTTCCTCCATGACCATGAGACTGGACGTGACTCAACTCAAATGCTGTCACCAGAACTGATCTGGCACTGGTGCCATCCTCTTGATCCCACAAAACAATGAGACACATATACCTCATTTTCTTCTTAAGTAGCGTGATTCAGGCATCTCCTCACAGCAACAAGAAACTAAGCTACCTAATGTGTTTGCTTGCATAAGTTACATAAGTCTCTGGGTGTCTACGGTATACCTACTTTAGCAGCTATGCAATTGTCATTGGCTGGGGAAGAAGAATCTTCTGCACACTGCCATTTAGAAGCTCAGAGGCATGTTAACAGAACAAGATTCAGATCTTCTTTCTGGAAAAGAATGAGAAAGCGCGAAATGAGTTGGCAGGAAAACATCTTGTTAGCTCAGCAGTGGGAATGTGGTCAGATTGCCAGTGACTTTCAGTGTATGATCCAGGCTTTGAGTATTTGATCCAGAGGTAAGTCTCCTAGGTGTGCCTTGCTTTATTAGTGGGTTTAATGAGACATCCCTTTTTGCTCCTGTATCCTTCAAAGTCCATGGCATTATGCTTAGTCCAGTTGGACTTGGACATTTCCTGCCAGCAAGTAATATATCTGTTAAAAACCTTGTTCATTCACTGCTGAGCTTAATTGTGCCAATAAGAAAGAAGTGGATTGTGAAGATAGTAGGAATTCAACAAACACTTAATTTGTATGAAAGAATGAATATAATTTCTTGTTCTGAGATGATGAAATGGGTGACCAAGGGAAAGGAGCACAGATGTGTGAAGCAACCTTTGGCCAGTGTTCAAAACACAGCTTCAAGGCAAACATCTAACCCAACATAGGCTCTCAATGGACATCCAGCTAAACGTGTAAGAATGGAGCAAAACTAAAGATATTATCACCTTCCCCCACTTCAACACTTTGAAGTACTGTTTTATTATGTCTTTAAGGTTTAGTAATGACAGCAGGAGTTCATACTAGGACTCCATGTTGGTCTGCAGAAATTCTGCCTCAGAAGAGGTAATACAACACAAACTCAAAGAGGTGATTGCAAGAAAGCCAGTCTTGTCTCCTGTCCCAAGACAAGTCAGCAGCTCCTGGAAACACTGACTCAGCTACTAATTACATCACCCCCACCTTGCTAGGGACCATCTCGGAACCCCAGTTGCTTTATCTGTAACCACTGTTTATTTCAGATGCTCCTGGGGTTGCTTAATGAAGTCTTCTACAGCACAGAACCAATACACTGTAAATGGTCTGAAAGGATAATTACTTTTCTTATTTCCCCTGGCATAGCTTTGGCAGAGCTATTTGTGCATCCTTTGTTCCTGTGTGCCTGAGCCATGAGCTATGTGCTCAGCTGATAAATCAATATTTCCTTCCTGCTTTACAGGAAGACTGATGGTAAGACATATGCAGAAATTGGAGCCAGAAGCTAGTGGGAGGACCCCTGCCCCTTCTCCTGATCTTGTCCTTCATCAAGATGAAAGCTGTAACTCCAGCATCCCACTCAAGACCTAAGGGTGGAAGTTTTGCTTTGGGGATGATAATGTACAGTGTATTGAAGCTTCATCTACTGTGTTCAGCCAGAGCCTTCACATAGCCTGAACCATAATCCCCAGAGGAAATCCCTAATTATTTTGAGCTCCTCTAACTATTCCTTCATTATTAAGAACAATAGGCAATTCATAACTAGTAAATAAGTAAAGTTGAAGGTTAAAGGTCTTCTGATTTCCATTCACTCTTTTGTGGGCTATCATAGAGTTTCTGTTGCTGTGACAAAGCACCATGACCACATGCAATTTGTGGAGGGGAGGGTGTTATTCCAGCTAACAGTTCCACGTTACAGTCCATCATCTAAGTAGGTCATGGCAGGAACTCAAGGCTAGAACCTAGAGGTAGGAACTGAAGCAAAAGCCATGAAGGAACGCTGCTTCCTGGCTGAATCTGCCAGGCCTGTTCAGCCTGCTTTATGTATAAACCAGAACCACCTACCCAGGGTTGACACCACCCACAGTGGGCTGAGCCCTCACATGTTAATTATTATCCAAGAAAATGCTACACAGGTTTATCTACAACCCAATCTTAATGGAGGCATTTTCTTAATTGTGATTCCTTCTTCCCAAGTAAATCTAGCTTCTGTCACATTTACAAAAACACTACCCAGCCAGCTCACTGACATCGAAGACATCCTTATAAGATCTCTATTGTTCATCTATTCCTTACCTTTTGGACATGAACTGGTACTTTGTTTCAGCTTAAGCTTACTTTGCCTTTGGAGAGATGAGCATCCTCACCTCCTATCCTTCAGCTAATCATACATGCATGGAAAATAGCTCTGGTCCAGACAGCCTAGGGTGTCATAAAGATAGATATAGGTAGGTAAAGATGTGAGTTCTAAATGTGGGACTAAGGTATTGACTGAGTTTATCTCTGGACTAAAACAGAATTAATACAGTATATCAAACAAGTGTATTTTTATATGACCAGGCATTCTATCGTGGTCTCTGTCTGCTATATCTATATAGAATGTGTGTGTGTGTATGTGTGTGTGTGTGTGTGTGTGTGTGTGTGTGTTATAGATGTACATGTGTGCGCGCAAGACAAAAGGAATACAGCTATCCCAGAGGCAGCCACAAATGGCAACCAGGTCATTGTAGCAGAATCCCCTCTATCCCCTCCATAAACCAGGCATAGTGTTGTGATTGTTCAAGGTTATCCTTGACCATGTGACCAGTTAGAGGCCAACCTGGGCTATGTGAGACCCTCTCTCAAAACAAAAAGTCCCTCCAGCTTAGTTATCCTTCTGATGACAGCTGTTCCTGCTGACTTAAGAGAACCCAGGTTACCATAAGCCAGAAAAAACACCTCCAACACCTTAACCATAAAAACTGTCAAATGGTAAATTCTGGTGGACTGCATCTACTGAGCTGAGTTTGGCCTTCAGTACAGCAATTGGAAGTTTATGTGGTAGAAAAAAAAAGAGGTTTTATTTTTACATAAACAGGAAGCCTAGAATTTAACAGGAAAAAAAAAGTGAAGCAAGCTGGCATGCGGAAATAAAGGGAATAGAGACAAGAATGACATGAACCTTGCAGACAAACTGCTAGCGATCTGGGGTACCTGGTAGCTGCCATCTCTGTGACCTCAAGCACACTGAAGAGGCTCCTCAGCTTCAGGTTCCACCTTTACTTGTGTTCTTAAAATGACAGGAGCTAGGAATGTCAAAAGCCAGAGAATATGCACCCGTGTTAATGAGAGCCTCTTCCTTAAGAACCTGGGTTGGTTCCCCTTTTCCATTAATTACAGGCAGTGTTTTATCTCCCTTTCTTTGTCTTGCACAATTGTAGTAGCTCCTTTACATCACAGTAAACATGTCTTAAGAGACCCCACAGATATCTAAAGTTGAGGGCTATAGAAAAACCTTACATGCGGATAGTACATTTATTCCCATATGCACATCACTGACAGTAAAGATGATGCTAGGAAAAGTGACTAGCAACAATAATACTTAAATAAAATGTAATTATATATGTAACTAAGCCTGTGTGGTCACGATCTGTGTCTGCCTTCCGGTGCACTGTTTTCAGTCTTTCTATCTAGGTGAGTGGTGAACCTTGGGACTGTGATATATAATCAAACTGTTACATTTGGGGCTACTTGGACACAAGTACTACTATGACACAGCAACCTTTACATCTATGCCATGTTGGTACCCAGGCTGACAGAGCTATTTATTATTTACCTGAATGATATGACCTTATTAGTATTATTTCTCTCTCCAATGCTTTTTTTCTAGCAAAGAAGAATGGGGTTTCTTTTTCTTAATTGTTTTTTTCAAAACCCAGATTTCTCAGAACGTTAGGCAGGATAATGCCACAGCCCCACCTCCCCTAAGTTATCCATGTTCTGATCCACCAGACCTTTAGGGAAATAGGTGGAATTAGTTTAAGTGTGGAAAGAGAAGTGATAATCCAGCTATGTAGGTTCTTGTAAAGGAGAAACAGAAAGTCCGGAGTCTGTGAACGATGTGATGAAGAATCAGGAGTATAGGCAGAGAAAGATGTCATATCACTGACTTTGAAGATGCTGAAAGGGACCGTTAGCCAACAAACGTGAGGAAAAACAAGGACATAGAATTTCACCATCAGATATCTTACAGGAATCCCCCATAGGAAAACCTAGATCTTCACCTCCCACAGTAGTTTCCCATAGTTACATGCATGAACTCTTTTGAGTCATTAAATTTGTTATAAAGTATTTCCCCATTGACTGTCACCAAACATACTTCAATAATATTTCATGACAGATCCCACAAACAAACAAACACCCAAGCACTTGGAAGATAGAGGAAGAAGGTAAAAATGTCATCGTGAACCTCAGCCACAGACTGAATTGAGGCAGTAATGGGCTATAGGCAATTCTGTCTCAAATAAAAGATGAATGAATGAATGAATGAATGAATGAATGAATAGATGATAGAAATGATAGCTAGACAGACAGAAGGATAAATAGATGATAGGTAGGTAGATAGATAGATAGATAGATAGATAGATAGATGGACTAGAGAGGTACCTCAGCAGGTAAAGGACCTTTCCGCTGAAATCTGATTACCTAGTTAAATTCCAGAAACCCACACAGGGAAAGGACAGAACCAACCCCCTCAAGTTATCCACTGACCTCCACATGCACACCATGACATGCATAACTTCCATGGCCCTCACCACACAAAAGAAATAAATAAGAATATATTTTAAAAACTTACCAGCTCAGAACTAGAGAGAGGATTCAGTGGTTAAGAACACATACTGTTCTTGCAGAGGACCCAAGCTGAGTTCCAAACACCCACACCAGGTACCTCATAACCTCCTTTAACTCTGGTTCTGGAATATCTGATGCCTCTGGCCTCTACAGGCACTAGCATACACATATATACACATACTCACAGACCTATACATGTGAGCATTATTCAAAATAATAATTAAAAAATTTATCAATTAAGTTGCAGATAATTTTTGTTGCATCATGCTGCACTAATTGTTTTTATTTTATTATCATCTATTGTTATTAACACTATGGAGTTTAATTCACAAACTAAATCTTCTTGTAGATAGTGGATATTTGCAGCAAAGTGGATATGAGCAGGAAAATGGTATATGGAGGGTCCTGCTTACCTTGCCTTGGCAGAGCTTGGCAGTTGACTTTCCTGCATCCACTTGACGTCTCTGGACAAATTTGTCTGTAATTGAAGCATGGCATGGGCTCTTTCTTTGCCCGGTGGTTAGCTTGCCACAATTGAGGCAAGACCACGTGGAGGTCATTGATGTTCATTATCTTCTTTGAAATGGAATGGGGTGGTGCCAGCAGTAGACCTGTCTCATAGTCAAAAGAACTTTTGTTAATGAAATGATGCATCTCAGAACAAATACCTCATAAATACAAAGCATCACTATATTTTTTGGCAACAACAATAAAGGAATGCAAATGGATTATAGAACATCGGTCTTTTGATGGAATGCTTTGCAGACTCATATAGTTCAGTATCCTTCTATAGGCTTCAGATTTAAACTGCCAAAAGAAACATCCCATTCAGGATCTTGTCTGCCTTCTTGAAATATACTGCTTCCTAAGCATTTTTCCTTAGGATGACAGGCTAATAGCTACATTAATAGTGATTGAAATTACAAAACCCTCACTAGACTCCAGACCCTGTTACATGTTTAAATATTACTAACTCCCCAATTATTTTGAAAGATAGTCATTACTCTGTTCACTTTATATAGTGGTAAGTTGAGCTTAGAAAACATTACATTATTTGCTTCATTATCACACAAATATGTAGTAAGAAAACTCATATTTAAAACCTCCTAAATTCCCAAACTGGTATTTTCTATTATTGAAAACTGAAGTACATCTAGGTTATTCTACAGCTAATGTGAAAACTTCATACCCAATACTTTCACAGATGCACCTCTAAAACATCCCATGATTATGCCAATGCTAATTAGGTCAAATGCAAATGGAAAACCATTGTTCCCATTGCCAACTGTCTAAGAAAAGAGAGACTACATATCCAGTTTATAGATACTGTTAGTCATCGTTTTATCATAGTGAAAAAAAAATGCCCAAAACATTAACTTCCGAGGAGAAAAGGTTTATTTTGATTTGTGGTTTCTATCTATGCTCTCTTAGTCCCACTGCCAATGGATCTGTGGCGAGACAGTACATGAGAGCAGAAAACATGGTATTTCAACTGTTTACCTCATGGAAAACAAAGGGAGAAATGGAGGAAGGAGGGAGAGAGAGAGGAAAGAAGGGAGGGAAAGATGGAAAGAGTGAGTTTGAGAGAGGGGAAGGGAGAGAGGAGGGAGGGGAGGAAGAGGGAGAAAGAGAGAGAGAGAGCTTCAATACTATGCCCTCATGACCTAACTTCCTCTCACTAGACCCCATCTCCTAACTGTTGCCCCACCTCCCATGAAAGTCAGGGCTTGGGAATCACTACATTGGCCTTTAGGAGCACTTTTAAGATCCAAGATCCAGACTACAGCATGAAGATAAGTATGTGAGGGGAGCTGGGGATGTAGATCAGTGGCAGAGAACTTCCCTAGCCTGTGTGACACCCTGGATGTGACCCCAGCATTTCAGCAAGCACAAAAGGGATAAGATGGAAGACAGAAATGAAAGTTGTAATGAGGAAGGAATGGAGGGAAGGAGGGAGGGAGGGAAGAAAGGAAGGGATAGGGGAGGGAAAGAAATAAGGGAGGGAGGGAAGAACAGAGGGAAGGCAAAAGAGAGGACCTAAGGAACAGAGATATGATGTGCCTACAAAGAAAAGAGTCCAGTAGATACACAGGATACAGAAATCTGGGGCTAATCAACTTTTTTCTTTTCGAGAGCTATAATTTGCCTGTAAAAATAAATGGCAGGCTAATTTTAGCAGAGAAAAACTTGGACTGCAAGGTGTGAAATGTTTTTACAAGCAGCCCTAGCTCTACCCAATATTTGAAAGTTTGCAGGAGAAAAGTTTCTCTCAGCAGTTTGGAGAATTTTGTTTGTCAAGTGCATACTTATTACTGAAAAACAGTATGGTATTTCTTATATTTCAAATGTGTACTTGAGTAAGAAATCTAGGCGCTCTATGCTGGAAAGTTATAATTATATTTGGTATATTCTTTAATATCTAAAAGTTGATGCTTTCCTTCTAAATATTCCCCTGCATCTGTGACTCTGCAAAATGTTGTTTTGAAATGAATAAACAGTCATGAGCATTCAGCTAGTTTTAACTTAAATGCTGTATTTTAACAGATTTTTTAAAAAACTACATATTCATACTGGAACAAAGCCATTCCAAAAAGTAATCATCTTGTATGTTAGTATCATTTCTCTTTTCTTTCTATCTTTCTTCCTTCCTTCCTTCCTTCATTCCTCTTTTCTTCTTTTCTTCTTCCTCTTCCTTATCTTCTTTGGTTTAAAGAATTTATTTCTAGTTTATAAGTCTTCATCTTAAAATAAATAACACTAAATGCAATATTTATTTCATGAATAAAATAGTCATTTCTATTAACTATGAAAATCAAAATGGAATCTAAAACTTAATGATAACTTTTGGCTATTTAATATTAGACTTGACTGATGTGACACAGTAGCTGCAAGACATTAACTTTGGTGAAAATTGGATCAGAGGTCTTCAGCCCTATCATCTTTGCAACTTTTTGGTAAATCTGAAGTTATTCTAACCTAAGATATTTATTTTAAATTTTGAATTGGCTGCATCTAGTTATAAGGACAGCTGTGATTTGGCCAAGTGCCTCCCAAAGGCCCGTGAACTGGGCCGGCAGCCTGTAGCTCTGTTTCATGGTGACAGGCCCCACTTCCTACTCGCTATTTTTTTTCCTGACCACTATATAGCGAGTAGTTTCCTCTGTCACACACGACTGTCATGATAGCATGCTTCAACAAAGATGCAAGAGCAATGGTACCAAGTAGCACTGGATTTTAAACTTCCTGAACTATGCAGAGTAAACATTACTTATTTATAATTTTCTCTATCTCAGATTGGACATAAGCATGTTTGTAGCACTCTTTATATCAACTGAGTTGGGGAATGCTTCTGATTTAGGGTTTCATTGCTGTCAAGAGACAACATGGCTAATGCAACTCTTATAAAGGAAAACATTCCATTGATGCTGGCTTGCAGTTTTTGTGGTTTAGTTCATTATCATCATAGTGGGAAACAAGGCAGCCTACAGGCAGACATGGTGCTAGAAGAGCCAAGAGTTCTATTTCATGATCCAAAGGCAGCCATAAGGAGACAAGATTCCACAATGTGTTGAGTCTAAGCACAGGAGACCTCAAGGCCCACTCTCACAGTGATGCACTTCCTCCAAGAAGGCCACACTTCCTCCAATAAGGCCACACCTCCTAATAGTGCGACTCCCTATGGCCAAACATTCAAATATAGGAATCTATGGGACTCAAACCTGTTCAAATCACTACAAGTGTTCACTGATCTTCTACTATCCAAATATATATGATTCTAAATATAATGCCTGTAAGAGGAATCTGAATAAGAAAAACAAAGCCAACTAAAGTGATGGAGCTGTGTGCTATAGTTAGCTCTTTTCAGACATAGTGACTGGGTTGATCAGACTCTCTTGTCTTGATCATCATCTCAGTGAAGAGATGGCTTCCTGTGAGTAACACCACATCCTTATGCAATGTACTCTTCAAAACAGACAATCAAGCAAACAACACAGCATCAAAGGCCACTCCATGGCTGGTGTGTGTCAGGTCACTTGGATATTTGCTTTTCACTATTATGTACCATTCCAAGTGAAAAGCCTCATCAGTCTTCTATGGTGGTAGATCTTGGGTTCCTTACTTGACTGTAGATGCCCAAAGATGACATAATAATGGATGTATTGATGAATTAATTTTCTGGAATTCATACAAAAGGATCTAAGGGGATGTAAAGAGTTGTATGTCTCTGAATTCACAGTAAAAGAACTCTAGTACTTACATGAATTCTTTTCAGTCAGTGAGAGTTATATTTCTAGTAGCCTGTGATGGCTGTGCATTAAAACTGATGAATTCACAAAGCACGGACAATATAAAGGACTCATTGGGACGAAAAATCAGGCAGGTAACGAGAAGTTAAGCCAATTCACAATGTAGCGACTACAAAGAACGAGATTGCCATGCAAAGCACTCCTCCACCACTAATGTGGAAAGACTCCAATTCAGCCATCAATTTACTGAGCAAATATTGTTTGAGCTCCACATGTTCCAAATTAGTGAATAAGTTAAACAGGAACCCACCTGGGGTAGCCCCCAGTGCACTGAGCAGACAAAAACAAGCAGAGCTATTGTAATTGCCAGGATCACACATATAAGGCCCCTTGACATGTCCAGGGATGGCAGGGAAGACTGGGATGACAGGCAAGCATGACAGGGCTTCTTTGAGTTCCTTGACTATTACCTAGTTTATCATGTCATATTATCCGATAGTGTAGATCAGCAGTTTTCCACCTGCCACAACCCCTTTGGTGGTGACATATCAGACATCCTACATATCAGATATTTACACTATGATTCCCAACAATAGCAAAATTATAGTTATGAAGCAGCAATGAAATAATTTTATGGTTCAGGTAGAACCACAACATGAGGAACTCTATTAAAGGGTCATAGCGGCAGAGGGCCAGCGGTGTACCCGGAGGCCAGCTGCAGGGAGGCAGCTTGCACTGGTAAGTCCATCTGACCCAGCAGAGCGGAGGATCCAGTCCAGAGGCCTCTGGCGGGAACCTTCCAGTCTCCACCTCTGGACCGGGAGCAGCCTGGGCCACGTGCACCATCCCCAAGCAGTGCAGAGGGCCAGCAGTGCATCTGGAGGCCTGCTGCAGGGAGGCAGCTTGAACTGGTGAGTTCTGGATTGACAACAAGACCAACTAAAACCAGTGAGATCTAGTTGGCAAAAGGCAAACGTAGGAATGTTACTTACAGAAATCAAGGCAATATGGCAGCATCTGAATCCAGTTCTCTGTTAACAGCAAGTCCTGGATACCCAAACACACCAGAAAAATAAGATTTGGATTTAAAATCACTGGCCATGATGCTGTTACAAGAACATATGAAGGACATAAATAAATCTCTTAAAGAAATTCAGGAGAAAAATGATCAAAAGCTAGAAGCCCTTACAAGGAAACACAAAAATCACTTAAAGAAATTCAGGAGAATATGGGTAAAAAGATAGTAGCCAATAAAGAGGAAATGCAAAAATCACTTAAAGAAATACAGGAGAACTTTAATCAACAGGCAGAAGTCATGAAAGAGGAAACACAAAAATCTCTTAAAGAATTACAGAAAAACACAAACAAGCAAGTGAAGGAACTGAGCAAAAACATCTAGCATCTAAAAATAGAAGTAGAAACAACTAAGAAATCACAAAGGGAGAAAACGTTGGAGATAGAAAACCTTGGAAAGAAATCAGGGGCCATAGATGCAAATATCAACAATAGAATACAAGAGATAGAAGAAAGAATCGCAGATGCCGAAGATACCATAGAAACCATGGATTCAACGGTCAAAGAAAATGCAAAATTCAAAAAGCTTGTAACCCAAAACATCCAGGAAATCCAGGATACAATAAGAAGGCCAAACCTAAGGATTATAGGCACAGATGAGAGCGAAGATTTACGACTTAAAGGGCCAGCAAATATCTTCAATAAAATCATGGAAGAAAAATTCCCTAATCTAAAGAAAGAAATGCCCATGAATACACAAGAAGACCACAGAACTCCAAACATACTGAACCAGAACAGAAATACATGCTGTCACATAATAATCAAAACACTAAATGTACTAAACAAAGAAAGATTATTAAAGGCCATAAGAGAAAGAGGCCAAGTAAAATATAAAGGAAGACCTATCAGAATCACACCAGACTTCTCACCAGAAACTATGAAAGCTAGAAGATCCTGGGCAGATCTCATGCAGACTCTAAGAGAACACAAATGCCAGCCAAAACTACTATACCCAGCAAAACTCTCAATCACCATAGATGGAGAAACCAAGATATTCCATGACAAAACCAAGTTTGCGCAATATCTTACCACAAACCCAGCCCTACAAAGGATAATAGGAGGAAAACACCAATACAAGGAGGGAAACTTTACCCTGGAAAATGCAAGAGAGTAAACTTCTTTCATCAAACCCAAAAGAAGATAACCAATCAAATATAAAAGATAACATCAAAAATGACAGGAAGTAATAATCACTATTCCTTAATATCTCTTAACATCAATGGAGTCAATTCCCCAATAAAAAGACATAGACTAACAGACTGGATATGTAAACAGGATCCTACATTTTGCTGCATACAGGAAACACACCTCAGTGTCAAAGACAAATACTACCTTAGAGTGAAAGGCTGGAAGACATTTTTACAAGCAAATGATCTCGGGAAACAAACCGGAATAGCCATTCTAATATCAGATAAAATTGACTTTCAGCCTAAAGTCATCAAAAGAGACACTGAGGGACACTTCTTGCTGGTCAAAGGAAAAACACACCAAGAAGAACTCTCAGTCCTGAACATCTATGCTCCAAATGCAAAGGCACCCTAATTCATAAAAGAAACTTTACTAAAGCTCATAGCACACATTGCACTTAACACAATAATTGTGGGTGACTTCAACACTGCACTTTCCTCAATGGACCTATCAGGAAAATAGAAACTAAACAGGGACACAGTGAAACTAATTGAAGCTTTGGACCAATTAGATTTAACAGATATATATAGAACATTTCACCCTAAAGCAAAAGAATATACCTTTTTCTCAGCACCTCATGGTACGTTTTCCAAAATCGGCCATATAATTGGTCACACGACAGAACTCAACAAATATAAGAAGATCGAAATAATCCCATGCCTCCTATCAGATCAGTATGGAGTAAAAGTGGTCTTCAATAGCAACAAAAACAATAGAAAGCCCACATACACATGGAAACTGAACAATACTCAATGACACCTTGGTCAAGGAAGAAATAAAGAAAGAAATCAAAGACTTTTTAGAATTTAATGAAAATGAAGACCCAACATGCCCAAATCTATGGGACAAAATGAAAGAAGTGTTAAGAGGAAAACTCATAGCCCTGAGTGCCTCCAAAAAGAAAATGGAGAGAGCATACACTACCAGCTTAATGACACACCTGAAAGCCCTGGAGCAAAAAGAAGCGAATTCACCCAGGAGGAGTAGAAGGAAGGAAATCATCAAACTCGGGGCTGAAATCAATCAAGTAGAAACTAAGAGAACCATACAAAGAATCAACAAAACCAGGAGCTGGTTCTTTGAGAAAATCAACAAGATAGATAAACCCTTAGCCAGACTAACCAAGGGGCACAGAGACAGTATCCAGATTAACAAAAGTAGAAATGAAAAGGGAGATATAACAACAGAGACTGAGGAAATTCAAAAACTCATCAGATGCTACTACAAAAGCCTATACTCAACACAACTGGAGAATCTGGAGGAAATGAACAATTTCCTAGACAGATACCAAACACCAAAATTAAATCAGGATCAAATAGATCATCTAAACAGTCCCATAACCACTAAAGAAATAAAAGGGGTCATAGAAAGTCTCCCAACCAAAACAAGCATGGGACCAGATGGCTTTAGTGCAGAATTCTATCAGACCTTCAAAGAAGACATAACACCAATACTCTTCAAACTGTTCCACAAAATAGAAACAGAAGGAACACTACCCAACTCATTCTAGGAAGCCACAATTACACTGATACCAAAACCACACAAAGATCCAACAAAGAAAGAGAACTTCAGGCCAATTTACCTTATGAACATCGATACAAAAATACTCAATAAAATTCTTGCCAACCAAATCCAAGAACACATCAAAACAATCATCCACCACGATCAAGTGGGCTTCATCCCAGGGATGCAGGGAGGGTTCAATATAAGGAAATCAATTAATGCAATTCACTACATAAACAAACTCAAATAAAAAAAAAACATGATCATTTCATTAGATGGTGAAAAAGCATTTGACAAAATTCAGCATCCTTTCATGCTAAAAGTCTTGGAAAGAACAGGAATTCAAGGCCCATACCTAAACATAGTTAAAGCAATATACAGCAAACCAGTAGCCAATATCAAACTAAATGGATCGAAACTTGAAACAATCCCACTAAAATTAGGGACTAGACAAGGCTGCCCTCTCTCTCCATATCTTTTCAATATAGTACTTGAAGTTCTAGCTAGAGCAATTAGACAACATAAGGAGGTCAAAGGGATACAAATCGGAAAGGAAGAAGTAAAATTATCACTATTTGCAGATGACATGATAGTATACTTAAGTGACCCCAAAAAACTCCACCAGAGAACTCCTACAGCTGATAAACAACTTCAGCAAAGTGGCAGGTTATAAAATCAACTCAAGCAAATCAGTTGCCTTCCTATACTCAAACGATAAGCAGGCTGAGAAAGAAGTTAGGGAAATGACACCCTTCACAATAGCCACAAGCAATATGAAGTATCTTGGTGTGACTCTAACCAAACAAGTGAAAGATCTATACGACAAGAACTTCGGGTCTCTGAAGAAGGAAATCAAAGAATACCTCAGAAAATGGAAAAATCTGCCATGCTCGTGGATTGGCAAGATTAATATAGTTAAAATGACCACCTTGCCAAAAGCAATATACAGATTCAATGCATTCCCCATCAAAATCCCAACTCAGTTCTTCACAGAGTTAGAAAAAGCAATTCTCAAATTCATCTGGAATAAACCCAGGATAGCTAAAACTATTCTCAACAGTAAAAGAACTTCTGGGGGAATTAGTATCCCTGACCTCAAGCAATACTACAGAGCAATAGTGTTAAAAACTGCATGGTATTGGCACAAGGACAGGCAAGTTGACCCATGGAATAGAAATGAAGACCCAGAAATGAATCCACACACCTATGGTCACTTGATCTTCGACAAAGGAGCAGAAAACATCCAGTGGAAAAAAGATAGCTTTTTCAACAAATGGTACTGTTTCAACTGGAGGTCTGCATGCAGGAGAATGTGATTTGATCCATTTTTATCTCCTTGTACTAAGCTCAACTCCAAGTGGATCAAAGACCTCCACATAAAACCAGACACACTGAAACTAATAGAAAAGAACCTGGGGAAACCCCTTGAGGACATGGGCACAGGGGAAAAGTTCCTGAACAAAACACCAATAGCTTATGCTCTAAGATCAAGAATTGACAAATGGGATCTCATAAAATTACAAATTTTCTGTAAGGCAAAGGACACTGTCAAAAGGAGAAAATGACAACCAACAAATTGGGAAAAGATCTTCACCAACCCTACATCTGATAGAGGGCTAATATCCAATATATACAAAGAACTCAAGAAGTTAGACCCCAGGGAACCAAATAACCCTATTAAAAATGGGGTACAGATCTAAACAAAGAATTTTCACCTGAAGAAATTCAGATGGCCGAGAAGCACCTTAAGAAATGCTCACCATCATTAGTCATTAGGGAAATGCAAATCAAAACAACCTGAGATTTCACCTCACCCCAGTCAGAATGGCTAAGGTTAAAAACTCAGGAGACAGCAGGTGTTGGTGAGAATGTGGAGAAAGAGGAACACTCCTCCACTGCTGGTGGGATTGTAAGATGGTACAACCACTATGGAAATCAGTCTGGCGGTTCCTAAGAAAATTGGACATGACACTTCCGGAGGACCCTGCTATACCTCTCCTGGGCATATACCCAGAGGATTCCCCAGCATGTAATAAGGACACATGCTCTACTATGTTCATAGCATCCTTATTTATAATAGCCAGAAGCTGGAAAGAACCCAGATGTCCCTCAGTGGAGGAATGGATACAGAAAATGTGCTACATATACACAATGGAGTACTATTCAGCAATTAAAAACAATGAATTCATGAATTTTTTAGGCAAATGGTTGGAACTGGAACATATCATCCTAAGCGAGGTAACGCAATCACAAAAGAATACACACGGAATGCAATCATTGATAAGTGAATATTAATTAGCCCTGAAGCTCTGAATACTGAAGATACAATTAGCAATCAAATGATTCCCATGAAGAAGGAAGAAGAGGGCCCTAATCCTGGAAAGGCTTGATCCAGCATTGTAGGGGAGTACCAAGACCAAGAAAAGGGAGGGGGAAAGATAGGAGAATGGATGGAGAGAAGAGGACTTATGGGACACATGGGGAGGGGCGAACTGGGAAAGGGGAAAGCTATTGGAATGTAAACAAAGAATATAGAAAATTTAAAAAAAGGTCACAGCATTAGGAAGAATATTATAACTCTGGTCTAGGTTATGTTCTAATTATCATCCAGCAACCATCTATCAATCTATCTGCTCTCTAAGTGCAAAGCTAGGAGCTAGGTTCTGTGCTGGTATTTAGTTTGTGGGAAGGAAATGGTATCTAAGAAGGAGCTACACAAGATCACATAGATAGCAAATGTCAGAGGAGAATGTGGACCCAGGTGCTCTGAAATCTTGACTTTAACTCTATACCCTTCTTCTTCAATGCCATCATCTGGTAATCCGTTACAAGTGTTCACTTTAACTTCTAAAGTCTGCCATTTCACGTGGTAGCTTTGGTCACAGTGGCATTGACTCTCTAGAAATCCCAAGTATAAGACTCAATTTTTGAAATGTGCAAAGAGGAATTAGCTTATCAGCTAGTTTCCTCTTTCTATGCAGTGACAGTAATTGTTATCAGTGGAAATATGCAATGTGTCAGAAGCTGACAGGTCCACTAGCTTAGCATCTTACTTGAAAAATCATTTTTATTTTCAATGTGAACAATTCTTTGCATCCTAGTAGGTTGCAGAGCTCCTTCTTAAGTTTTTGCCAGCGATGGGGTAGAATATGTTATCTTTCTAAGTCTTTCCTAAATCCTATCTATAGTAAGATACTTGTTATTTTAATTTGTTATTTATAAATCAATTAATAAATAAATAAATGCCAAATTTGTTCTTTATCTTTGTCACTTGATTTGAATGCCATGAGACTGCTGATCAAGACACGAAAAGCTGAGAGTAATTAATATTCATTTCTCTCATACATTGAAAATTAGCATGGCAAAATGGTTCAGACTGGGTGCTAATCTTCTATTTAGCACTTGGATGATTATTATAGTGCCACAGGAAAGTGTGAATAAATATGAATTTGTAAGACCATGCACAAGGCTAGTGCATCAGCAAAGCTGTTAATAAATAATGACACCGGTACCCAGCATCCTCCTCATTGCTGTCACAGCAAACCTCTTTATTTAATTGCCCAGAAACACTCTAGACGTTCCCTGCAGATCAACTCTGTAAAAAGAGAAAACAATAAATTGGCATTGAATTTGCCACTTTAGCCATTTTTCAAGATTTATTTTAGTCTTGATTAGGTTTATATGTGTATATGTCTATGTCTGGCACTGTACACATGAGTACAGGTGCCTTTGGAGACCAAAGGACCTAGTCAGATTCCCTGCAGCTGGAGTTGCAGTAAGCTGCCATGTGTGGGTGCTGGGGACGGAACTCAGATCCTCTGCAAAAGCAGTACACACTCTTAACTGCTGAACCACTTCTTCAGCATCTGTCTTAACCACTTTCAATTGTCCACTTCAGTAGCATTCAGTACATTCACGTTGTCACGACACAATTCTACCTTCTACCTCTAAGAGATTTCATCTTTGCAACACTAAAGCTATGCACCAAGTACACAACTTTCTGGATCTCCTTCCCTTGGTCCTTGGCAACCGTCACTCTGCTTTCTTTGTTTATGAATATAGTTTCTCTAGATACATTATATGAGAGGAAGAATACAACATTTGCCCTTTGGTGATGGACTTACTTCACTTGCACCATGTCAATCATGAGTTAAATATAAAATTAGCACTCAGATTCACCTTCCTTGCCTTTGTTGGACCATGTGTCAAAATTCCTTGCTTTTTAAATACTGGGTAATATCCTCTTGTATGCCTACACATGTTGCTTATCTGTCCATCTGTCATTGGGCACTTACATTGCTTACACCTGCTGGCTTCTATGAATATGGTTACAATGAACATACTTAAAAATATCTCTAGTCCTCAGCTTCAGCTTTATCATGTGTGTAGCCAGAGACGGAGTTTCTGGATTATACATATGAGTCATTTGGGTGAATGGGAGCAGGGTGAGTGTATGGATGAACGCTCCCATTGGCCCACATGCAAAGACCACAGCAAGGCCTTCTTCTTTCACTCTCCACATTATTTCCTTGAGACAGAGAGTCTCTCACTGAACCAAAGCTCATCATTTTGGCTTGGGTGGCTGCTCAGGTGATCAAAATTGTCTCTGCCCTTGCCACCCCTCCCCAACCCCAGGCAGGAGTTGCACATGCACACAGAGCCATGCCTAACTTTTTATATGGATACTTAGATCTTCATGTTTGCACAAATGTCCCTATCCACTGAACCAGCTTCCCAACTCTGAGTCAGTTTTTGAGGCACCAACACAGTGTTCCTCATAAAGATTCCACCATTTTACCTGTCAAATAACAGTACACTGGAGTCCATTTTTGCTACATCCTTGCCGGCACTGATCATTGGTTGTTGTTGTTGTTGTTGTTGTGTGCTTGTTTGTTTGTGTTGGTGGTAGCCTTCTTAATAGGTATGAGAAATGAGAAACTACTTTTAACTCAATTCAGCAGATGAAGAAAGTGGGACACAAAAAGTTAAAATAAGCTGTCTAGGCTCATACTGCCGCCAACTGCCAATAGATTTTTATACTCCATACTGATTTCTTTTAATAATGAGAGCAGATGTCATTTACTGAATGTACTATGCTCCAAGCACTGCAGTAAGTATTCTATATAAAGAATTTCACACGGTGCTCATTTCTGTAAGACAGGTTTTGTGGTTTCTACTCTTCTTATGAAGATTAGAACGGAAAGAAATTGAGGTCACTGTCCAGGGACACTTACTCATAAGTAAGAGAGTCAGAATCCAAATCTTGTTTCTGAATTCAAGGTTTAAGCAATCAACCCCCTTCCCACATTATATTTCAGTCAGACGAACATCTCATTAAGTCTTTCATCTTTCTGGGTAGCCTCAGTAGAGATGCCCACCTTCCTTACAGATAATCAAAGCCATTCTCTTGTATTTCTTGATTATTGGAATTTGCTTACCCACCCAGGAAGGCTTATTTTGGCATCTGGATGCAGCTCCTCAAGGCTTTCCGATGAGCTCAGACAGTTGAGACATGTCTACCTCCTGGAACATTCCTTCCCAGGTAGGGTATGTTGGCAGGACTCAACGTTGCCCAGAAGGTCTGCTACTTTCAAAGGAGCCTCTCATTTTCCTCTGAATCTTTCCCAGCTACCTGGTGCTTGTTCTACTTACACCAGCACTACATGGTGACTTGTTACTTGGCAGACTAGCCTGTCTGTGGATCTGACAAGCATTATCACTCTGGTGTGACCCAAAGCTGATTTCTTAATGTGCCTTTTGAACTCCGCTAAATCTTGCCAGCAAGGATGCAGTCCGTTTTGTGAAAGAATGAGTGCAAAATAATTTAGAATAATGTCACATGATAATTGACAATACAGCTCAGTAGAGAAACACTTGCTTCCTGTACACAAGGCTCTGGGCACATATCTAGCACAAAGAGGAGGAAAAGATTTAGAATATTGAATACTGAATGGTACATAAGCACTAGTGAGTCATGCTGAGTGTGGACTGCGCAGCTCGCCCGGACTGGCTTCAGAACGCCCATCAGCCATTTCATAGATGCAATACTTTGAGCAAGCAAGTTTACCCCTGAGCCTTAGTTTCCTTGAAAGGTGGAGATAAAAATAATATCCCTTGCACCTCCATAAAATATGCTTTAAAATATCTCTACCATAAGGTTATAAAAGGATCAAATGAGATTCTATTCATCAAAATAATAGCATGGCATCTGGCACATAGTAAAGTCTCCATAAATGTTAGCTACCCTATTACATCAGGCTGGCTTCATGATAACATTCCAAGGAGAGAGATTAATCCCTGCTGTCATGTCTAGGAAAGAGACCTATACAAAGTAAGCCAGATCTAGAAATCTTTTGGAAGATTATTGTTCCATTATTTTGGTGGGATGGCCAAAGAGTTTTCAACCGTGTGAACCCACACCTCAAAACTTTCAATCCCAGGACCAAAAAGTATCATAGTAAGGATGAAGCCAGAGAGAGTGGGCATGGAGACAGGCACACACAGGAATTCCAGGAGTTCTCATCCTCTGGGAGCCAGCCTTGAAGATGCCTGATGCTTCAGGCCAAAAGAAGTTGGCTAGGGCTTATGTGTGAAGAGAGGGGGTATTGAGCAATGACCTGCAGGTCTAAACAGTTCCAGCATCTTGCCCACCTGAGGAGCCATCCTGATACTTCTCCCTGGTGATTATCCTGCTTTTCCACATCCACGTGTTAGGAAACATCTCCTCTATGGGACATACTAATCCAACTCATCCGATTTGAGCCTTCCGAACATAGCCAGGCTGCATACAAACAGGAAGCATATTGTTTGTAATTGGAGTGTTGTGCCAGAAGGGTGGCCCAATGCTTAGTGCCTGCTTACGTCACTGCTGGAATTATGCTCTGTTGTCATACAAAGAGATAGGGCATCCTCTTTAATAGATCTTCTGTTAAAGGCTTGGTCCTCACCGCAATGTTCACAGGGAGAAGTGCTTTTGTGAAAGGACTGGATCATGAGCATGCTGACCTAATCAATGCTTTAACTGAATAATGGATTCTTAACTGAATGGGCTGTTTGTTGGGTGGCAATAGCAACGTTGTTAAAAGCCTGGTTGGAGGAAGTACATTACTAAAATGGCGTTGAAAGATATATGTCATTTCTAGTCTCTTCCCGGATCCCCTGCCCTACTTTCTGACTGCCATTTGTTGAGCAACATTCTTTTACTATATTCTTCCATAATGTTTCAAGCTCATCTCTGTCCATAGCAATGGAAGCAATAGGTCATGGATTAAAGCCTCAGAAACCATGGGCCCGGGCCAGCTCTTCTCCCTTAGGCTGTATGCTTGGGTTTCTTGCAACAGCAGCAAATGTCATTAATACAAACTCTGCCCTTGTACTTGTTCAGGGACTGAATTGCCTAACAGGGCAATGCCTTTGTACCTACTTAACGCATGTGTGCCTACTTAAACTGGGACTGAATGAAAATTATATTCACATTTAGCAACAGCCATACTGCAAGTGCTTAACAACCACCTGTGGTAGTGGACAGAAGAAAGAACATTTCCATCATCACAGCAAGTTCTGGTGACCAGAGATGTTCTAGAAAATAGACCAGATCTCAGATCATTCGCATAAGAAATGTTATCATATCTGGATGAGGACAAGAGCAGTCCTCGGCATAGTGTAGTAGTGTTAAAAATCTGTTTTTAGAGAAAGTAAGTTATCTTCAGCTTGGTTCCTACCCCTCTCCTCTGCCCTCTCCCCTCTTCTCACTCCCCACTTTCTCTGGTAATTGGACCGTTTTGGACCTACTATGAGTAAGCTGCAACCACTTGAAGAAGACATAGAGAGGTGTTTCCTCCAGCAGTGCTTTCTTAAGGCCCAGTTGACAGTCACAAGGAAAATCTATACATGTGAGATGGCTTGACTATCCCAGCCTTGAACTTCCCCTGCTGAAGGTCAGCAGAAGATACAAGGGTGTTCCCACTGTACCCCGCCTTCCTTGCGGATTCACGAAGCTGCTCCTGTTGTTTGAAGTCTCTGTATTTGAGATGACTCATTATGCATCAATAAATAGTCAGTCCTGGAACACATTATTTGAACATGACACATTTTTCATTATGCAGCTTTGGTGAAATATTTTTAATGAGTCTTGAACAAAGCTCAAACCATCATGAAAAGTTGGTAAAGGAAGTAGAGAGTTCTCAGTGCAGAGGGACTTGCCAGTGGTCCTAGAATGGTACATAAAGAAACAGTAAAAACTTTATGAGGTTATTTTTAAGGCAGCAACATTCTCAGTATCCATATGTGCATGGTCTCCCTCTGGCCTGAGTCTTTCTCCCAGCCTCACTCTTAATAACTAAAACATAGATAATTTTGGTGCTTGTTCTACCAAATACCAGAATTTTTGAGTAGCAGTTTTTCAATTACCTACAGAAATTATAATCTGGTTAGAATGGGAATGGGGGTACTACTTCAAACTGAGAGAATATTAATTGCCTGTATGCTGTAGATTCTATCACATTACTGTGATTTCAATGCCTGGCAAAAACAACTCATCAGAGAAAGAACTTGTGTTCACACTTCAGAATATTTTAGTCAGTCCCTCTAGCTGGAGAAGACAGAGAGGTTCATGCCAGAAGGGATATATGATATGGGTTCTTCACATTACATTGGACCAGAAAGCAAAGTTTAGGGCTAAAACCATACAATAGGCTGTTGCTGTCGAATGTCTGCCATTAACCTACTTCTGTCAACCAAAAACTACCTTGCAAAGTCTCTTAGCTTCCCAGAATGATATCTCCAGCCAGGAAACAAGTGTTCTAAAGTTAAGCCTTGATGGACATTTCAGACTCAAATCCTAACAACACACAAACAATTGTATGAATTTTCTATAATAGCAATTAATGTAGGACTTCTCTGGAAGTAGAACTTTGAAAAAAAGGCATAGTTTAAAATATGTTATTGGGGTGAGTTGTATAGAGAGATAAACATAGAAACTGGGTAAGGCCAGGAATAAGGATGTGCTGTAGAGTTCATTAGGACAGTTGGAAAAGCTCAATCCAGCCCAGGAAGGAGGAAGCCTTTGTTTGTGAATCCTGTTCTGCTTGAGTCAGTCATTGACCTGTGGTGTCTACCTGCAGGAGAGCCAAATGTTCCCAAGAGCATGTCATAGCATGGTATGAAAAACATTAAAGCAGAACATAAGAGATCACTTGATATTTGGCAAAGGAGCTTAAAAAATCCAGTGGAAAAAAGACAGCATTTTGAACAAATGGAGCTGGATCAACTGGAGGTCTGCATGCAGAAAAATGCAAATCGATCCATTCTTATCTCCTTGTACAAAGCTCAAGTTCAAGTGGATCAAAGATTTACACATAAAATCAGACACTCTGAAGCTTATAGAGGAGAAAGTGGGGACAAACCTTGAACACATGGGCACAGGGTTTCTGAACAGAACACCAATAGCTTATGCTCTAAAAACAAGAATCGACAAATGGGACCTCATAAAACTGCAAAGCTTCTGTAAGGCAAAGGATATAGTCAATAGGACAAAATGGTAACCAACAAATTGGGAAAAGATCTTTACTAACCCTACATCCGATAGAGGGTTAGTATCCAACGTATACAAAGAACTCAAGAAGTTGGTCTGCAGAGAATTAAATAACCCCATTAAAAAATGGGGTACAGAGCTAAACAGGGAATTCTCAACTGAGGAAACTCAAAAGCACCTAAAGAAATGTTCAGCATCCTTAGTTATCAGGGAAATGCCATAAATCATAAGACATTATGTTCTCCACCTCTCTCTTCACCAACCAGATGGCTATTAATAGTTGCATTTAGGTGTCACTTTGATACCAAGATAGCTGATAAGGCATTGTTTCTGATTATGTCTAAGGCAGTGTCTTGGTTAGGGTTTTATTGTTGAGAGCAGACAACATGACCAACTCAAATCTTATAAAGACAATATTTAATTGGGGCTGGCTTACAGGTTCAGAGGTTCAGCCCATAATCATCAAGGCAGGAACATGGCAGTATCCAGGTAGGAATGGTGCAGGCAGAGCTGAGAATTCTACATCTTCATATGAAGGCTGCTAGCAGAATACTGACTTCCAGGCAGCTAGGATGAGGGTCTTAAAGTCCATGCTCACAGTGACACACCTTTTCCAACAAAGCCACACCTACAAATAGTGTCCCTCTTTGGGTCAAGCATATACAAGCCATCACAGGATGTTTCTAAGAGAGTTTAGTGCTTAAATCAGTAGACTGAGAGGATCCACTTTCACTCTGTATGAGAGCACATTTGAATCAATGGACACTTTTTTGGTTGCTCTGACACAATATTTGAGAGATGCATCTTTAAGACAGAAGGGTTTATTTCGGCTCACAGTTTTAGGGTGAAGTATCTCTAGGTGGGAAGGGCATGGAGACAGAGAGATGGATGAATGCTCTGCTCTTGCTCTGCTCCTTTTCTCCTTTTTTATTCCATCCATGGCCCCAGCCCACAGGATGGTACCATTCACAGTCAGGGTGAGTCTTTCTGCTTCAATTAGAATGCAGAAACTCCCCCACAAGCGTGCAAAAAAAAAAAAGCTTATTTCTGGATGATTGTAGATCCTGTTGAAGATGATGATAATAACCCTTGCAGGTGGTACAGAAGATAAAAACAAGTGGAAAGTAATTCAGTGTCTCCCAGAGCCAGGACATCTCTCAACTCTCATCACCAAAAACCAGTTTCTCTGGCATTTTGAGCTAAATCATCCCATCCCAAGCGCTCAGGTCTTTAGCCTCAGAAAGAGTCGTGCCATCACATCTCCTGCTTCTGGGGCTTCTTTGGATTTCAACTCCTCTGACATCCATGTTTTCAGCCTCTACAGTTTCATGAGTTGGTCACATTGACCAGTGTTCACTCCCCTTTCCCTCTCTCCTGCCTATTATTTTTTCCCCAGCTAATATACTTGACCCTTGGCTCGTAGGTCAGCTGCAATACTTGCTTGGCTTAAAATAAACCCTAAATACTCATCCTCAGAGGGCCTGATCCCTTGGTTCCCTGTCATTGTTGGATAATGCCTTTATCACCAGATCTGGATGGAGCGGATGGCAGCTCTATGGCTGCGCTCGCTGGCTTGCTGACCTCACCCTCAATGTTCTCATAGAAGCTCCCTTCATTCCTTACAGTGTTGTCAGTTGCATGTACTGCTACAGTAATCATTTTCTTTGCTCACTGTCATGAGAAATTGCAAGCAACCCACATATTCCTAAATCCCGTCAAATAACAACCATTTTGCCTCACTTAGTCTACAAGAAAGGGTATAATTTAGGAGACAGAATCAGCCTTATACCGTATGCCACACAAACTGTGAGGCTGGAGGCATTTTGTCTAGGAACACCCATCTGAGTGTAATTGAATAGCTGAAGGAATTGCTTTGAAGCTGCATATCCCAGGAACCACAATGGTTTTACTTCGTGTTTCTTAGAGAGGCTTGGAGTGTGGTAAAGCATCTCCTGGTAAGATATAGGTATACACACCAAGTAGGAAAATAGATTGGTGTGTTCAGAACACTCTTTCTTACTGAGGCTTACAAGAGGATCCCCATCCTAACAAATGACACTTTGTGCACTCTTCCATCTGTCAGGTCTGTTTTCTATTCTGGGCACAGCTGTAGAGGACAGCTCTATCCACCCTCTGCAGACAGGGGACACTGACCTCATGTCTGTATCCCACGCTGTACTCACATCTCTGGCACTTCTGTACTCTACAGAACCCACAGCAAGCCCAGATGTATAAAGGATTTAACATCCCCAAAGCAGCACACTCCTAAAAAGAAGCTGAACTGGATAAACTCTCCAGTCCCCACCTTTGAAATATATGATTTAGAAGCATGACACCCATGTCTCAAATGGTCTGGAGAAATCAAGGCCCCACTTCCCAGAGTGACAGCCTCACACGTTAGCGTTGGAATGGTTCCTTCCCACCTCCACATTCTTCACTCTGTCAGTTTTTGGGCTCACTGCCCACATGAAATAAGCCAAAGACTTCAGAAAATAAAAATTACAGATTCCCTGATGTCTGTTGCTGTGCTAAAACACCATGGCCAGAAGCAACTCAGGGAGGAAAGGGTTTATTTGCTTACACTTTCACATCACTGTTCATCACTGAAGGAACTCAGAGCAGGAACCTGGAGGCAGCAACTGATGCAGAGGCCACTAAGGGTTGATAGCTCTCTCATCATGGTTGCTTAGTATGCTTTCGTTCTTTCATTCTTTCTTTCTCTCTTGTTAAGTTTTTTGAATTTATGTTTTACATCCTGCTCAAAGCTTCTGCTCTCTCCTCTACTCCTTCTCTTTCTCTCTGTCTCTTTTCCTCCCTCTCTCTCTCTCTCTCCTGTCCTCTCCCCCATCTACCCCCATTTCTCCTCATACAAGCAGTGTGGAGGGTTTCCATGCATATCAACAAGCTTTGACATATTGAGTTGCAGTAAGACTAGGTGAATCTTCTCCTATTGAGGCTAAACAAGGCAGCCCAGTAAGGGCAAGGGGATCCAAAGGCAGGCAACATAGTCAGAGACAGCCCCTGCTCCCTCTCTTAGAAATCTCACTTGAGTTCTTTGTATACCTTGGATATTAGCCCTCTGTCGGATATAGGGTTGATAAAGATCTTTTCCCAATTTGTGGGTGCCATTTTGTCCTTTTGACAGTGTCCTTTGCTTTACAGAAACTTTGTAATTTTTTGAGGTCCCATTTGTCAATTCTTGATCTTAGAGCATAAGCTATTGGTGTTCTGTTCAGGAACTTTCCCCCTGTGCCCATGTCCTCAAGGGTCTTCCCCAGTTTCTTTTCTATTAGTTTCAGTGTGTCAGGTTTTATGTGGAGGTCTTTGATCCACTTGTACTTGAGCTTAGTACAAGGAGATAAGAATGGATCAATTTGCATTCTTCTGCATGCTGTCCTTCAGTTGAACCAGCACCATTTGTTGAAAAGGCTATCGTTTTTCCATTGGATGGTTGTAGCTCCTTTGTCAAAAATCAAGTGACCATAGGTGTGTGAGTTCATCTCTGGGTCTTCATCCAGAGAGCCAAATAACCCTATTAAAAAACGGGGTACAGAGCTAAACAAATAATTTTCACCTGAGGAATATCAAATGGCTGAGAAGCACCTAAAGAAATTTTCAACATCCTTAGTCATCAGAGAAACGCAAATCAAAACAACCCTGAGATTTCACCTCATACCAATCAGAATGGCTAAGATCAAAAACTCAGGAGAAAACAGGTGCTGGTGAGGATGTGGAGAAAGAGGAACACTCCTCCATTGCTGGTGGGGTTACAAGCTGGTACCACCACTCTGGAAATCAGTCTGATGGCTTGTCAGAAAACTGGGCATGATACTACAGGAGGACCCTGCTATACCACTCCTGGGCATATACCCAGAGGATTCCCCAGTATATAATAAGGACACATGTTCCATTATGTTCATAGAAGTCCTATTTATAATAGCCAGAAGCTGGAAAGAACCCAGATGTCCCTCATCTGAGGAATGGATACAGAAAATGTGGTATATTTACACTATGGAATACTAATCAGCTAGTAAAAGCAATGAATTCATTAAATTCATAGGCAAGTGGGTGGAACTGGAGAATGTCATCCTAAGTGAGGTGACCCAATCATAAAAGAACACACATGGTGTGCCCTCACTGATAAGCAGATTTTAGCCCAGAAGCTTGGAATATCCAAGAAACAATTCACATATCAAATGATGCCCAAGAAGGAAGGAGAGGCCCTTGGTCCTAGAAAGGCTCAGTGCAGCAGGGGAACAGGGGGAAGAAAAGGAGGAACAGGGGGTGTAGGGGAATACCAGGACAGGGAAGCAGGGAGGGGTTGATTTGGGAACAGGGGTAGGGAAGAGGGCTTATGGGACTTTCAGGGAAGGAAATCCAGGAAAGGAGAAATTATTTGAAATGTAAATAAAGAATATATCAAATTTTAAAAAAAAATAAGAATTACACACGATGTCCAAAGGCACAAGCACACATGCACCTGTAAAAAAAAGAAAAAGAAAGAAAGAAAGAAAGAAAGAAAGAAAGAAAGAAAGAAAGAAAGAAAGAAAGAAAGAAAGAAACCCCACTTGAAGACCAAGCTGCACAACTGTTACATATGAGCAAAGGGTCTAGGATAGTCCCATGCATGCATGTTCTCTGGTTATTGGTTAAGTCTCTGCAGTCCCCTGTGGACTCAGGTTAATTGATTCTATAGGTTTTCCTGTGGTGTCCTTGACCTCTCTGGCACTCTCAAGCCCTCCTATTCCTCTACTGCAGGATTCCCCAAGCCCTACTTAATGTTTGGCTGTGGGTGTCTGCATCTGTTTCCATCAGTTGTTGGATGAAACCTATCAAATGACAGTTATGCTATGCTCCTGTCTATAGCAAAAGTATTATTAACAGTACCAGGGATGGGGTTCTGCTCAGGCAATCCCTGGGAACTCTGGCCAGAGAAGCAGCTAAGATAACTGGAGGTTTTCACCTCTCCTTCTTCTCCAAATCCAGTCCTCCATCTCATCCTCATCTCTGTAGCAAACCTGCCCCCCTCTAAGCTCCCATCTCCAGGTATCACACAGGTCTTCTCTTCTTACCTTCCTCCCACACATCCTGTTTTCATAGACCCTAACTCTAGCAGGAACTCCCTGGGAACCTGCCATCTAAGCCTGCCAGGGAAACAAGCAGAGTAGGTAGACAAACTTCAGATCTTCACTCTCCCTCCTCTCCTCCTAATCCCCCAGTCTTATACCTAATTCAGTAGTAGAATATCTGTTGTTGCCTCTCCTCACACCCTGTCTCCTTTTCCAGGAGATTAAGAAGATCCTAATAGAACACCCTGATTTCTCCCTCCAGTGTGAACCCCTGAGCTCTCATCCTCCTAGCCCATCCCCATTCCTAAATATCAGCTCCCAATACTTTAAAACAAATTCTACCCAGAACCCCTAGTAGCCATACCTATCAGGATCCCAAAAGAGCTCAGTACCAGGCAACCACACAGCCAACACACCCTCCTAAGAACCAGAAAGAAAACAGAAATCAAATAACAAAACATCCACTGAACAAAGAGAAGGCAAATATCAGCACCTAGAATTATAATTGTCCCCTAACTAGACACCAAGATGCCTGCATATAAACACAATCAGGGACAGCCAGCACTACCTTCACTAGAGCACAGCAACTCTACCACAGCAGGTCCTGAGAACTGCAACATAGCTGAAGCACAAGAACAAGACCCAAAACTTGACATTATGAATATAATAGCTGCCCTTTAAAAAGAAATGAAGAATCCCTTAAAGAAATCTATAAAAACAGAAACAAACAGTAGAAGGAAATTGGAACAAAAATAGTTCAAGATCTAAAGATGTAAACAGAATCAATAAAGAAGAACCAAACTGAGGGAAATATAGAAATGAAAATTTTAAAAATTTGTACAGGAACCACAGAGTCAAGATTCAGCAACAGAATACAAGATATGGAAAAGTGACTCTCATACATTAAAAACATGGTAGAAGAATGGACATGTCAGTGAAAGAAGATGTTAAGTCTAAAAAACATCCTTTCATGAAACATTTGGGAAATCTTGGGCTGTATGACAAGACCAAATTTAAGAATACTAGGAATGGAAGAAGGAGAAAAAACTCCTTAAGCCAAAGGCAAATGAAACATTTTCAATAAAATTATAGAAGAAAAATTTCCTAACCTAAGGAAGAAGATACCTATGAAGCATACAGAATACCAAGTAGACTAGACCAGAAAAGAAATTCCCTTTGGCACATAATAGTCAAAACACTAAACCTACAGAACAAAGAAAGAATATTTAAAAATCCAAGGACGAAAACCAGTAACATATAGTCACACCTATTAGAATAAAGAGCATATGTCTCCTCACTGGATACTTTGAAATCCAGAACGGTCTGGAAGATGTTCTACAGACTTTAAGAGATATAGATGCCAGCCCAGAATATCAAATTTTGCAAAACTTTGTATTAGAATAGACAGAGAAAATAAAACATTTCATGATAAAAGTAAATTGAAGCAACAATCTGTCAATATATCCAGCACTACAGAAGGCACTAAAAGGGAAAGAAACACACATCAGCATCAAGAATAGACCTCACCTCAAGGTAAAAGGATGGAAACATATATACCTAGCAAATGCACCTAACAAGCAAATTCGTGTGGCCTTTTAATATTTTACATAATAGACTTCAAGGCTAAATTAATCAAAAGAGATAGGGAAGAATACCTCATACTCATACAAAGAAAAATTCACCAAGAGGACATTTAAATTTTTAACATCTATGCCTCAAACACAAAGGCAGTCAAGTTTGCAAAAGAAACATTTCTATCACTTAAATCACATATTGACCCTCATAACTGACTGTGGAAGACGTCAATACTCCACCCCAGCCAATGGACAGATCATCAAGTCAAAATTTAAGCAGAAATGCTGGAGCTAACTGATATTACAAACCAAACAGACCTAAATATATTTAGAGAACTTTTTACTTAAACACATAAGAATATACATTCTCAGCACCTCATGGAACTTTCTCCAAAATTGACCACATACTCAGACACAAAACAAGTCTTTACAGATACAAGAAGATGGAAATAATCCCTGCATTCTATTAGACTAGCATATATTAATGCTGGCTATCAACAACAGAAAGCTTACACACTCCTGGAAACTGATAAACCTAATACTACTGAAAACTGGGTCAAGAAAGAAATTAAAGGCTTTCAGGAATTGAATGGAAATGAATGCACAACATACCCAAACTTATGGTAACAATGAAAGTAGTTCTAAGAGGCAAGTTTACAGCACTAAATGCCACTTAAAAAATGAAGAGATCTAATACTAGTCATTTAAGAGCACATATGAAAGCTCTAGAACCAAAAAAAGAAATTATACCCACTAGAATTAAATGTCAAGAAATAATCAAACTCAGGCCTGAGATCAATGAAATAGAAACAAAAAAAATACAAAACAGTAAAACAAAGTAATTGTTATTTGAGAAAAATCAATAAAATTGGCAAATATTATTCAAGTTACAAAAAAGAGAATAAAGGTTATTCAAATTAACAATATTAGAAATGTTAATTAAAGGGCTGGAAAGATAGGTCAGTGGTTAAGAACACTGGCTACTCTTCCAGAGGACTCAGGTTCAAGTCCCAGTATCCACATGGCAGCTCACAGCTGTCTATAACTCTAATTCCAGGGAATGTGACACCATCACACAAAATGCAGGCAATGCACAAAATCACATGCAATAAAAATAAATTATTTTACAAAATGAAAATGAGGAAGACATAACAACAGACACTGAGGATCTCCAGAGTATCATTAAGGACATACTCAATGTACAACATACAGAGGGGGGGGAGGGAGAGAGGGAGGGAGGGAGAGAGAGAGAGAACTTTCAAAATTCGTACCACTTACCAAAGTTAAATCAAGATCAAATAAGCAATGTAAACATATTTGTAACCCCTAGTAAAATAGAGGCAATAATTAAAAGTCCTCCAACCAAAAAATCCCTGGACAAATGGCTTTAACACAGAACTCTACCAGACTTTCAAAGAAGAGTTAATGCCAATGTTATTAAAAATTATTCCAAAACAATAGAAACAGAAGGAACATTGCCTAATTCATTTTATAAAGCCACAATTACCATAATATCCAAACCACATGAAGACCCAATAAAGAAAAAGAATCAAAGACCTATTTTTCTTATGAACATAAATACAGAAAATTTCAATAAAATATTTGCAAGACAAATCCAAGAACACATCAAAAAGATCATCTATCATGATCAAGTAGACTTCATAAGGAGATTCAGGGATGGTTCAATGTATGAAAATCAGTAAATGTAATCCACCATTTAAGCAAACTGAAAGAAAAACGCCAAATGATAATTTCATGGGATACAGAAAGGGTCTTTGACAAAATTGAATATCTCTTTATGATGAAAGTCCTGGAGATATTAGGGATGCAAGGGACATACATAAATATAATAAAGGTAATTTTCAGTAAGTCCAGAGCCAACATCAACTTTAGTAGAGAGAAACTCAATGCAATTCCACTATAATCAGGAACAAGACAAGGTTGTCTACCCTTTCCATACCTATTTAGAATAATACTTTAAATCGTAGCTAGATAAATAGGATAATTAGAGGAAAATAAGAGAATACAAATTGAAAAGAAAGAAGTCAAAGTATTTTTACTTGCAGGTGATATGATAGTATAAATAAGTGACCCTAAATATTACACTGGGAAACTCCTACAGTTAATAAACATGTTTTGCAAAGTAACTGGATACAAAATTAACACAAATCAATAGCCCTATTATATACAAATAGCAAATGGATAAAGAATGGTATCAGAGAGACAACACCTTTTACCATAGCATCAAATAATATAAAACATCTTGGGGTAACACTAACCAAGCAAGTGAAAAATGTGTATGATAAAACCTTCATGCCTTTGAAGAGAAAAATTAAAGAAGGTATCAGAAAGTGGCAAGGTATTCCATGCAAACACATCAGTAGGATTACTATGGGAAAAGTGGCCATCCTACCAAAAACAATCTACAGATTCAATGCATTTTCCACCAAAATTCCATTGCAATTCTTCATAGGACAAGTTTCAGCTTCATATGGAAACACACACACACACACATACACACACACACACACAGGAGAATAGCTTTTTAAAATTCTGCATTATAAAAGAACTACTGAAGGTGTCACCAAACCTGACCTCAAACTGTACTACAGAACAATATTAATAAAATATGATATTGACACAAAAACAGACATGTTGATCAATGGAATAGACTTGAAGAGGAATAGACCCTGAAAAATTGACAACATCTTTAACAAATGGTGATAGTCAAACTGAATGTCTGCTTGTAGAAAATTATAAATAGTTCCATACTCATCACCCTGTACAAAACTCAACTCCAGAAGAATCAAGGACTTCAACATAAAACCAGATACATTGAAACTGACATAAAATAAAGTGGGGGAATACTCCTGAACTCATTTCTGAATAGAATGCCATTAGCACAGGCACTAAGATCCACAATTGATAAATGGGACCTCATGAAACTTAAAATCTTCCACACAGCAAAGGACACCATCATCTGGACAAACCATCAGCCTATGGAATGAAAATAAGATTTTTACCAACTACAAATTTGATATAGGGATAATATTCAAAATACATAAAGAACTCAAAAATGAATATCAAGAAAATAAGTAACCCAATTAAAGAATGCATTACATATCTAAACAGAAACTTCTCAAAAGAAAAAACTCAATTTGCTGGAAAACATGAAGAAATGTTCAACATCCTTAGTCATCAGGAAAAAATCAAATCTACTTCGCTATTTCATCTCATGTTCATCAGAATGACTAATATAAATAAAACACATGACAACTCATATTGGTGAGGCATGGAGTAAGAGAAACACTCATCCATTGTTGTTGGGACTGCAAACTTGTACAGCCATTACGGAAAGCAGTGTGGGAATCAATGTACCTCACGATCCAGCTATACTGCTCTGGGGAAAAAAGTCAAATATTTGGTAATTAAACAATATGCTTCTAAATGATATATAGTCAAAGATGTCTTATAATAAATTAAAAAATGTTTTGAGGCAAATTATCTCCAAAATTATTTGAGGCTGAGGAGAATGGTTGGTGAATAAGGTACTCAGCACAGGTATGTAAAGATCTGTGTTCGTGTCTCCAGCACCCTAACAACTGCTGGGAAGGCTTCATAGCTTATCTAAATCACAGACAGCTCTTAGAGGTGGAGCTGAGTAGCTAGAAGAATGGGATTGTTGAGTCTGAGTTCAAGCAAGGGAGTTTGTCTTGACATCTAGGTAGAGAGCAATCATGTCTGTATTGTCCAATCCAATGTCAACTTCCATATTTACATACTCACATCTGCATGCCACACACATATGAATACACAGATAAATTGGCAACTCGGTAGACAGGCTAATCAGGAGAAACACAAACATACAAATGACTAATACCAGACCTGAAAAGAGGACCATTGCCACATAGCTCAGGAACAAGAAATGTATGAGGAGGAAATTCCACTTAGAGTATTTGCTTCTGTTATCTATGACCACAGCATTCAAGGGTTGATATGAATGTACTGATTCCTTACAAAACATAAGATGTCCAAATTCGTGTCATGTATGACATCATCTGTGTAGGCCTTTATTCATCTCAGTAACTTGATTAATAATTAATGACCTTTTGAAAAGAAAAATAAAACAAGCATGAGTGGTTTCCTTGCTGCAGTCCAGCAGGACTATAGGTTAATATTCTGATATAGTTATATGTGTGTATTAGAACAAAGGGATGGAAAATGGAGCAAGCCAGATTTCTCAGAACCAAGTTTATAAATAAGAAAGATGAAGAAGCTTGCATGGCCTCTGTGATAATGGATTCAATGGGGACTTAATGAGAGCTCTTGTTACCTGGTAGAGACACAGAACATGTCAATAAAGATATTTATAGATACTCGTATATGCGAGAGGTCCTGAATATACATAGATTTCCTAGTTCTGCCTGCAAGGATGGCAGAGAAACAGCCAAACCACAGAAACAGTGAGCATACCCCATGCCAGGATACAGGTCTCTCTAATAATATCTCCCAGAATTCCTTGGAGAAGTGACTAACTCACAATACTATCAAGAAAATGTACACTATGAGATAAGAGAACAATGGAGTGCTAGAAAGCAAGAATATGTTCGAAATATATTAACACACACACACACACACTGAGAAAACCTTTTAATGGATGGAAGTATGTCAGAGGCCTACATGAGCTTTGAACTACAAAATAAAATGACAAATATTATATTATAGCCCAAGAGAATAGGCTATGTGTTCACGAATCCATCTATTCATACATTACTACTCCTGCAAATAAATAAAATAAATAATAAACAAAACATTCGACCAATAAATTGATCCATGAACTAAACAGACAGAACTAAACAGTTCTAAAAGAAACAGAAACGGACAACTTTTTTTTAAGTGTTCGACACTTTTAGCCATCAGATAACACAAACTTTGAGATTCCATCTCACGCCAGTCAAAACAGCTATCATTAAGATGTGAGGAAAGAAAAATCTTTATTCAGTGTTGATAGGAGTAGAAGTAAATGTAGAAGAGCCCCAGGAAGCTAAAGCTACTGCTACCATGTGACTCAGTTATTCTATGGTTGAAAATATAACCAAAGATCTTTATATTCTTCAACAAGGGTGTTTGCACTTCGGTGTTTTGTACTACTATATTCATAATAACAAGAAAAAAGAATCGGCTTGATCAATGGTTTTCAACCTGTGGGTCATGGCCCAGCCCTGCCCGCATACCATTAGGAAACACAGATATTTATATTATGATTGATAGCAGTAGCAAAATTACAGTTATGGAGTGGGTGTATAAATAATTTTTTGGTTGGGGACATCAACATAGCATGAGGAACTGTATAAAAGGGTCATATCATCAGGAATGCTTAAAAGCCCTGGCCTAGATGAACATCTACAGATGTTTCAAGACCCTGTGAGTGGAATTTTTTGTTTGTGCAATATGATACAGACTCACATGATGCTCTGCTGAAGCAGACTCAAATGATGTTTTGCTGAGACAAGATCCAGGAGAGAACACATGATGTTTGGGGAGAGTATAAGTAAACTCAATGAACTGGTCACTTGCATAGCTGCTGTGCAAAGCTTCATTGGCCTCTCGTCTTTGCAGATCGTCACGTCATTTAGAAAGGCTTGGCAGAGTACTCCTGGCATTCTGGCAGGTTCCTGGTGGCTCCCACTGACTCATGCCAATCCAAAGGAGGCTTGGCTGTTTCTGCAAGATCATGTTGCCATTGCTGATTCATGTTTGGTGACACTTTTGAACTGGACTGTTGGAATCCTGACACTACTGAACTGGACAGCTGGTGTCCTGACAAAAGGAGACTAGAATCACCCCTCCCCCACAAAGAACTACTTCTAAATGTTCAATATCCCCTTGATTTATTTACCACCTTTCCCCCTACCTTTGGACAGTGGGGACGTGAGAATCCTTATTAAAGTAAGTTTTGAAAACTCTAAGCCTACCGCCCTGCTCTGTTTGGAGCTCTCTGACTAATTCAATAATAATTCAACTTCTTGAAATGTGTTTTCTTTATCTATTACAAAAGGGCTAGTTAACATTTTGCAAAACTTTATGAGCTCTTGAATTCCCCAGGGGTATCTCTGTGTCCCCAATGCCAAGTGCTTTTAGAAATCTTCCCAACTATGTACTGGATAGATGAATGATGGGAGGAGGACAGCAGGACTTTCAGCCTGTCAAACAGTGTGCTCTGTGCCTCTCAGTCATTGGCCTGGGTACTACACTGCATGGTTCTTGGTATTATAAACCAACACATGGTGCATGGACCATTGTTGGGGGTGGGGCATAAGTATGTAGATGCCAGAAGGCACCCTTAGGCATTCTTTCTCAGGTGCCACACACATTGGGGTTTGCTTTCTTTTATTTTGTTTGATATAGTTTCTCACAGTTACCTGGGCCTTAACAACTAGGGCTAAGCTGTCCAAGCAGCAAGCCCCAGGGACCAGTCTGTCTCCGCCTCCCTGGCTCTAGGCTTTCAAACAGAAGGCACCACATTCAGCTTTATTTATTTGGTTTGTGAGGGACTGAACTTAGTTTCCCACACTTGCAAGGCAAGCGCTTTACTACACCACGGTGGCTAAGAGAAGTTCTATTTCTTTCCCATACCCAACTAACAACATGAGCAAGACTCAAACCAAACTACCTGACCTCAGACCCCACATGCTTGACCTGTGCGCCATGGCTCTAAACCTCCTAAGGTAACAAGAAAATGACAGGAATTTACACTTTCCAAATTATCTCCTGCCTCACTGCTTCCATGCCTGGATGGCGTACCAATAGATTGCCTCTAGAACCCCTTCTATGATGCCAATTAGAAAGTTCAATGCAGCACACCAGCCCCCCCCACTACCTCCATCAAAATGTTTTTCTAGCACAGTTCTGTTTCTCTTCGCCCTGCCCCCAAGCCATTTATCTCCATTCCAGCTCAGTTTGGATAAAAGCGGGTCATCCATAATTTGTCTTGCTCTGGATTCTGCAGAGGAGGCAAAGAGACAGAGATAAATGCATGACCTCCAGTTCATTTTTCTAATAACAGTATCTTGTCTTGACACAAGCAGGCCTGGAACTAGTCATCAGGTTCAAGGAAAATATAGAAATAAGACAGGGGAATGGGGAGGACAGGAAAAGGTAGAAGAAGGGGGACCTTTCTCTGAAAATTTCTAAGACAATAAAAGCACCTCACCTCAGAAAGCAACAGAAGAGCAACACCCAAGAAAGTGCGGGTCCCTGAGGATGCTGGTGGTTATTGTTTTATCTCCAAGTTCAGACTTAATTGTGAGGGAATAGCTCTAAATTAAGATGTAAAAAAAAAAAAATCTTGAAAAAGTTAGACTCTGGAGAAGGCTTTTGTCCTAATTAAACAGCTTTGATGTTATGAAAAAATATATATAGGTCAGATGTCACTTGCTATTTTCTAGCAGCCGTGTGACTGCAAAAATTCTTTAAGAATAGAATATTTTGGGGACGTGAAAGTAGAAGCAAGTTCTTTTGGGAAAATATTCCCAGCAGACTCCAAGTCATCTCCTGTGCTAGGAAACAAACTGACATTTTAAGAGAAAATTAGGCTTTGTGTGTGTTGCTCCAGACTGAAGCTCACAAAGAGCTCTGTGAACTCAGATCCATTTAACATTTTTTTTCTTTTTACATTTTTCTGGTTTTTAGAGTGATAGAGCAAAAACCGCACTTTCTCCTCCTAAGTAATAAAGTTGGGGAGAGGATTGCAAGGCATAATGTTCTATAAATGGTCTAAATTTATGGCTGCATTATAAACTATATTAGGCAATCCAAAAGCCCTCTTGTTTCTTCAGAGTCTATAAATTAGGCAGTCATGCCCCGTAAACAGCAAACGAACAGCCGTAGAATCACTCTGGGACAAGATGCACACACAGACTCTGCAGAACGTTTCGCGTCTCCTCGCTTGCAGGCATTTTTAAATAAATCACCAGTAGAATGAAGTCCAGGCCCCCTTCTTTAAAAGGCACCCAGCAGGCAAATGGACTCTTGTGTCACATTCCAACCAGCTAACAAGGCTGACTAAGGAAGCCCATATGGTAAAGCGAGTTTATCATGTAACAAACATCACCCCCAAGATATAACCAAGATTCCATCAAAGATGTTGGTGTGCAGGACATGAAGCAGCCTTGTAGGTTACTAACAAAAATGAGTGTGGTTCCTTCTGTCATTATTTCTCATGGGAACTGTCCAAGGCCTGGCCATGATGTTAAGCTCAATGCCTCAACTCTTCATGCTTGTCTGAGAGTCTTTTAAGTGTTAGTAAATAGGGAAACTGAGGCTTAGAATTGAATCCTGAAACTACTTCTGCTCTAGGAGAAGAGCTAAGTCTGTCTGCTCCCAAAGACAAGCCATTACTTAGCCTATAATCTGTTATTTCTTATTATGATGATGATGATGATGATGATGATGATGATGATGATGATGATGATGATGCCACCTTAGATTGCATTTCTCCAGATGAATGTCTTCTGCCAAGTACTGGCCACATATGTTTGATGTTTCTAATATACATGGGCTTGCCAACATTTTAGTTTCTATCACCTATATTTATACAGATGACTAGGCTAAAGTGAGCATGCATCTGTTTAGTGAGTCGAATCGCTTCTCTACAGGTTGGTGGTCCATGTGTGTCCTTGCTGTTCTCTGGGACAGGCACCAGGAACAACCTTTAATTCATGTGTAGGATGTTAAGTCCAATGAGTGAAGTATTCTTAGAGATCTTAAAGTTCTTCAGCCAAGCACACTTAGCCCCTCTCAGAAGCCAAAACAGGGGACTTGTTTTTTGGCCTCAGCTCTTCTAAGAACCTGTGGCTCTGGATAAGTCAGTCTTGACCACTTCTGATCTTCTAGTTTCTTCTCTTTATAAGAAGGGCAATGCTCTAAATTCTTTCCAAAGCCCTGGCTGTGATTGACACACATATGGAGTGTTAGTGTGCCTCTCAGCCATTCTCTGAATTAGTACAAAGATCCTGGAGGGTGAGAGTGACATCTGTTATTTCTAGACAAGTCATAATAACCCTGTCATTCCTAAACATAAAATAGCTTGGGTCAGATTATATGCATGTTATCACTCACTAGAAATTCATGTTAGCCAAACCAAAGCAAGACCACTGACATTATAACAAGGAGTAGAGGGAAGAACCCTCAGCTTTACTGAATGAGCCCTGTGTGTCATACACTGGGGTAGGCAGTATGAGGAGAGCTTTGACAGATCTTTATCATGCTGCCCAGGCTAGACTTCTATAACCCATAGGTTTTGTTGTTGTCATTTATTTTTAACTAGTATATAAAATATTTCATTTTATTTTCATAAAATGTCTGTTTTAGTTGATTCCTCCAGATCTCTTGTCCCCCTCCCCCTTCCTTCACTCTCTTGTCCCCTCCCTCCCCTTAGTAGTCAGTCACCTTTCTAATTTCATGTCATATGGATTTTTTGCTCTCTTTTCAAAATTGCTTGCCTGTCCTTTCCTTGAGACATGTTTTTCAGAGACTGGGAAGACAAACAAGTGGGTTAACTGCTTTCTGCACACTTCTTGCATAAGTGTGAGAACCTGAGTTCAGATTCCTAGCCCACAAGTAAGCCTGGGTATGGAGACACCCATCTGTAACTTCAGTGGGTTGGGGGGGACAGAGACAGGAAGATCTTTAGGGCTTATTGACAAGTCAATCTAGTTCTAGGTTCAGCAGGAACAGTGTTGTGTCTTACTAAAAAGAAAAGGAAGCAAAGGAATGTTTGGTGGAGGCACGGTATGGTGTGGGGGAAGGAGGTACCTTTGCAGGCTGATGCTGAGGCATCCTGTCCCCCTGAGGTACCAGCCACACTAAGGTATAGTATAGAATAGAGTTTACTTAGGTCATGGGGAGGGGAGTTAAGGGGGTAGCAGAGACAAGGCAGAGAGAGAGAGAGAGAGAGAGAGAGAGAGAGAGAGAGAAGAAGGAGGAGGAGGAGGAGGAGGAGGAGGAGGAGGAGGAGGAGTCTGGCCATAAACATATGGAGAGAGATGGGTGGAGGAGAATGGGAAAAGAAAGACCAAGAGGGAAGGGGGTAAGAGAGCAAGAGAGAGTAGGTGACAAGCAGACCTTTTTATAATGAATCAGGCATACCTGGCTGTTGCCAGGTAACTGTAGAGCAAAGCCTAGAAGGAATGCTAACACACAATGTCTTAAAAAGCAAGGCAGAGAGGGTCTCATACCCACATGCGTGTGAGCCCACTCATGTGTGCACATGTACACACACACATACACACAACCTGGGTGTGATGGAATGTACTTTCACACTTGTATTCCTGATGCTGCGGAGGTACCCCCTGGCACCCAGGTACCCAAGGAAAGTAGCAGGATAAGACATCAGTGATTGGAGCCAAAAGTTGATGTGGTTTTGGCAATTTATCTCTTTCTTCCTGTTCTGGGGCCAAAAGTTGATGGTTTCTGGCAGTTTTACTCTTTCTCTCTCTTTAGGGCTAGAGGCTGATGATGGCTGACCTGGAGGTAGAGAGAGGACCTGGGTTCACTAAGCAACCAACCTAGCTTCCTTGGTGAGTTCCTGCGCAGTGAGAGAACCTGTCTCAAAAACAAAACAAAATAAAACATTCTGACCAAGGTGGTCAACTCTTAAAGGACAACACCCTGGTTGACTTCTGGCCTTTGTACATTCATATCCCTACACTTACGTGTGTGTGTGTGTGTGTGTGTGTGTGTGTGTGTGTGTGTGTGTACAGATAGACAGACAGACTGACAGACAGACAGACATATGTGTGAAAGGTGGGAGAAGAGATAGGGAAAAAGAGATGTGATTTTAGTCCCCTTGTGGCCTTCTTTAGAGTTTCATAGAGTTCATAATGAACAAGTATGCAAACTAGCCCCTTGCTGTGGAGAAGAAATCTGACAGTGAGGGTGTGAGGATATGGGGAATCACATAACTTAGCCAGGGACAGAACTAGGTTTAGAAACCACATCAGAATGCCTCTGAGATACACTCCCTGTGGATACCACAGTCACAAATATGACAAGGTGAGGATGTGTAAGTGTGAATTTGTATATCCCCAAGTCCCCAGATCCTCCTATAATCCAAGTATGTGGTGTGTCGTGTGTGTGGTACTACAAAACTGAGGAGTCCTGGTTGTTTGGACAAACTTTGGCCATGCTGATCAGCCATTTCCACTTCTTGCCAACTAGAACTAGAACTTTCTCATCTACATATTATTTATGTTTGCTCTTTTTTCTTAAACTTCATCATCCAGGTGTTGTCAGCCTTGTTGTTTGGTGTTAAATAAAAAAGAAAAGGTCCCTTTCCCTCCCTTTTTTTGTCCTGCTCTGAGAAATATCCATTCCTTCTGCCTCCCCTTCACCCCTTACCCTCAAACAGGTAACATTTTTGGAATAACTCTAAACTACGATTTAATCTCTTCTCAAAACACCAAAGAGGACCCTGTGAGTTTGTAAGAAAGGAAAACGTGAAATTGTTGAGGGGAAAGGACAGGAACTGGACCCAAATGTATATATGTATGAAATTCTCAAACAAGAAAAAAAATAATTAAACAAACAAACAGGAAAAAAAAACTAAAGAACTAGTTCTACATTTTCATTTAGGTCTTGGATCAGCCTCTCAGGAAGTGAATCTTTTTACTTAATGGTGCAGGGGACAGCAATGCCCCTTCTTGCTTATGCCAATTTGATCTGAGATTTGTGGCTTATAAACAACATGGTCCCAAGCTTTGTCAGGGCACAATTTCAGTCAAGCAGTTGAAATCATTCCTTATTTCAGCCCCTCCCACCCCCCAGTGTCCTTTTTAGCAGTTCCAGGCTGTTGGCACAGGAGTGTATGTCTTTCATAAGAGTCGATCTTATTTGTTGGATTTGGCAGAGTCTGAAACACTTCAGACCCATCTGTAATGAGCCCCATCAGGACCAGATCACAAACACTACTTCTCTTCTTCCTGTGCCTGGTAATCAGATCCCTTGCACCTGTCTGTATCCTTGAACCCTGCTATTGTCCAGGGGATTAAGGGCTGCCCGTGGAGTGTGTGCAGCACTGATAGCCATAGTCATTACGAGTTCCATGTTCAAACGCTGGAAAGAATAGAGTAGTTGACATAAGCATATATCTCTCTTATGAAAAACAAAGACGCGTGGATAAAAATCAGGTGAGATTTTCTAACAGATACAGCAATTATACTTTGAAAATAAAAATCCTTTCAGGTGATGAGGTTGGCAAAAATCACAGTGACGTTCAAGTGCCACACATTGTTTGAGAGAAGGAAGCCAGTGGACTGACGTGGACAAGTAGCTTCAGTTAGTCACTGCTAATGATACCTTGAAAACTGTAACACTGCCTTCATGCAAATTTGTCTATGTGAATATCAGCAGGACAAAATCTCCATGTGCCCAATTCCTGTTAGATATCCTTTGAATGCACATCTCACAAGATTTTGTGACATCACTATTCATGCTGAGGGGTCGCTCGGTGGTGGGAAACGCCAGTGTACTCACCTGTTATTCAATGCCAACCATTAAAGCCACAGCTCTTTGGCACCGTACTTTCCCTCACAACATCTACTCCAACAGCAAGTCCTTCCACCTACACATCTCCTAACCATTCTTCACACACATTCTTGAAGCTTCTCTGATGCAGAATGCCATCATTGCCTACAGGCAAGAGTCTTCAGTGTCTTCCCCCAACATCCTTTCTTTTGCTTGAAAAAATCATCCTACACACAAAAGGCAACATAGTTTTTGTACATTGCAAATCACATGATTTCCCTTTGGCTGCTAGCCTTTCATTTGCTTTGCATCAAAGTCCTTAGCTCTCTTTGTAGGCACGTGTGGCATACACCCTACCTGATTCTCCTCCTGCCTCTCTAGTCATACCTTCACGCAGCAAACCTTCTCCATGCAGAGTTCTGATTCTGCCTCAGGCAGTTTACTTGTACCTCACGACTTTGGACTCATGTTTATCTCTTACTGGAAACTAGCTCTGCAGTTTTTCACATAGCTGGTATCTCTCTCTAGAACTCTGATCACATGTCACCCCATCAATGAGGGGTGCCCTGTCTATACTCTTATAAAACAGACCCAGCATCCTCACCTACTCTGCACACATATAACCATTCTCAGTTCCTACAGAACTTCATCCATTGTTTCTCATGGACCATGTTACATTATACCTTTCTTTTCATGATCTATTTATCTGGCCCTTTCAAGAAACCTAAGATCTGTGAGATCAGGCAGTCATTTTATACAACACTGTATCTTCCAGGCCCCACAAAGCCTCTACAGCACAATAAATATTTGTTTAAATAGTCAACAAATAAACAAGTACAAACTTCAGCTCCCACACTCTCCAAGACCCCCATTTCACCCTCTTTTCTGAATGCCTTTGGGAAAAATATATCATTGACCCAACACATCTCTAAGAAGAGCTATGTTCATCTTAATTATCTAAGGAGCCCACTGGAGTTCACACACTGAGCCTTGTTGTAGTAACTTCTAAAGCAGACTGTTGTTCTCCTGAAAGATTTTATGAACTCAAAAAAAAAATTGCTATGAAGACGGTCAGGCAATATCTCATGTTGCTGATGCGAAAGCTAAGAGCTAAAAAGATATGCCATGGCTAAGACTTAAGACATGAGGTTACAAATGAACCCTAGTATTATGAAGAATTCTATAGCATCCTTCTGTATTTCTCCTTCATCTCTAAGATGATAAGCAAGTTTCTTTAAGTTATAAAAATAAAATGAACAGAAAAAGGATAGTCTCCATTTCCTAAATGGAGAAATTATTGGTGTGTTTTCTTGGCTCTTCAAGAAAAAATTGACAAAAGACAGTGAAAGATGTGGACTCTTTAAAATGTGTTCACTTAAAATCTCTCCGTTACTGTGCAACCCAGAGAAACCACAGCAAACTATAAAATCACTGTTTACAAGGTGCTAATAGGATTATTAAAAGAAAGTGGCTATTTCGGTAATCTACGCGCAGGGACATGAAGTTATAGGACCATATGGATGCCCTCATTAATGGTCATAATTTGATGTGCCAGATTGGTGGAAGGTTCCTGCTAAACAGCCCTTCCTCCTGCATTCTCATTTTCAGTGCACCTAACAGTGATGGAGACACCTCAACTAAAAAGCTATTGCCCCAGAGGCAGGCACAAAGACAACAGCCAAAACTGGTGGCTGAGTTTAGCATCCTGATCATTGGTCTTCTCCCCTATTAAATCTGCAGTGTCCCAACTCAATGATGTATACATCAGAACAAAAGAATTCTTTGAGTTCTTAGTTGCCCAACCCCAAAGCCAAGCCTTTGACCACAGCTCATTCAGGCTTTGGCCCCACCCAATCCTGTTCCACACAAGGAAATGCTAGGAGAACAATATTTTAAGGTTTCCCTTCATCATGACTCATGCGTTCCATAATTTTCTTTGTCTGTCCTTTCTCGATTATTTTCAGTTAAGTCGGGCGTTCCAATGAGAATGGATGACTGTGCAATTTTTACCCTGCACAATTATAAGCATCATTCATGAGTCCTATGGTGGGTCTTTGTAACTCTGGGTGTGGCGTTGTATTATCCTTTAAACTCTGGAGCCTCAAGATTTCATTTGAATATGGAGGGTGAAACTGTCTTTGCGTAGTTCTTGCAGTTCTTTGGAGTACAGTGCAGTAACATGGAAAAACAAGCCTTAAAAACTAGGAGGCGATTTAGAGTGTATATACAAGTAGGTGTGTTGGGTGAGAAGATTTATCAGCTGCTTTTGTATAAGCAGCACTCCCTTGGGATGTGTCTGGTCCTCTTGCTCCCACAGAATGAAGATTCTGAGATTCCCCTCTACCTGCACCAGAGGAAGTACTTACCCAGACTTAGGACCAATCTAAAGAACTAGCATTTGTATATCCCACCTAAACTGTATGCTAGATAAGATTAAACAGCATAGGACCCTCCAGTGATTGATACTTGACCAGATGATTAAAAGGCAAGCATGGAGCTCTTGAGAGATCCTGGGGCAGGCAGGACCATGTCCCCACAAAATGATCCCAATATGCTAATCAAGGAAATGTCTCTTTCAGTGAGATTTAAAAAAAAAAAAAAGCAGTAAAATAAATGTTTTCCGAATGCATTTGATGAAGCGGATATACTAATCAGAAGAAAAGTGAAATAGACAAGCAAATCAGACATTCCATCTTAGCCCAGGCAAAACCTGCCCAGAAGCAATGATAGAGCCCTGCCAGAAACCCTGATGTTATCACTAGGGAAATAAAAATTTCTTGAGCCCGTGTTTTGACTCTCCCCATGGAAGAAAGAGCAGTGTGTTGTACCCAGGAAATGATTCAATGCCAGGCTTTGGCCATCTGTGTGAGTTTTAAAAACAAAAGTGCTCTAAAATTACACGAACACAGTCACGATTTGAGATGCCTTGACTAGGTATTTTCAATTAGGGAAAGAGTAGACAATTTCAGCCACTCAGAGCTCTCTGCTCAATAAAGGCAATTCACAGTTACATTATTTTTTTAATTGATCTTCATTCATTAGTGCCAAATGGGAGAAATAATTGGGCTCTAATTACCCTGGCATCTGAGTAAGTAGTAGTGTAATTTTCCATTTGGCTCCAAAGTATTCTCAATAATTAAGTCATGTCTCTCTTGCTATCTAATATAGGAAGTGAAGTGAATTAAAAAAGAACTGAATGAGTAAAAAAATACAAAAACTTAATCACAACTCTTATCAATACGCAGCTTCTTGCCTGTCTACAGCTTATTTTGGTTTGAATCAGTAATGAGGCACAAGGCCAAGTTCAGGAAAGTTCAGAGAAGATAGCATACCATATACAATTTAAGAGGGTTCCTCAATTGCTGATTTGAGACGGAAATTTAATGCTCATAATATCTAATACTAAGATGGACAGAAAAATAGATACCATCCCACAGCGCGCCTAGTTGTTTTTGTTTTGATTAACATCAATTTGATTGTAATCCAATCCCTTCAGAAACCTGGATGAAGATGTAACACAAACAATTATGATAATTATTAACTTATATTTATATAACCCTGTATGGTTCTCAAATAACTTTAATGTGTATTATCTCATAGGAGCCAGAAAGGAAGCATAGCTTCATGCTTAGGATGCCAGCCTTGGGGTCAGAAGGCCTGCTGTCTAAATTAGACCGTATTATCTCCTAGCTAAGTGCAGCCTGAGAAAAATAGTTCATCTCTATTCATCTAGTAAATGGAAGTGAGTGGTGCTAGGACCTTCTTCAAGTAGCATCTGTCACTATCATGGTAGTGAACACGAAAAGAAAAGTTCACCATATATTATAGTAACTAGCTGAGTCTTTCAGAAAATTACAAACCTGAAATCAATATCACGTAGAACAAGGGTTGGCAAGTTTTTGGCCCAGAGGCTGAATTGGTCTTCTGCCTACTTTTGTATTGCTTATAAACTAAGAATGCTTTTGCATTCCTTTAATGGTTGGGAACAAAACACAGAAGAATAAGAGTAATTAGTGGCATGTGAAAACTATGAATTTAAATTTAAATTTATATGTCTATGAATAAAGGGGTATGTAACACATCTATCCCCACCAGATATGTGCTGCCTACTGCTTTTCAAGTCCATGTAGCAATAATAGGACCAATTACAGAGGCTTCTTGTCTTTAGAAACTGACAATATCTATTCCCTGGTCCTTGGCAGACAATCTTACTGACTCCTGACATATATGTTAAAGTCAGATGCAAGAGCAGAATCACCTAAGTGCAAATACAAGTGGGAAAAAGAAACCAGGGTAATAATGCCGTGGAGCCAAGCAGACCTGGCTAGGATTCTAATTCCACCCATACACAATCTATGTAGCCTTGGACAAGTTCCCTAAACCTATTAGTGTCCAGCCCCCTCACCTGTAAATTACATAATCGTTATTATCCTAATAATAACAGTCTTACCTCACAAGATAGTTTCAAGGATTATACTAGATAACATATGTAAAAGACACTGAATACTCAGTAACTCTTTGGCAACCCTTCATTGTGATGGTCCTATCATGGTCAAGTATTACATAAGACAAAGAGACGGAAGTAGAGTTCAGGAATTTGGGTCTGAGATCTAGAGAACCAGGTTACAGTTGAGAAGAGACAGAATTTGGGATTAAGAAGTAAAGGTAAGATACAGGAGAGAGCAGATGGACCTGAAGGTAATAAGCTAAACTAGATTCTAGACAGAGAGACAGAATTCTCCCGAATGTTCTCACAATGTTGCCTCCACCTCGCCCTGCAGCTATTTCCCTACTTAGGTGTGACATGTGTGAGTGGTTTCGGCTGTTTCTATTATCCGTGTTTGTCTCCAAGGGTGTAGTCCAGACTGGAGAGAGGGATTGGCTAAATAGATGTATTCTACCTGGGACCTATTAGGATAAAGGTGCCAAGGAGACTTTTGAGGATGCTTTAAGTGGCAGACAAATGGAAATAAAGGACTGTGACAGAACTACAGCCAGAATCTACTAAAGAAGTGGAGCTGTAAGGTTTGATGAAGCAGAGACATTTGGGAAGGAGCTTGCAGAAGCCAAGAAGAGACCTGGCAGAGACCATTGCTGGCCACATAAAATATATTTCCAGCATCTTGTGGTCTGCTGGTATAAAGCCTAGAAAGCCATGCTCAGCTGGCCTGAGTTCCAAGTTTAGGAGAATTCTGAACTCCCCAACAAAATCTATCATCCAAGTAAAAAGAGTTAAAACTGGGAGAAAACAGAAGTCCTTCCTAATCTCTAAGCCAACTGAGGGATCAGGTCAGAGAATTAGTAATTCAGTGACTATCAACATCTGTTCACAGTATCTGCCAAGCCTAACATATCAAACACATAGATGAAATTCAGAATCTAGTCACTAAATTTGAATGAGCAAGTATAAAATCGAATAATATTTTTGTCATCCCAGGAAGGAAGTACTTTTTAACGTAAAAGAGTAAAGATTCAAAAGATCAATTTCTAGGAATCAGTAGCAAGTAATGAGTACAATAAAATCCACTCCCCCTCACTCTATTGTATGTGTTTACTTCTATTTACACCTATACTGTGCATGTGTGTGTGTGTATGTATTGAATTTTTAGCAATAGATGAGTATTTAACTACATCTCTCATAAAGGTATAAAGTTCATTAATGCAGAGGTTATGTATGTTTTACTATTAGAATACTGTAAATATTTTCATCTTAGCTAGTCTTTCCTGATTATTCACATTGCTATAGTACAACAAAAGTAGATGCAGACCATACTCAGTAAATGGATGTAGCTATGTTCCAATAAAGCTATATAAATAAAAATAGGAAGTGACAGATAGCTAGGCTGTGTAAAGACCCCTGAACTAGATGCATCTGAGAACCTTGATAAGGAATATGGACAAGGAATAAGACTAGATGAATAACCACTATCAACTTAATATCATCTTAGGAAGAAACGCCCTGAGTCCCAACAGAAAACAGTGCAAACAACATCCTACTCCTTCATTCTCTACTTCAAATAACATCAGAACCTCAGGTTTCCTTGCTAAATCTTGAAATCTAACAGTCATTTAAGAAAAGGGTAGACAAGAAAAAAATAAATCAAGTTTCAGGACAAGTTAGATGATCTCTTTCTAGACCTAGCACTAAAGCAGAGCTTGAACCAAATGTCAGGGAACTATTTGGACTCTGAGGTCTGAACGCCTAAGCTGAAGCCACTGCTTCCTAGCTGTGTGAACTAGCGTTGCCTTCAGTTGAGCCATCCCAGGGTCTACACCGTGGAAGGCTTGAGGCCTTCTTTGCAATGAATTGTGAAGACCAATAGTAAGAGTTGTAGTATTTAACTCTTCCTAAAATACACTCTAACTAAAAGACACTCAACAAATGTTACCCTTGTTAGCGCTGTTGTTATGTCTATTCTGTTCTGAAACCCTTCCCTGAGATCTGCAAAATGCCATTTGGCCTCAACTAGCTTTCATGAAAAATTCAAGACCTCTTCTCAATGTACACGGTTCCTTTACCATTGCTCCACAATGCAGAACATGTGTGTAGTTACAAAGGAACAAACAAAGCATGGTGGCATAAATTATTGATATGTTTGGGAGCATGTGCAAAACGAGACATGGGGGAGGGCAATGAAGTGAATAAAGAGATGGATTTGAAAGACAGGATTTATAAGCACAATTAAATCCCTATGAAATGATCCGGGCCAAATAGCAATAATTTAAACAGGCTGACTCTAAATTAGAAGAAAGTAAGTTCATGGCACTTGTTTATTGGCACGAACGAGCGGGTTTGATTGCTCTGAAGCCTTGTACCTCTTGTTATCTTTCACGTTTTTAAAAAGGCCTTATCTTTAGCATAAAATAGCATTGCTGTAATTCAGCATGTCTTATTGGAGAAGCAAAAGGATATTTGCCTTTTGGATTTTTGTAGGAGCAAGCCAAACTACAAATGGAAAGAAAAGAAGGCATCATTTGCCTAATCCCACCCATGCAGGCATGCAAACATACACATTTTATTATTGTAATTAACAAGTTATGTGGCTTTCCCTGGAGCTCCCTTTGCTGTAGAGTGTCTCAATTAGTAGGGAGCTCCTGGGAGGACCATGATAGGCAACTCTTAAGGAGTTAAGCCACCCTCCCCCTGCGTGCTCACTTCCCTTCCAATTTTACATTTCGGCCACCCTTGGAGACAACTCTCCACCTGTAGTCACAGACAATGCTTCTCCCTAAAGGAGGCCTTTCACCCCAGCTGGGAATAAGTGAATTCCCAAGGCACCACACCAATGGATCCTCAAGCAAGAACTGAGTTATTTGTACTACAGAATTTGGAATCTTAGCTAGGTTTTCAACCTTTCTCAGTTCTCCTTTGCTTGGAATTGTGACAATGTAGGAACACGCTCCCTGTAACTTTTTAACTGGGAATTTTGAGGAAGAAGATTATATGCTGCATGAGAAACTGATGAAAAGAAAAGGTCCCTTTATCTTCCCACAATTCTACAACTACTCAGAGTGTATGCACAGGGAGACTGACTTAGAATTATTAGGTTCTATACTGCTTTGATTTTTAATGTAAATAAACAGCATTTCTATATGCAATGAGTCCAAGGCTGCAAAATTTGTCATTTGTCTTTATGAGTATTGATGGGTCCATTTTGTTCTCCAAAACAGTACCTTACATTTAAAGGTGTACCCTGGCCAGGAGAATGCAATTTAATTGGACATGAACACAGAGAAGTTCTTACATCTTCAAATACATAGATTCTTCTCCATCTTTCTTTAAGGGTTGGGTCATCTCTGTTTTGCTTTCATATTTGTAAGTCACAGATATGGAAAATATTTCTGTAGTCTGCACTGAATATTTCCCAAGCTGAGTGCAAACACGGGAGCTTGTGCTGGGATGTGGGAATGGAGATGGTGAGTGGAAGGCTCATTGGAAATTCCAAGTGGGGCATAGCCTTACCCAGGGAAGGCAATGGCTGCTCATGAATGGGTTAACTGAGGAGACTGGAAATCTTAGGCCTGGGATGGTGAAAGGTTCCCTGGCTACAGCTGTATCTGGGTACAGACAAAGCAATCAGAATGAGCTGTCATCATGACTGCTGTTATTACAGTCACTGATTCAGAATGGGTGGGTTGGAGATGAATCAGGACTGAGTTTGGTTAGTGTCCGTGATTGATTTCCAATAAAGGACCCATTCACTGATTCCTTCCATTCATGTCCAAGTTCTTTATCCTCTCATGCCTTGGCTTGATTTTTTTCTCTAAAGAAGACTTTTCTCCCTTCCTCTCCAGTGTCAAGAAGCTAAATCCTGCATATGGATTTAAGACTAACTAAGGAACTCAGTGGCATCTTTCTGACCTATGCCATCGTCAATCTCAAACTTGAACTCCTTTGATCCAGCCACATTTAGATCCAGCATGTATCAGCTTCAAAATAGCACTGTGAATCTTTTAAATTTTTCTGAACCTGTTGTTACATATAGCATTATGAAAAATCAAAGTGCATAAATTTATAATTTTATGAATGATGTTAAGACCAAAGGTATTAGGTAATTCTGATTTATTTTGCTACAGTTTATTCCTGCATTCCTGAAGTTATTAAAAGA